>NW_017728959.1:1695749-1712162 GCF_001723915.1 Gavialis gangeticus
CTGTGTTAAACCCCATCCTATTCTCCTCTGCCCATCCTTGTAACCTATCTAGGTCCAACTGTAGCCTGTTGCTCCCAGTCAGCCATAATGTAGGTATAACCATCTGACTCCTGGACAGACCACCTGGAATGTGCATGAACATGAAGTCTGTTTGTTAGGGCTTTCACTGGGTCTCTCGGCACAGCATGGAACTAACTGGTGAAGAAACAGAAAGGGAACTGCATAGGCATCCTTGACTCATTACAGCATCTAAATATTATCTGAAAGGAAAACTACCATAAAAACCTTGTGACTAGAAATTTTATACTTGGAATCCACAGTAGCACACATGTAGATGCTGACCCAGCTGGCTGGGGCACACAGGTGCATCAGTGTGGGGGCTGCCTACTGGCTAGCCCCACACTGCAGTACCCTTGTGCCCTGGCCAGCTCCTCCACAGCATGTTGAGGCAGGTTGGAGGAGCCCCAGGCTGGCAGGCTGACCCCCACCTCTCCAGGCCCCCTGCCAGTTGGGGATGCTCCAACCTGGCTCAACGGTGCAAACCTGGGTGCACATGTAAATACACAAAAATTATGCAAAAATGAGGAAGTTAGTTAGAAATTAGCTTAAAGGAGCAATCAACAATATAAAAGGCCTCCAGGCAGCTTGGAAGCTGTTTAAAAATACCGTATTAGAGACTCAGGAAAAGTGTATACTAGAAACCAAAAAATGTACCAAATGGACTGTTAAAGCCCCCACATGGTTAATAGCAGAGTTAAGGAGACCATTCAAGGCAAAAAGTCATCCTTCAAAAAACAGAAGATGTGCCCAAATGAGGGAAACAGGAAAGCTCACAAACTCTGGCATGTCAAATGTAAAATAAAGCAGGCCAAAAAAGGATTTTTCAGAACTTTTAGGAAAAGCTGCTAAAAATAATAATAAAAACTTTAAAAAAATACATCAGAAGTGGGAAGCCAACTAGAAAACCAATAGGACCATTAGAGATCCAAGGTGTAAAAGGTGCAGTCATGGATGATAAGGCCAGAGCAGAGTAGCTAAACAAATTCTTTGCATCAGTGTTTACCACAGAAGATCCTGAGGAAATGTCCATGCCAGATCATCCTTTCTAGTAGATGGAAAGGTTCTTTAATGGGCTAAGAACTAGTTAAAAGGTAGGGCTAACTAGTCACCTTTCAGGATGGAGGAAGATCAAAAGTGGGGTCTCACAGGGATCTCTGCTGGGCCCAATTTTATTCAACATTTCCATCAATGGCCTGGAAATGGGACTGTATGGTGAAATATCCAAGTTTGTACAGGATACCAAATTATTCCAGGAGTCAAAGCCCAAGCTGATGGAGGGGAGCTGTAGAAAGATTTCCCCAAGATCAGACTGGACAAAAAATGGCTGATGAACTTCAGTGTTGACAAGTGCAAGGTAATTCACCTAGGAAAAAATAACCTCAAGTATACATACTAAGTGCTGGGTTCTGAACTAGCTGTTATGATCCAGGAAAGATACCTTGGTGTAACGGTAGATAGTTCTCTAAAAATGTCAGCTTAATGTGCAACAGCAACCAAAAAAGCCAATAAAATGTGACCTGAAGAAGAATGCCTTGCATTCAAAAGCTTGTCTAGCTCTATCCCAGCTATATAGTTGGTCCAATAAAAGTTATCACCCTAAACTTGCCTCTTGTATAAAAGGTTGGGCATCATTAAGAAGGGAACTGAAAATAAAATGAAGAACATCATCATACCATTAATCAAACCCATGATGCGCTCACATCTTGGATATGGAGCAGTTGCCATATGAGGAGAGAATAAAAATGCTAAGACTCTTCTGTTTGGAAAGGAGAAGGCTGAGGGGGATATGAAAGAGATCTATAAAATCAGGAAGGGTGTGGACAAAGTGAATAGGGAACTGTTGTTCACCAGGTCCCAGAATGCTAAAACTAGGGGAGCTCCATTGAAATTAGTAGGAGACATGTTTAAAACGAACACGAGAAAGTATTTTTTATGCAACACTTAGTTACCTTGTGGAATTCATTGCTACAGGAGGTTGTAGAAGCAGATAGCAGAGTCAGATTAAAAAAGGGACTAGAAAAAGTCATGGATGATAGATCTATTAATAGGTGTTGAACAGAATTGCTGGAGATGTTTCCTCTGGCATCTCTGAAACAATGACTGTGGATGCCAGGAAGGGTATTTGTAACAGAGTTGTGCTCTGTTACCTAAAGGGGACAAGCTAGCAGCACAGCAGCCTGCAGTCCCCATCAGGAATCACACAGCTAGCCAAAGGCCGCCTGATTGGAAAAGTGGGTCCAGCTGCTACACATAACAGCAGCAGGGCCAGCAATTTGCTACAGGCAGCTGGGGAGGGAACATTGCCTGGCTGGAGCTGCTACTTATAACATCTTGGAAGTATAGGGCAGGAACTATGGGGATGGCTGGAGGTTCCTGGTCCTGGGACAAGGCCTAAAACTACACCTTGCTGGGGCTGGATGGTGTGGAGGGACTGCCAGTGGAGGGGCAATCTCCAGAAAATGCCACACCTGTGCCTCCCTAGTGAAGGGTGAGTATGGGGCACCAGAAAGCCTCAGCCCTCACTGCTTTGTGGGTGACCCTGTGCAGGGAAAAGGCTAGGGGAGCACACCCCAAACACAAAGCAAGGGCCCAGGTTCACAGTGAGGCCTGAGGCAGGGCCCAGGTCAAGTGGAGAGACCTGAGGCAGCACCCAGGCTCACAGCAAGTCCTGGGGTGTATGAAGGTGCCAGGAGGAGTGTAGTGTGAGGCCCCAGGGGGGTAGTGTCCTATGCCCATGAGGGAGCTGGGTGTGAGGCCCAGTGTTGGGTAAGGGGATTGAGGCCCCAATATGGGGGTGTGAGGGGACCAAGAGGGTCCCAAGCTGGACAGAGAGCTAAAGAAAAGGGGGGGAGGGCTGAGAGCCCCAAGTAAATGAGATTGAGAGCCCAGTGTGAGGGAACAGGGATTGTGAGCCCAGCGTGAGGCGTGAGAGTCCCAAAATGAGGAACTGGAGTGCAGGTCCTAGTGTAGGCCCTTGGCATCAGGGCAAGTAAATGGGCAGCCTCCCACCTGGGTAATAACTTCCAATTAGTTATCAAAGGCATGGTAGGTAAGGCAGGCAGGCGGTTAACCCTGAGGCAAGTGGCCAGGCCGATGTTCAGACTGGCCCCAGGATGCTCCCTTGTTACAGTATTGAATAGGGGATAGATTACTGTAGATCGGGGTGGCACACATATGGCCCATGGGCTGGATCTGGCCCTTGGAGCTATATGATCCAGCCTGTGGGTCCCTGGACTGACTCCATGCACCAGCCCCAGCTCCATGTGCCGCATGGGGCATGCGAGCTAGACTCTGTGTGGCTCACACTGCAGGCAGCACAGGAGGTCAGTCCAGCGCACCACGTGCAGCCTGTGCCCCACACCCCTTGTGCCAAGTATAGTGCCGGGTCCAGCCCAAACACTGAGCACCTCATGTTGACCCTGGGCTTTGTTTCATGCCATGTATGGCACACAAGCTGGCCCCAGCACTTTGCCTGCTCCACAGGGGTCAGTCCCAGTCCAGCCCTCAGACTGGCTCAGGGACACTCATCTGGCCTGTGGAGCCAGATGAGTTTGACATGCCTGCTCCATCCAGAAGTATCTTGTTCAGTGCTCCCCCTTTGCAGCATGTATTTCTGCCACTGTTGGAGATAGGAAACTGGGCTGAATGGTTGAATAGTCCGACTCAGCATGGCACTTCTTATGTTCCTACATAGACACAGAGCCAGCAGCTTCCAGTCAATCTTTCTTCTATTGGAAAAATTCCATTTTCCTTGGAACAAATTGATTTAAATGAAATTTCATTTCTATTCCACTTCTATCTCGTGAGAAAAGAACATTTCAATTTTTCATTTTTTGTTCCAAAATTGATTTTTATCTTGTAAGTGATGAAAATCTAAAATAAAAGGCCAAAATCAGAATGAAACATTTTGATTTCACTGTAACAAAACATTTTGATTGGCCCAAAATTATTTTCTTCAAAAATGCCATCTGACACAACATTCTGATTTTTCTTGTTCAGGGTCCAATGTGGAACAAAAACCAAATTGTGGCATTTCAGAATTTCCTGCTGAACCAAAATTCTTGAGTTTTGACCAGTGCGCTGTACTGAAAACATTACAAAACTAAGAGTTTGTTTACTAAAGGAAACATTGCCGTATTCATAAAGTCATGCTTTATTGGTTTTGTTTAAATATGATTCACTGCTACATCAACATGAAGACAGCATACACAGAGCAGTGTAGAGTCCCTGTCACCAAAATCAAGTACTTAGTCTGTAAGTAACATCTAACCAGTCACTTCTTTCCCTACCTATCACATTTTAAAAAATCAGTCACCTGTAGGTCACCAAAGGGGTGGGATCCAAACTCTCACATCCCACTCACCACCCACAGAACCCCCACATTTATCATTCACTGCTATGTGAAGCACTCTTGCAGGAATGGCACTGGGACCTTTTACTGGTGAGTAATGGGCATGAATGGACCAAGTCAATGTTAATTTTTCAGTAATGGTATCTACCACATCTCCAGCCAAGCAGGACATCATGTTGTGTCACTCTACTTATACAGCACCTCTGCCTCCCTCCTGCACTGCTTCTCCACCCCTGCTCCCCATCAGCACCCTATTCCTTCCACCCCATCTGCTCAGAGCCTAGAAGGGGAGCAAAACTAGCCAGATCTGAAATGAATCAGTGATAGTTCTTCAGAGCTAGATAATTCCACTCCCATCCCTCCCCCTCTGCTGTGCTGATGTAAGAGACAAAGGAGATGCCTTTTTGCACCTCCTTGATCTAGAAGGCTACAAAATCACACACCCACTGCCATCTGTGTCCCTTACCCATGAGATCACCAGGGGTTCAATATTTTTGCCTCCCACAGAAGCACCAGGATAGAAGAGAGGACGGAGATTTCCAAAGAACTTGTCAGTGAATGTATAGATATGGGACCGGTCAGTCACATTGTAGAACGTAATCTCTCCAGCCTCATAGTCCAGAAAGATCCCAACCCGCCTAGGCCTCACACTCAGCTGGAGCGGGGTGGCAGGGGAAGTGAGGGCCTCATATTGGCCTCCATTCTGCAAACGCATCATCCAGTAGCCATTGCTGGGCAGCAAGACAATTGTTCCCTTCCTGGTGGCTGACTCCCTGCATATCCCCAATCCCCATTCTGTCTTGTCTCCCACCTGCACTTCCCAGTAGCCCCGGCCTGTGTAGAAGACCTGAGATCCCAGCACCAGTGGGGTGGTATTAAACCTCTTGGGATTATCAAACAGAGATAGGACCAGCTTCTTGCCACCACGTCTCACACATTTTCGGTCACCAGACAGGATGAGTTCAGGATGAGCTGTCTCTGGGTCCAGAGTCACATCCTCTGCAGGCAGAGAGAGGAAAAGAAAAGAGGGACACATGGATCAGATGTCACTTTAGGGGAAGAGCCATAGGCATCGTTGTCCCAATCCAGCAGTACACGGCCTGTCCACAGTGATTGTAAATTTGGGGACATCTAAAATACAAGGGCATCTCATTTCCACAGAAATATGGCACTTTCACTAACCATCTGGGATCAAAATGAGAAAAGGCTTAACCTGCAATGACTGTCAATGGGAAGGAATTGCTCCAATACCTGAAAGGCTAGGGTGCTGTGGAAGCTCAGAGTATGAGGCAATTACCACAGGGGATTACAGGCAATTACCACAGGGTAGCTGACACGTGACAAAGTCCAGATTCTTTTGTCAGGTAGCAATACACCCATCCGCCCAGACCCGTCATGCATGTGGAGATGAGACTCAGGAGTCAGCCTCCACACAGAGCTAAGGAGCAGCATAGCCAGCTAGTTCTCTTTACCTTTGAATTTCTTCAGCAGGTCTCTCATACCAAGGCAATGCACTGGGATGCTGTAGTTCTCTCTCAGGGCCACAGAAAAAGTTTCTGGGGCCTGATATTTCATATCTTCATACCTGTAAAGAACACATTCCCTGTGGTCAGCACAGAACCCCCTGTGCCTCACAAGCCAAAGACTAGCATCGGGAAGATAAAGCAGCAAGTCTCCTATGCTGAGCTGGTTTAATTTTTAAATATTCTTATACCAGTCATGTCTGAAATTTTCCACCCTCTAATGCCAGTCAATGCCCCCAACACTGCACTGAAGCCACTTTCTGGCAACAGCACAAGGGCATAAGGACAGAACAAGGAGCTAACATAACACCCCTTACCCCTTGCTTATGTTAGCACAGATGCTAGTGTTACCTCCCCCGACAATTCAGAACTGCCTTTATGGGCCTGTGAACCCATTAGCACCATACCATGACACACACAGTGACCGGCCTGACTGTGAATGAGGATTGGGGCCAGCAAGTTTGTAGCAGCAATATCCACTGTCTTTATGAATTCAGAATTTTATAGTAATTGCATAAGCATTAGGGGCATGCAAAGCGAGACCTATTCAATTTGGATTTGGATTCGGCCCAAATCAGGGACAGTGATTTGATTCGTTGATTCGGATCACTGTCCCTCATTCAATTCAGCCGAATCTGAAGATTTGATACTGATTCGGAGAATCAGCAATTCAGACATAGACACAACTTTAAAAGTTTTTTCTACATACCTTGAGGTAGCAGGAGCAGCTTGTGATCACTGCGATGCTGGGATGTATGGAGCATCCCACAGGAGTGCGGGGAGAGGGCCCTCAACATGTTCAGTGGCGAACCCGCAAGTAGATCACAAGTACTTCCATTCCACTTCTGGGTCTGCTGGGGAGCATGCAGGGTCCCCCACACACACCCCACTGCCTTGGTGATCAGCCACGGGAGACCCCGGGTGCTCCCTCCAGATTCAGGAGGCATGGGGGCCCCCCAGCTCGCTCCCCAGCAGATCCAGAAGTGGAACATGAAGTGCTTCTGGTCCATTCCAGGTCTGTTGCCGAGTGCACTGGAGAGCCCATGTGCTCCTGTGGGACACTCCATGCTCCCCCACATCGCAGCCCCTGGTACCTAGAGGTATGTAGAAAGGACGTGGGGGGGTGTCTCTATGGCCCAGTCGCCAAATCAATTCGGAGGGTTCCGATTCAATTCAGAGAGATTAAAGGGTCCTCTGATTCAGTTCAGATTTGGAGATTCAGCCACCAAATCAGGCCGAATCTCTGCCAAATCAAAACAAGGACTAAGCTTCACACAGCCCTAATAAGCATATCAGGGACGTAATTCCCAAAACTATGCTCATCCAATCAGGGAAGAGAACAGTTACCAGGGGATGCATGTGTCCAATCAAAATAGCTTAAAAATGTAATGGAAATAGGAATTTTAAATTTGAACATGAATTGGGCACAAAAACCTACCCTCAAATGAGCTATAGACCAAGGGCTGGTAAAAGGAATCCATGCCCAGAGAAAGAAGTGTAATTAACCACAGTGATTCATGGTTTTGGGAGATATTCTTCTAGTTCTGAGAGTGACACAGCATTTTACATTCCTACCATGATTCAAGGCACAGCACTGTGCAAGTAAGAGACAGTATTTGTCCCTCAAGTGCAGCCACTTCAGGAGTGGAAAATAGTAAGCATCCACCACATCACATAGTGCACAATACTGAGATGGGACTGTAGCTCCAGGATACCAGTATGACCCCCCTTAATAATGGATTTTGCCCTGTCCATGCAGAGCAGCCAGGACTCCTCTTGCTTTGATCCCACTATTAGTAAACTTCAGGCGACCTGTTGTCAAAACCCAGGGCTGAAGCTGGAGCCATGAGTACAAACTGCAGTACTTACACCTATCAACAATTCTGCACAAAGTGCAAAAATAAGCACAAACCTGCGCAAAATGCTTTTCATGTCCTAAAAGGAAACAAAAGAAAAAAGTTCATAGCTGTAGTCACTTCATGGCTACACAATAGTCAGTCAGTGCCATTAGCTTCTAACCCACCCTCAAGCATAAGGTGGATAGCCCAGTGGTGAAGGCATTAGACCAGGGTTGGTTAGGCCTTCACTCAAGTTATTCCTCTGCAACAGACTGCTGGGTAGTAGTCCTGAGAGTATGTTTACATTGTAGAAGTGGATACATCCCTGGACTAGCTTTCATCAGATGGATTAGGAACTAGTTAGCAGTCTAGCATCTACAATATGGAACTGAGGGCTAGCTAACTAACTTAGTTTCTCAGATGGGTTTTGCTGTTCTAAGCCACACACAACCACTGCTGTAGATCTAGCCACAGTCATTTCAATCCATATTTCTGATGGTGTTTAGGCACACCTATCTCAATGAAGTCACTGGGAATGAAACACCCAAATACCTGGAAAAATCCAACTCTTAGGACAGTGGCTGGTAACTTTGTTAGACTCAAGACAACCCTCAGAAAATGTCAGCTCTTAGTTTTCACTTGTTTTTTGACCACGGAAAAATAAAGAGCAAATTTTCTGTTGCAAAAACTCAGAAAGATCACAACAGATCAGAATTTAGGATTTCCAGCCAGGCCAGGAGCAAGCAGAACTACTTCCCCCCCCACTTCCCCACTGCCTGGGTGCACAGGTACAACACTCTGCAGCTTACTGAAGGGAAGTGCAGAAGTTGGGCTTGCTCTGAACACCTGGAAGCTGTGGCAGGAGCTGTGCTTCCTTGAAGAACAATCCTGCACACACACTGCTTTTAGGAGAGGACAAAAGCTGGTAGGTCCTAGGAAACTGGAAGCATGTACCCCCTGACTTCAGCAGCAGGGTCCTGCTTCATGCTGTCTACCAGGAGGCTGAGGAATTTTGTTGCATACTCACACAAAGTAGCCCACCCGCTGGCAGCTGAAATTTCTCTCTTATTTCCATGATCAGCTTGTCCAGAGAGGATCTTTGCTCCAAAATCCTAGCTAAGTTTTCATTGATCTTCAGCAGAATCTTCTTCTCCTCCTCTTCCAGCTTCTGTAAAAGCAGCTTCTCCTCCTCAGCCAGCAGCTGATGCAGTTTCCCAAACTCAGTCACAATCTTCTCACGCTTATTCTTAACTATCTCCTTCCAAGACACAGGCACAAGAAGAGGAGATGTCAGAGTTGTGATTTAATATCAGAAAGCAAATTGAATGCTGGGTTAACCCAGCTGCAAAGAGGTCTGCTATTACAGTTCCAGTCTTGTCTCTCACACTTATGAAGGACTAGGCTCTAAGGGCATCTTTACACGTGGTCTGGGGTGGGGGTGAGAGTGCTTTAATTAGAGAGGTTCTAATTAAAGCCCAGGCAGGAGTGGGCAAGGCTCAGCCCTATGTGGAGCACCATGCGGCCAGTTTTGGGCCAGATTGGTGGCATGCACCCAGATGCACCTGTACCGCACCGTCCAAGTAAGCTTCACAGCACATGCCCCCTTCCCCCCACTTCCCATCCCCCATCCCCAGCCAGCTCACAGGACCTAGCACGCAGGCAGTCCCCCCTAAACATACACCCACTCCCCCACATACACCTCCCCATACACATCCCAGCCCATACCCTCCCAACATACAATATACAAGAGTTAGACTTTATTTTGAGCTATTATGCAATCATCTCTATATACACTACTCAAAAAAACATAAATCAGATCAAAATTATATTTTGAAATAAGATGAAAATATGTTATCGTAGATGTTTGATTTTTAGTATATGGTTTGTTTCTTATCTATAATTTGTTAAAATTATATCTTCTGAAGGATTTTATGAAAAATTATATCTTCTGAAAGGTTTTGTGTGGCCCTCAACAGCTCACAAACAGATATTAAGTAGCCCACCAGCCAAAAATAATTGACCACCCCTGGTCTTAGTATAATTTCACCAGTTCTTGCAAAATAGAGAAATCTAGTGAATGAATGATGAACTCCAAGTAAAGACCACTGGACTTTTAGCAGAAAAGAGTGCACAGATAGTGTACATCCAGTCACAGGTTTAGACTAGGGGTCAGCAACATATGGCCCACAGGACACATTTGGCAGGCCAGCTGAAGGAGGGGACAGGTGATACAGCTTCAGATAAAGCAGGGAACAAACAGAAAGCAGAGCAGTAGATTGGGGGCAGGGGCTGGAAGTGGCACTTGGTGAGGGTGCAAGGCTACTTGGTGGAATACTTGCCAAAAAGTTGGGATGCCCCCACTGGACTATCAATCAGAGCAGATTTCCTTGTCAAAACACTATTTCTCATTCTTATTTATTTGGTTACCATCTCAGCCTAAAGCAAGAGGGAATCATTTACACATTGTTTAAATCAAGGGGCCCATAGATGTTAGCGGACATTAAGGAATAGGAAGTTGCTTCCATATTCTACAGAAGGGGGCTCAAAAACCAAAGGCTCTTTGAATCCATTCACCTGCTCTGGACAAGCCACTCTTCTCCCTTCATACCCTATGAGATCTTCCTAACATGAGGCAGGTGGCAGGGTAAATAAGCTTGCACTGATGCTGTCTGTGCACATCAGCTCTGCAGGCTGCTGAGTCCAACCCGCATCTTCACAACATAGCCAGTTCTTGAGAGTGGCACTTGGTATTGCTCCCTCAGGGGATGGACCCCATTGACTGTATGAAAACATCAGCTTCCCTTTTGTTTTTAAAAGATGTTTATAGCCCATCTGGGTTCATTTGGAAGCTTGAAATTATAAAGTAAGTGTATGCAAGGAGCAGGAACCAGACCTGTAGTCAGTCCAGGCTAGCACCAGATGTAGTGAAGAGAGACCAAATAACCTATCCCCACACAAATTCTCTTCCTGGTTTCCTTAGAGATTGGCTTAAATATTAAAGCAAAAGGGAAAATACCCATAGGAAGCAGAAGGCTGAGGCTAATGGGGCTTAGCCCCCCCCAAACACAAATAGCCCAGGCGTGAGCTCCAGCTGGCTGCAGCAGGGCGGGAGGATGGGCATGCACAGAGATGAGCAGCTGGAGCCTACAGGCACCAGCAACTCAGCCTAGCCCAGCTGTGTGTGGAGTAGAGCCCAGCAGGTAAATGTGTGGATGGGAAGGGAAAGGGGAGGGAGGGAGGGAGAGGAGGGAAGGGGCCTGGGGGTGCAGATCGAGGCCCACTACCAGGAGGTTGTGAATAGGGCCCCAGGGCAGGGTGTGGGATGCTTGGAGCCCAGGCAGCTTGTCCAGGGATGTAGGGGGGCTCCCTCCACTGCGCACACCCCTGGGGCAGGCACACGGAGCACATGCACCCCAGATCTGTGTGTGGGATAGAGGCAGCTGTCACCATGGGCTGGGCTCTGCACCTCACCACCAGTTACCTCAGCAGCCACGTGACACCACATGCCTCTCACCGCTGGGCAGGCAGTGCAGCCAGCGCACAGGAGGCATATGGCACCGTGCTATTCATGGGGCAACACCTGAGGGTGCAGAGCCCAGCCCACAGAAGCAGCTGCCTCCACCCCATGCACAATCGGGGGTGGCATGTGCCCCCTGTGCCTACCTTGGTAATGTATGCAACAGCAGGAGCCCCCCCGCACCCCTGGATAAGCCTCCCAGGCTCCGAGCATTCCACAACCCACCCCGGCCCAGGGCCCCATTCACCCCAGCCCCTGCCCCTGTCACTGTGCCACTCCCTCCCTTCTCGTGAGGGGCCTCGATCTGCCCCTCACCCCTTCTCCACAACTGACCTACCTGCTGGGCAGGGTGCATGCACACACAACTGCACATGCACTCAGTCCCCCTAAATCATATTTTCTTCCTCTGCCTATGAAAATATTGCTTCCAAAATGTTGCCCATATTATCATAAATACTCAGCAACCAGAGCACAAGTAAAAAAAGCTCAGACTTGCTATTGTTTAATATAATATCATGATTTTAAAACCAATTAGATATTTCCATGGGTACAATTCTCAAATTTTGAGTAGTCAAGGTAGACCCTACCATTTCTTCACACACTGATTTACGTGAATTTTTTTTTTCATGAAAACCAAACAGTGCCCTTCATATGCCAATACAGGGCATCCTATGGGCTCTGGGGTGTGATCCTGGAAAGCAACTTCTTAATCTTTGACATAACCATGGGTCACAGTGACACAGCACATTGCATAACATCCTCCTGTCCCATATGTCCCCACCTCATTGCCAATGTTGCAGCAAACAGATGATGTCAACTTAATGATCACATGGTATAAACAAGCACATCTGTTTACTAGTAACCCCTTGAGTTATTGAGCACAACCCTCCTGTTTGGACTATACAAAAGAGCAGATCATAAAATCAGAATGACCTGCCCGTGAAAAGCTATTAAAACTGTGAATGCCTAAAAGACACATCTCATTTTATCTACTGCTGCTCTTTGATGTGTCACTGCATTTGTCGCTGCTCAGTATAACAAATTAAAGTTGGTTTCACTCCCATTTATAGTCACTTGTATTTTCTGGGTTCCTATCCTCCCCACCTCCAGTGTTTGATCATTACTTTAAAAAAAACAAACAAACCACACACACAAAAAACTGTTGTTCCTGTCTTGCCATGCGTGACATTTTCTCATATCTGTCCAAGTCTGGAGTTGTTCTTAAAGCTTTGGGTGCTAAACTCCTAGGTTTTTTTTCACAAGATTGTCATCTCTTTTTTAATAAGAAGCAGCTTTTAGATTTGTGATAGGGAGTAAAGCTTGAAATGGTCTCAAATGAATCCTAGAAACTAAAAGACGAACAGAACCTTGAATAAATTTTTTTTTATTATTTCATGAATTTTAAGCTATCTCATGGGTTTTGGACAGCTGGGGTAATCAAGTCTATTCTCACAGAAAGGGTTTTTAAAAGGGTGAACAATTTTACCCATCTTCTATTTCCTCTCAGCTTGAATTTTAGAAGCATACTTAAATTGCACAACTTCTATGTGAAATCATTATAACTCCTCTTGTTGTAGGTGACCCTGAACATAGATGACACATACGTGTCTACAGCCCCATGCCTCACATCCTGCCATTAGCACAGTAATTGTGTCACCACCACCACCCGCATTGCTTCTGGGCCATAGCTGGGGCTGAGCTACAGCCCCATGCCCCACTGTCAGCACAGAAAGCTGGGGGGCCACACCCCCCCGTACCCTCCCACACTACACCTATGACCCTTAAGATCACTACAAAGAACTAAAAAAAAAAGATGATTGTTTTCTATTGTATTCCAATTTTGTCTATTTTGTGTATCTCCAAAAACTGAATCTCCAGTAACTGTTTTTCCTGTGTAGTTAGTTTCTTTTATGTGGGTTTTTCACATGCAACAGATAGAATAAATATTTTAAAAAAAATACAAAAATACATAAATGTTACTGAAAAACAACAAAAAAAAAAAGACTGAGAATTAAATATGGATCCTGAGACTATTTATTATTTCTAAATATGATAAAAAATATTTAAATTGCTAAATTCCAAATCTCTGGTATCCTCCTGAATGAAGTTTTGATGACAGTTAATGGAGAGTTAATACAGAAACCAGGCACCTGCCTTGCATTTCTGAGCTTTCATCCTTTCCAATGACTCCCATTTTTTAACTTCATCCACCTCTTTTGATAAATGATCCAAAGATTTCTGCAGTTTAATCTGATAAGAAAAACAAACCCAGTCAGTTCACCCTTAACCAATTACGTCAACCATTTGCATTCCCTTTTACACCTAAATGCCAACTGGTAAGAAGTAAGAAAGAATGAGTGAGTACAATGGGAAGGGCAAATGGAGAGTTAATGTCCTACCAGCTGATTCTTCCAGCCCACAATCCCTGCATGTAAGCAGGCAGCTGCTGCCTTCACTCAGCTCAGAGAATGTTAACTGTGTCTCTGCCAGTCCCTGAAGAAGGAGCACAGCCCCATAACCAGAGCTGAGGTTCTTAACTACTAGCAGCTGTTTCATGCCTTTCCATCACAGGGTCTACTTTAGGAGCAGAAAGGTAATTCATGCACCTGCGCTCCTTGGCATGGCACATGGTTTTTCTCCACGGAGTGACTGTGTGTCCAAAATCAGACATTTCTCCACTGTGCAAGCAAAACCAGATTTAGGATTAAAGTGCCTGATTTACAACACTGGGCTAGATTCCTGTCCTCACTGCTCTGTGCCACTGAGCCACCACCAAGCAGCCAAAAGCTGGCTTTACAGACCACATGGGAGATAATTGTGTGAGGAGATCCCCAGAGGGACATAGGGCTGGGGCTGCAGCCAGGGCGGGCCCATCCATGCCTGCAAAACCTGCAGCCACAGGGGGCCCTGCAGCCAAGGGGCCATGTGCAACCAGTGACTCACCACACTCCCTCCTGCCACCGCTGCCAGTTGGTCGGCCCCAGCCCACATTAATGCATGAGAAAACTGGGCACATGCCCAGGGGCCCCTTCCAATTTGGGTCCCTGGGATCCTCACCAGCAGGGAAGTGAAAGCAACAGTTTTAAACTGGGTCCATGGGTACCAAGTTGTTCTTTGGTGTGTAGATTAGGTAAAATTCCTTCCCTGGAGGTGTCAGATGGCAGGCAGGGAGGTAAAAAAATCTTTCTTGTTCTGAAATGAAGTTTAAAATCCACAATTGGCTAAAATTCGGCATTTTCCATGTTTCAGGGATGTACTTGGTAGCCGTGTTGTTCTGAGAGAAGAAGAAATACAAAAGTCTAGAACTCTTGGTTCCAAAATGATACCTCTTATTTGAACAACTGGGAAATCACAAGACAAAGCTGTACGCAGCAGGACAGCTTTCCATCTCCAGTTCCTTCTGTGCAAAAATGAAGTTTACTTGCTACCTATGAGGACTTTTTACCATTGATACTTTTCCCTGAGCTTGATGAAGGGCCTTGGAGCCAGAAAGCTTGCAGACAAGGACAATTTTCTTGTGATTTCCTAGTTGGTCTAATAAGAGGTATCATTTTGGAACCAAGAGTTCTAGATTTTTGTATTTCTTCTATGTTTATGTTTAGTCCATGATTTTTTTGTATCCAGGAAGCTGATGAAGTAAAGTTCGTAGGCTCGTCTGTGAAAAGCGTTTTGTGAATTCCCTTTAAAAAATAATACTGAGAGATTGGAGACAGAGTGGTTTTCTCATGAGAAATGTCCTTGCACAAGTAGTTGGGTATTCTTGTCTTTGATAGATTTCCAGTGTGTGTTCATTCTGGTGAGCAGTTGTTGTTTGTTCTCTCCTTCACATTTTCCATCAGGGCTTTTGGTGCATTAGATGAGATATATAACATTCCTGGAGGTGCAGGTGTAAGATCCAGGAATGCTGATGGTTCTGTTCTGGGATGTAGTTATTGTGGGGGTGGTGGAGACATGTTGGCAGGTTTTGCATTTCTTTTCATGGCATGGTCTGGAACCATTTGGTGTGTTTTGGACTGTAGGAAGTTTGCTTCTGGTGACGAGGTTAGCGAGTCTCAGTGCTTGTTTGAAGGCTAAGATGGATGGATCTGGGAACATCTCTTAAAGAGCTGGGTTGCAATTGTTTGAGGATTTTCTCTATAGGTTCGAAGGAGGAGTGATATGTCATAACCAGTGGTGGGCGATCCATGGAGATTTTCCTTCTGCACTGCAGCAGTTCTTCACATGGTATCCAGGTGGCTCTTTCAAATGTACATCTATCTCTCTAGAGGAGTGTCCTTGTTGTGTGAAAGCCTTTTTAAGATTTGTGAGGTAGCAATCCCGGGTGTTCTCCTCAGTGCAAATTCAGTGGGATCTGAGGGCTTAGCTGTATATTACAGTTTTCTTGGTGTGTTTATAGTGATTACTGGTTCTGTGCAGATGCATATGTTGGTCTGCAGGTTTCTTGTATAGCATGGTCTGTATTTTACCATTCTGGATGCTGATCATCATAGCTGAAAAAGAGATGTTGGTGCTGGAGTACTGAAGAGATAGTCGGATGAAGGGGTGATGATTGCTGAATTTCTGATGGAACTCAATCAGAGATTGCAGGTTTTCAGTCCAAATGATGAAGATGTCATCAATATATATTAAGTATAGCAAGGGGTTGGTGGTGCAGTCTTTGAGGAATTCTTCTTCCAAGTGGCTCATAAAAAGGTTGGCATATTGTGGGGCCATTTTGGGGCCCATAGCTGTGCCCATGATCTGGAGGAAGTGTTGGTTATTCAAAGTGAAATTTGTGTGTGTGAGGATGAAGTGTATAAGGTCAGTAATATCTTTGGGTCTGTACTCAGAGTTGTCATCTTGCTCTTGTAGGTATGTAAGGCAAGCTTGGATGCTGTCCTGGTGTGGGATATTGTTATATAAGCTGGTAACATCCATTAGGGCTGTGCAAAGATTCAGGTGCTGATTTGATTTGGAAGAGATTCTTCCCAATTCAGCATCCAAATCTCTGAATTCGAATCACATCAGGAGACCAATTAAAAGGTCTAAATTGATCTGAAGAGCTTCGGCAATTCAGGCAGTCCCCGCTTGCTGCCACAGGGAGCTGGACCTAGACTTAGTGCTGGTAAGTAGGGGGCGGGGGGG
>NW_017728959.1:1717162-1720374 GCF_001723915.1 Gavialis gangeticus
GGGACCGTGTGGGGACCCCCACCAGGCCCCATCCCCTGCCTGCTCCCCCAGTTCCCCTGAACACCACCCAACCCCCTCCTGACCCCTGAGCTCACTGGCTGCAGCAGCAGCAGCCATCAGGGCTTCTGGAGGTTCATGACAGAACCCACCCCCCATGCAGCATGGGGCAGTAGGGGGCAGCAGGGATCCTCCCCAACCTGGCAGGAGCCAGTGAGTTCAGGGCTTCTTCTTTTTTTAAGAGCCAAGAGCTGGGGTGGGCAGGGCAGCTATGGGGGGAAGGGGTCTGGGAGAGAGAGTGGGGGTCAGAGGACTCATGGCAAAGCCCCCCCATGCAGCCTGGGGCATTGGGGGGCAGTGGGGATCACCCCCTGACACCTGGCAGCAGCCGGTGGGTGTCAGGCTTTTTTTTTTATAGAGCTGAGAGGCCGGGTCCAGGCAGGGCTGGGAGAGTGGGCAGGAGATGGGGCCTGTCCAATTCAGAGATCTGGCCCATTTGGTAGTGGCCGAATCAATTCGGGACAGTGATTCAAATCACTGAATCAAATCACTGTCCCTTGAATTGGCTGAATCTGAATCCAAAGTGAATACTAGCCACTTTGCACAGGCCTAGCACCCATGGTGGCTAGGAGGGTGTTGCTGGGAAGGTGGTCTATGTTTTTAAGTTTTCATAGGAAGTCTGTAGTGTCTTGGACAAAAATCACTTTTTGGGTAACAAACGGTTTAAGGATTGATTCCACAAAACCCACTGACTCTCACCCACTGATTCTCTGACCCACTGACTCCTGAATTTACATTTTTACTGATTGGCTTGCATGAAGACCAGCCTCTGGCTTCTTTACTAAATGTTCCATCCAGGAAGAGCACACACCAACTGCAGATGCTTCCTTCAGCCTGACCAAGGGTTTTTAAGCCTGAAAGCTTACTAGAAAAATGTTTCCAGCTATTTAGTTTGTCTAATAAAAAATATCAGATTTATTCAAAGACCCTTGTCTGCCGTGTGTGTGTACATTTGGCCATAGTGGGAGCAGGGAGAAGAGGTGGGCATGTGCCCCCCAGCCCAGCAGGGTCCACCCAGCCTCCCCTGCCATCACTAGGAGGGGAAGGGACCCCACCCCCCACAAAGCCCAGCTCCCATGGGGGGAAGGGGTCTCCAATTTTGTGCTTTCCCAGGGCCCCAGTACACCTTAATCCACCTCTGCACTTGCACACCCCCCCCACACCACTGATGCTGCCTTCGTGTCTGGAGGCCCCAAAGCTATGACTTGCACGGGGCCCCAAAAAATTGTGGACCAGCCCTGGCTGCAGCTCTACACCACCTACATCTTACCCTTCAGTGTGAGGGATATGGATGCAGTGGAAGAGCATGGACTGGACTTCTCTGTTCCCCAGCTATTCCCCACTACCGGAAAGACCCTTGGGAATATGGGAAGCTGGATATTAATTATGCTAGTGGCCAAATTAGTTTCAAGCCCAGGCAGGCCCAGATCAGGTACAGCTTTGAGTCTGAGCTGCTGTTTCTCCCAGGTAGCTAGGCATGAAATAGCTACAGGGGACTCAATGGTGCACAGGAAAAAAAACAGTTGGCCAATCATTCCTGTTGCCTGCTGGCCTGTCCATGGCTCATGTGAACATCAGCCCAGCCTCAGGGTGGCAACTGCTCACCAAAGCTAATATCACAATGAGCATAAGTGGGCAGCTTCTGTCAGCATGGAGCCCCTGACGTGCATGGGCCATGGACACCAAATTAACCTTTCCAGCCCTTCAGGGAGTAGAGCTTAGATTCAGTCCAGGGGGAAGGTTTCTCCTTGACCACCACTGCTCTGGGACAGCCCAGGATAAGCAGCACTCAAATCCCAAAAGGCTGCTCTGTCAGGTGGACACAAAGCAGGACCCCTTGGCCACACTCCTGGCCTTGGTAGCAAGGCCATGGTGGAAAGCTGGCCCTACCTGCCCTGTGTTTGAAGAGTGGACTTTGCTTCTCTGGGACTGTTATTCCAGCAGGGGGCTCCCCTACCTTATACACCTGGGCAGCCTCTTCAATGGGGTAGACGGTGTGTGGCCGATGTTGCACGGACTCCCTGCAAACCACGCAGATGGCTTCCCCATCCTCCTCACAGAAGAGCTTGAGCCGTTCCTCGTGCTTTCCACACAGCGCCCCAACCTGCTCCTTGCCCGTCCTCAGCTGCAGCTGCTGGATGCTTTCCACAATGTTGGCCAGCTGCTTGTTTGGCCTGAAGCTGCCCTTATGAAATGCCTCCCGGCACTGAGGGCAGGTAAAGGGTCCATCTGCATGAAGCCCTTTCTCCTGGCAGTACTTGGCAATGCACACTTGGCAGAAATTGTGTCCGCAGTCTATGCTTACCGGGTCACTCATATACTCCAGACAGATAGAACAGACAGCCTCTTCGTGAAGCTTTTCCAGTGGATTTGCCAGGGCCATGGCAGCTGCTGTGCTGCAGTTCTAAGATAAGTTTCCCTTCCTCTGTGTCTGAGGAAACAATTGTTACTGATGAAGGTGGGACTATGCTAATATGATGAACAATGAGGGAGCAGTGGGGGAGCTGTTCCCAGCAGCTGCAACAAACAGCTGCACTTCATACATTACCAGTCAGGACTCACTCTGTCCCTGGTGCCACATCAGGATCAGAAGCCTACTTAGCCACAATACTAGAAGGGAGAGGTGTTTCCTGCCAAGACCACAGCATCACATTCTACAGCTTCAGGCCAGGGCTCAGGATGCCTCTATAGAACACAAAGAAGTATTTAGGAACGTTAGTCTGAAGCTTAGCAGAAGTCAGGATGGATTTGCACCTTATAGACTAAATCAGAGATGTATCGTGACTGCACAGTTGTGTGGTAAACAGGAGCTATATTTCTGTTTTCCCTTTTGGCTAGGAGCAAGCAAACTAGGGGGTATCCCGACCCCACAGCCTCTCGGACTGGGACTTGCACACAGGATGCCTGTCACAGATTTGGGGAGTATCTGAATCCCCAAGTTGGTAAGTCTGGGAGGGAAGATACTTGCCCAGGGGTAGAACCACACAGATTTGTATGACTGAGCTGTGCTAAGTCAAAATTAGAACTTGACTACTGGGCTTTGCCCAACTGAATCTGGAACTGATTTGGCTCTCAGATCAAAATATATATTTCTGCCATGAGCAATGCAATGGTGTTACCTCTCAGCTCCATGTTCTTGGGGAACCCTGACACAG
>NW_017728959.1:1725374-1726535 GCF_001723915.1 Gavialis gangeticus
GTCTCATTTGCATCTGAGATGGAACCAGATGACCATTCATTTAGATGAGAGATGGAGAACAGAAAGTCTGAAGCAGAGACTGAAGTGAATTCTGGGATCAGAGAAGCAGGGGAGCACTGCATGATGGGGAATCTGTGCTCCAGATGCTAGTCAACCCACACACCCAGCTCAGTTCAGACCAGTTCTAATCTGGATTTACAAAGGACTTCCCCCCCCACACACACACACACCTCTAAGCAGAATTAAGTTTCATAGGCATCTCGGGCCGTACATTCCCCGGTCCCACTATGGGAGGCCTATTTAAACTTAATTGGCTAAAAGTTGATTGTTGGGTTAGGGAATTCTGAGGCAATACACCGAGTTGGGGGTATGGGCAACATTTGAACAACGGTAAAGGGTTCATCACAGTGTCCAGCCCGTTGGAGCCCTGACCACAAGTGTTGTCATACTTTTCCCGGGACGACTGGTGGAAGTCCTCTCCACAAAAGGTTATGAACGCTCCAATAATTGCTTTAAGTCTGTTAGAACACTATCATAAGATCTGGAAAAGTCATGCTAAGCTGAGGCTTGTTCACAACAAGTAAAAATCCAAAACCCTGATGCTGCAAGCTATCTATTGTTTCTGAAGACACCAGGAGATATCCCATCAGTATATCTGCTATCCATAGGAATGTCAACCTGGCCCCTAAGTACATGTTTCCTAAGTATCAATCAGTTTCCTGAGATGTTTCAACCAGATAACTCCTTGTCAATAGAAAAGACAATTTGATTTACATTATTGAGAATGCTTGAAAGAAGCTGAACTGAGGGTATAAAAATCTGTAAAAGAAGCAGCAGTGTGCGTGCTGACACCACCCGCTTTCTTCTCGAGAAGCTGAAGGAGGCAGATCATCTCCCTTCAAGGATCGTGCTGCAAACTTTAACCTGTCAGCTTTGCAACCTGAGTGCCTTGGACTGGTGAAATCCCAGCTCTCTCTCTCTTTTCTCATCTCTATCTCTAAGCATAGATTTCTGAACCTGAACTGTATTAGCTAAGCTTCAGCTAAGTTTCCCCAAATACTTAGTGAAACCAGGGTATACTGTGATTGTTTGTGTTTGTTTTTCCTTTTCATGTCTATTACTACTAGTGTCATTATATATTTCATATACTTAGCAATAAAT
>NW_017728959.1:1731535-1735141 GCF_001723915.1 Gavialis gangeticus
TCATAAGACCCCAGCCAGGTGCCTGTCCAGTCTCCTCTTGAAGATCTCCAGGGAAGGTGAGAGCACCACCTCTCTGGGAAGCCTATTCCAGGCTCTGGCCACCCTTACCGTGAAGTAGTTCTTCCTAATATCTAACCTAAACCTATCCTCCTCCCTCAGCTTGTCGCCATTGTTCCTGGTGACTCCAAGGGGGGCCCTGGTGAACAGACTTTCCCCGAGTCCCTGCTGGTGGCCCCGATAAGGTTGTAGGCAGCCACAAGATCCCCCCTCAGTCTCTTTTTGCAGAGACTGAAGAGATTCAGGTCCCTCAGCCTCTCCTCATAGGGCTGGCCACGGAGGCCCTCAACCATGCAAGTGGCCCTCCTCTGGACCCTCTCCAGGTTCTCCACGTCCTTCTTGAAGTGCGGCGCCCAGAACTGGACACAGTACTCCAGCTGCGGCCTGACCAGTGCTGTTTCTGAGGTTGGCAGAAGCCAAAAAGGTTTGCTTCCTAGGCTGATTCAAGATGGGAGTGGGAAGGAGAGATGAACATCTGCCTGACTCTGAGGGGCTGGATCCCCACACAGCAGACGTTAATCTGTGTGTGTTTGTGTGTATGACTGATCTGGGGACTGGAGGAACCCAGCCCCACTGAACTGAGTCCTGCAAGATAGCTCCATTGGGGGTGAGGGTTTGCAGAAGGGAGAGATACAGCTCCGTATAGAAACACAAGTAACACAAGCAGCACATTAATAGAATTACCAAGACCCTAGCCCTAATAAATGAGCACACCCCAAAGTAGCGGGCAAATCTGGTAACAATGGATCAGCCCAGGTAAGCATTAATGTAAGCACTGAGGGGCCCAATAGACATCAGGACAGGGGGGTATCAAGGGCACACATCAGGGGGCTTAAATGTCTCTACACTAATGCTAGAAGCATGGGGAACAAGCAGGAGGAACTTGCACTCCTGCTTGCAAGCAACAACTTCAACCTGGTTGGACTAACTGAAATCTGGTAGGACCCTGCTCACCATTGGGCAGTAGGCATTGGGCGTTACAGGATGTACAGGCAGGATAGAGTGGGGGAAAATGGTGGGTGGTGTTGCTCTTTATGTTAAGGAACAACATACATCCTCTGTAATCAAGATGGCATCAGAGGAGGGCCAAACTGAGGTACTGTGGGTCAGGATAAAAGAGGGTCAGGGGGAAAAGAGAGTTGGTAGTGGGGGTCTAATATAGACCACCACACCAGGAGGATGTGCTAGACCTGAAATTCTCCAGACAGCTCTCAGAGGCCGTACGGTCAAGAGATATGGTTGTTATGGGTGACCTAAACTGCCCTGACATCTGCTGGGAGGAGCAGTCAGCCAAATCTAACCACTCACATAGGTTCTTAAGCTGCATACAGGACCTCCACCTAACGCAGGAGGTATATGATCCCACTAGGGGAAACATCTTGCTGGACTTGGTGTTAGCTATAGGGGATGGCCTAGTGGGGAATCTGCAGGTACAAGGTAACCTAGGGGATAGCGACCATTGATTGATTGAATTCACTATCCAGAAATGGGTGGGTAAACTAACTAGCAGGGCTGAAGTGCTAGACTTCAGAAAGGCTAACTTCAGTGTGCTCAGGAGATAAGTTAGTGAGGCGTTAAAACTCAAGAGCATTGGTGAAATGGGGGTCCAGAAAGGGTGGCCGTTCCTCAAGGGGGCGATCCTACAGGTGCAGGAGACAATCCCATTGTGCATAAAAGGGGACAAAGGAGCCAAGAAGCCCTCTTGGCTGAACAGGGAAGTCCAGGAAAGTGTAAGGGCATAGAAAGAGGTATACAGGCTGTGGAAATGGGGTAGCTACAAAGGAGCAGTATACCTCCCTGACTTGCACTTACAGGGAATCAGTTAGGAAGGCCAAAGCAGGATTAGAATTTAAGCTGGCAACAAAAATTAAGGACAACAAAAAGTCCTTCTTCGGGTATATAAGGATCAAAAGGAAGGTGCAGGGTAGCATAGGACCCCTACAGGACAAACTAGGACAGTTGGTGACAGAGAGGGGGAAACAAAGCTGAGCTTATCAATGAGTTCTTTGCATCTGTATTCCTAGACACAGACCAAGACAAATCTCCCAATTGGATCAGAGACAGACACAGGAAGGACACCAGCCCACCAACTGTTAGCACAGACTTAGTGAGGGGGCCCTTGGAGGGGCTGGAAGTGTTCAAATCAGCGGGCCCAGATGAACTTCATCCAAGGGTGCTGAAGGAATTGGCCAGTGTCATAGCAGAGCCACTGGCACAGCTGTTCGAGTACTCATGGTGCTTTAGTCAGGTCCCAGAGGACTGGAAAAGGGCAAATGTGGTCCCTATTTTCAAGGAGGAGAGGAAAGAAGAACTGGCAAACTATAGGCCAGTTAGTCTCCCCTCTATCCTTGGGAAAACTCTGGAAAAAATCATTAAGGATCACATTTGTGGGAGCCCAGCAGGGGAAATAATACTGAAAGAAAATCAGCATGGATTCATTGCAGGTAGATCCTGCCTGACTAACCTTGTTTCTTTTTATGACCAGGTTATAAAAATGCTTAGACACAGAAGTTGAGGTAGATGTCATCTACCTAGACTTTAAGAAGACCTTCCATACAGTATCTCATTCTGTTCTCGTAACTAAACTGACAGGCTATGATGTAGATGATTACACGGTCAGATGGGTGGCAAATTGGTTTAGGGGTCACACCCAGACTGTGGTGGTGGACGGGTCTATATCGACCTGGAAAGATATGGGCTGTGGGGTCCCACAAGGCTCAGTCCTTGGAGAGATGCTATTCAATGTCTTCATCACTGACTTGGATGAGGGCGTGGATAAGGGCACCCTGTTCAAGTTCACAGATGATACCACATTATGGGGCAAAGTTAACACACCAGAGAGTAGAGAATGGATCCAGGTGGATCTGGACAGGTTGGAGAAATGGGCAGAATGAAATAGGATGCAGTTCAACAAAGACAAGTGCAAAGTTCTGCACCTGGGCAAAAAGAAACACCCATACACTTACAGGCTGGGGGATGACCTTCTCAGCAGCACAGCACCGGAAAGGGATCTTGATAGATAGAAGTAGGGTCAGAAGGGACCTTGTAGATCATCAAGTCTGACCCCCTGCCCTGGGCAGGAGAGAAAAGTGGGCTCAAATTACCCCAGCCTCTTGCGAAGGCTGAACAGGTTAAGGTCCCGTAGCCTCTCTTTGTAGGGTCTGCCCTGCTGTCCCCAGATCATGTGGGTGGCCCTCCTCTGGACCCTCTCAATGCTGTCCACATCCCTCCTGAACTGCGGCACCCAGAACTGGACGCACTACTCCAACTGCGGCCTGACCAGTGCCACATAGAGGGGAAGGATCACCTCCTTGGCCCTGCTTGTGATGCATCTATGGATGCACGACAAGGTATGGTTAGCCCTACTGATGGTGACCTCGCATTGTCGGCCCACGTTCATCTTGGAGTCAATAATGACTCCAAGATCTCTTTCTACCACTGTGCTCTCGAGAAAGGAGGTTCCCAGCTTATAAGTGTGCTGCTGGTTCCTACTGCCCAAGTGCAGCACCCTGAACTTGTCAGTATTGAAACCCATCCTATTTTCATTAG
>NW_017728959.1:1740141-1745569 GCF_001723915.1 Gavialis gangeticus
GGGCGGAGAACATCTGGACCTGCTGATTTGAACACGTCCAGCCCCTCCAGAAGCTCTCTAACCCAGTCCTCCCTGACCTTAGGCCTGGCGGCGTTTCTCCTGAGTCCATCTGGAATCCTGGTCGAGTCCCTGTCCCTGCACAAGAAAATCTTAGACTCATAGTTGACTCCAAGATGAACACCAGTCATCAATGTAACAAAGTGATCAACAAAGCTAATCACACTTTAACATGCATTAGCAGATGCATAACGAACAGGTCCAGGGAGATGATGTTTCCCCTCTATGTGGCGCTGGTCAGGCTACAGTTGGAGTACTGCATCCAGTTTTGGGCGCCACACTTCAAGAGGGATGCAGAGAACCTTGAGAGGGTCCAGAGAAGGCCACTCGTATGGTCAGAGACCTGCAGGCAAGGCCCTACAAGGAGAGACTGAGGGACCTGGATCTCTTCAGCCTTCGCAAGAGAAGGCTGAGAGGTGATCTTGTGGCTGCCTATAAATTCATCAGGGGAGGGCAGCAGGGAATAGGAGATGCTCCATTTACTAGGGCACCCCCTGGAGGAACTAGGAACAATGGCCACAAATTAACGGAGAACAGATTTAGGTTGCACATCAGGAAGAACTTCTTCACAGTAAGGGTTGCCAGAATCTGGAATGGGTTTCCAAGGAAGGTGGTGCTCTCTCCTACCTTAGGGGTCTTCAAGAGGAGACTGGACAAGCACCTAGCTGGTGTCGTCTGACCCCAGCACTCTTTTCTGCCCAGGGCAGGGAGTCAGATCTGATGACCTACGGAGGCTCCTTCCAACCCTAATATCTATGAATCTACACAGGCAGGGCCTGGATGAGCTGCACTTGGGCTCCAGCCTCTTCTGGTGCTGTGGGAAACACTGAGTAGAAGCAGCCCCTTCTGCCCACCCAGCTCTGGGCAGCAGGCCCTGCATGAGCAACACCCAGGCCCCAGCCTCTCCTAATACTGCACAGTGCTGGGTAGGGCTGCTTCTGCCCAGCATTCCCTGTGGTGCCTAGGAGATGGAGTATAGCCCTGCAGGTCCTGGGCGCTGCCCACCAGCAGAGACTGAGCATGATTTGCCTAGAGCCTGTGGGTCCATCTCCCAGGCTGCCATGAAGTGCCAGGTGGGTGAGCAGAGGCCAGAGCTGCCACCTGGGCCACCTGCCAGGAGAGACCAAGACCTACATGTAGCTTGCCCAGGGCCTCCCACATGGTGCTGCTACGTGCCTGCAGGCTGGATGAAATCAATTAGTGGGCTGAATCCAGTCTGTAGGCCATATTTTGCACACCTGTGGTTTATACCATACTTAACCCAATCCAGTCTGTGGATAATTTTTTGTTCCACAAATTTAGATCAAAGGTGGTTTTTAAAGTTTTATTGTCTAAGAACAGTCACTCTTGAAGTCAGCAATGGAATATCTGGTATAAGGTAATATAATTACAATGTAATGTAAGGTTACAGCATTCTGCCACAGGCTTGTGTGTCTTTCTGGAAATGATGCCAGACTGGTGTTCATTCTTTCTTACATATAGGAATCTCCCTCTCTGTCCAAAATAGAGAGCAAAGGGACACTGTAAGCAGGTGATGGTATATCAGACAGTAGTAGCGGTGCAGGTGAATGAAACCTGGATATTATAATCTGTTATTTAGTTTGGTGATAACATGGTCTATATTGATGTTGGGGCACAGATGGCATCTGGGTCTTCTGCAAAACTTGGTGCCTTGGTGAGAATAGTAGTTTGGTAGCCTGTTATTTGAGAGATACCAACTGAGGTTGCAAGGAGGAGGAGGGGTATCTGTAATCCAAGACAGGTTTGTCTCCCATGGCTTCATTGAGACAGCTGCTCTTTTCCAGAGGAGTCTGAGGTTATTCATGATGTGTCCAAGTTGTTCAAGCTGCAGGCTGTACATGACAACAGAGGGTAGGTTGTCCTTCTCCCAAGTTGGTATTGTAGCAAGTCAGAGCAAGGTCTGAGTCCAGCTTTGTTGATTGGAGTGGCTACAGTTTGGGGATTATATTGTAACTGTATAAATCCCTGTGATGGTACCCAGTTCCAAAACCCAGATCTAGGCCCTCAGGGACTGAGCACCAACTTAGCCCTTTACCAGGCTACAACTCAAGAGTGGAGGTAAAGTAGGTAAGGAGCCTGTAACAGGGAACCCTAGTCCCGTTATGGAGAAGAAAGGGCCGGGTGAGAAAAAGCAGGAGGGTCCCTCTAAGGGTAGAACTTTCTTACCCCGAGGGAGAGGGATGGCTTCCTGCAGAAAAGGAAGCACTGACAAATCAGCCAGAGGGGCAGAGACCCCAGAGGCAGGGAGAAACACTTGCTATGTGCTGTAAGTAAGGACAGGAACACCCTGAAGAGACATGACTGGCTCAGAGCTCAGCCCCTGCCCTTCCAAGGACCAGCTTACAGCTTGCCAGCTACAGAAAAAAACAGCAGGAAGGACAGGCACAGAACTGGCAGCACTTAGGCTGAGTAAGCAGGAAGCCCAATCAGCTGACTGAGGAAGAGGGGTTAACTGGGAGAGGAATGGCCCTAGCAGCAGAGCAGGATGGAGTCATCCTGGGAGACAAAGGCCAAGGCAAGCTCTACAGGAAGAGCTGCTGCTCAGGAGAAGCCTCTGCCAACAGTGAGTGGGAGCCCAAGAGGTGCACAGGACTGAAAACGTTTCTTTGGTGTTGACTCAGGAAGAACCTTGGGAGACGGGAAGTGAATGAACGTGGAATAAGGAGAACGATTTGAACCCCAGAGGGGCCCTGTGGACCAAATGTACCCAGGGAGCTAAAGACAGTTCAGATGGGCCTAGCAGGAGCCTGATGAAGTGGGTGCTCGCAGAGGGCTGGGGTAGTTTATGTTAACTCAATAAGGGTCTGTTTTCCTTCCCCCACCCTCCCCTTTGCTCAGGTGTTAGTAACACCTGGTGGACTACAGTGGTGGTGAGAGAAGATGTGGAAGCCACAGAGCAGAACACTTAGCATCCTGTGGATTTTCTCCAGTGTTTTTTTCTTATTCACCCTTTCTTATTTCATGATGGTCTCAGAGAGGGAGGAGGACAGCAGCCTCCACCAGGCAGAGGCCCAAGAGAGGGTCAGAGCCCAGGTGGGCCAGAGGTGTTGACTAAAGTCAGGTGGGCTGGAACACAACAGAGTTGAGCCCTAGCTAAGGGCAAAGGGAAAGAGTGAGAGAGAGAGTGGAAAAAGAAGATCCCCGCTTTACCCAGTCAGACCAGTAGCCAGGGAAGGAGGTAGGCAGGCACCCTTAGCTAAACTCTGGTTACCCAAAGGCAGCGTCCTAGACAACATATTAACTATAATATCAAGACATAGCAGGTGGGAGACAGGAGCTAATTTAGGCAGACAGGTGCCACAACCACCCCTGGAGGTACACCCTATGATAAGGTGTTGATCTCTTATTGGCCCAGGGCTTCCAGTTGCAGATAGGGTCCTCCTGCTTCCTGTTGGCTTCATGTTTCCTGTGGCAGCTGTCTGAACAATACTCTTGCTGTCATTGAGCTGTCCTGCTGTCTCCCTGTTCCTATATCCTGATCCTGTATCTGACTGCCTGTTGCTGACCCTGCTAGGACTTTGCCCTCTGCCTCATAATTATTTTTAGAACTCAGCTCTCCCAGGAACCAGACTTAGCTTGCTCCCTGCCCCCCGCCACATGCTTGCTCAGCAGTTCACACAGAGGCAGAAGCCACCCTGTCCCTGTCCCTGCACTCCCCCAAACGAGCCACTCATGGCTCTGTCCCGTGCCCCACCCTGGCTGGGCAGCATCTGCTGGCACTCCTCTGCTTCAGCACCCAGGGCAGTTGCCTCACTCGCTCTTCCCTTGCTATGGCACTATATGTGACACCCTCCTCCAGATCGTCAAGTTGTGCATCCCAGCTGGTGGGATCAAAGCAGACTCTGGAATATACCACCCAGTGCATGCATTTCCTAAATACCATGGTGAAGTTGTGCAATGGCCTTGTTGCCCCCACACTATATTGGACAGGAGCAAAACACCACAGCTAACTTCATGCTGCCAGCTTCCATTCTAAGCATACTATTAGATCCATCAGCTACAGCCAAGCTCCACATTACAATTTAATCTACTCTGATCAGACACTAGGCTGCTTAGGCACAGCACAACTGAAAATTAGATGACACGTGGTTGTGTCCAATTTATGTGATTTAATTATACACATACATTATTTAGGGAAAATGATTCAAGTGTCACTAAGCCCAATATAATAATATCTGTATTGGGCATAGGCCCTGCATTCCAGTAAGTGAAGGCAGACAGGTGAAGGTAGACTCTAATATGGAGTCTTTTAATGAACCAGTTAAATGTGAGGAGCCATATCCTCAACTGGTGTAGATCAGTGTATTTCCACTGAAATCAGTGCAGCTGTGCTGATTTATACCAATTGAAGTGAGTTGGATGCAAATGGTTCCAAGTATTTGTTCTGATTCCAAAGTATTTCCTGAAAGTTGTTTTTTTTCCTAATTCTTAATGGAAGAGAGGTGCTAATGGCTAAAGTCTCAGGTGATATCTACATTGCTTGGTGTCTGCATGCCCGGTGGCTCAACCTGAGAGTATGAATGATGAATACTAGGCTTCACTTGGACTAAGAATCTTAAACAAGACATTGGACAGCTCAGATGTGAGCTTTTAAAGAACAAAAGACCCTTAGGACTAGCCTTAAGCAGATCTAGGTGTGGCAGAAATTCACTGTGGTGGACAGAACTCTTGGCAGAGGTGATATCTTTTATTAGGCCAACTAAATAGTTGCAAAAAAATTCTTTATTTGCAAGCTTTTGGGCTCTCACACCCTTCGTCAGGCAACGGAGAATGTACAGATTGTAACATTTCTTCCAGGTAGAAATGAAACTTCATATTGCACAGGAGAATAGAAAGATGTTATAGGTTTTCCTGGTTGGAAAAGTGCATTTTATGAAAATTAGGTTCAAAATAAAGTTGGAGCAATCTGCTTACCTCAAAGGTGTCTGATGGCAAGCAGGGTGTTGAGCTTTGCTTCTAACTTTGTAAGATGTTTTCTATTGCACAGTAGAATGGGTTGATGGATATAAATGGTGGATATAAATGTATAGATCAATTGATGAAGCAAGTCAAATAAAAGCAATAGATCAAGTGCCCCTTTCACAGTGTCAAATGGATCCAATATATTACCAGATATTTTTAGGGGATGATAATGAATGAAACACTGTCTGTTCTGAATCTTTCTGTAGTTAAAAAGCCCTTAAATGTATTGCTGGAAAGTGGCAGTCCTGGCACTGGGAAGGCAGGGTCATTTGCATGTTTAAAACCCCAGTTATCTGATCCCCAGTTATGTTTTCCTGATCTCTCAATGATGCTAGCTGCATTGTCAAGGCATCAGCATTCATAGGTGGAGGAAGAAAAAATTATTTGG
>NW_017728959.1:1745803-1746159 GCF_001723915.1 Gavialis gangeticus
GGGGAGGGGCATGCAGATTGGGGCCCCAACACTGAGGGAAGAAGCAGGGCACAGGCAGAAGCAGGGCCTGGGGTGAGAGGGCTCCTGGCTGGGCTGGGTGGTGGGACAAGTGGAGGCCTGGGAGGTATATGCCTCCCCCAACCTTTGCACAGGGTGGATGCTGCTGCTGCTGCTGCTGCACACTGGGCTTTGAGCCCCACTGCCCTGAAAGTCATGCAATGCCACGAGTCCCACCACTGGGTGGGCAGGGGGCATGGGGAAGCTGCAGCAGGGAGCAAAGCGCAGTGTGCAGCAGCAGCCACCTCTGCCGGCAGACAGCTCGGGGGGGGCACGTCTGTCCCCCAACCCCAACCCCC
>NW_017728959.1:1746642-1749166 GCF_001723915.1 Gavialis gangeticus
TGCTCCCACTGCTGCATACACCCTCAGAGGGCATGGGACGTGCGTGCCCTGGATCTGCACATGGGGTGAGGGTGGGCTGCTGCTGTGGGCTGGGGCAGGACTCTTCCCAGTGCAGGGGTTGGGCCATGCTGTGCTTGGGGAAGCTGGCAAAGGTGCTGGGAGGAGGGGTTGGGGGGCTACGGTGACTTTTGGGGTGGCTGCAGCCCTCCCATAGCCCTCCTCCCAGCGCTGCTGCCGCCTGCCCCAAGCACAGCCCAGCCCAGCCCAGTCCCCCTGCTGGGAAGAGCCCAGCACAGCCCCAGCCCACAGTGGCAGGCCGCCCTGCCCTGTGCAGAACTGGGGGCACATGCTCCCCATGCTTCCCAGAGTGTGCACAGCAGCAGGAGCTGCGCCCCCTGGACAAGCCACTCCTGGCTCAGTCCCACGCCCCACCTCAGCGGTACAACACCTGCCCCAGCCCCAGCCCCACTCCTTCCCTCACCACTGCATACACGCCCGTCCCCACCCCTGCTGCAGCCACCTGAAGCCCATGGCTGGGCTGCCTTGTGGCCCAACTGCTGCCTCTGCTAAGGCCCAACTACTGCCTCTGCTAAGCCCCGTTAGCCCCCCTGCCCTTCTGCTGCCTATGTCAGCGTCTAAGAACCTAACCCGTGCTGCATGGAGGAGGGATGGTCCATTTTATTTGCACTGAGATTCCCAAGTAAGGCAGAAGGAAATGACCCCAGATTGAAGAGGAGATGCAAGTAACTGGGACTGGTTGGCAAAGGAGAAAGAGAAAAGCGATTGATCACTAATCATTGGAAAGTGGGCTAAAAACTTCTGCCTTTTAGCACCATGTAGTAGAGGGATGGACAATTATTTGGGCCCACAAGCCACATAGGGAGTTCTGCTGAGCTGTTGTGGGCTGGGTCAGCACCCCTCCCCACTCCCATACAACAGCTCACCAAAACTGCCCATGTGGGATGGGACCCTGGGCAGGTGGACAGCAGTGTTCAGAAGCAGAATGGGCAGGTGAGGTTGGGATCATGGGGTGGGGTTGCAGGGTGGTGGCAGCATGGGGCCCAGGCCTGAGGCAGAGCCACAATCCACTGCCTGCAGAGCCCTGTGACAGGTGCGGGTTCTGCAGGCAGGGGCGTGCAGGGAGCAGATTGCAGCTCTGCCCCAGGGCTAGCCCCATGCTGTCAGTTCCCCACAGTCCCAATCTATGGAGATCAGTTGGGAGCCACGCAGGCATGGTGTGTAGCTAGGCGGATGGAGTGCTGCATCCATGGCAAGGTCCTGGATCTTGAGCTGGTGACAGCATGGGGCCAGGACCAGGGCAGAGCCATTATCTGTCCTCTGCATGCCCCTGCCCATGGAAACTGAGCCCATTGCAGGGAATGAAGACAGGGGATTACAGCTTTGCTCCAGGCGTTGGCACTGCGCTGTCTCCCCAGTCCTGTCTGCCCATCTCATTTGCAGACACCACTCCTTACCAGCCCACAGCCCGATCCCAGCTGTCTGAGCGAGCATCCTGGCCGCATGGGTCCTGCTCCCAGCAGTGGGTGTTGGGGAGACAGGCTGGGGTGCCCAGGCAGTGGGGCCAGGTTCAGCAGAAGCAGCAGTGGCAGCAGCAGTAGCCAAAAGGAGCTGGCTAGAAATGGTGAGGCATTGGGACCAGCTGCACATGCCACAGCCCAGGCTGCCTCCTGCGTCTGATCCAGGTGGAACTGAAGGACCCACCATGGCCAAACAAAATCCCTCAGTGAGCCACATCTGGCCCTTGGACTGTATTTTGCCCATCCCTGATCTAGTATCTACAGAGCAAGAGGAGCTGCAGGTGATATAGATCAGAGTGCTAAGAAAGCTGAGATGCTGCATGCCATTACTGCTAAAGAGAACAACCCAACTAACAGCCCATGTGTCTGAGGATTAAAAATCAGAACTATTCTCGGCACAGCACACAGCTTCAGGCAGAGATGGTGCCTCTGTGCCTGAACAGAGCTGTCTCAGCACAGGCACCATCAAAGTCTACAAATAAAACTTTCTGCTAGGCAGGGGCGATGCATAGCAGGTGCATGTGGGTGCATCTGCACCTCCTAAGCATGGCAGTGCACCCACTACAAAAAGGCACTGCTGACACTGTTGGTGGCATCTGCAGGAGGTCGCCTCTCACCACCCTGCTGCCAACACCACTGGCAGCATCTGCAGGCGGTCCATGATTCCCACTGGCCGCTGCCGATGCTGCCAGTGGCAGCTGCGGGTGGTCGCTGACTCTTGGTTGGCGCTCCCCACCCCCCTGCCACCAACAGTGCTGGCAGTGTCTGTGGGAGCTCCCTGCTCTCCACTGCTGCACTCCCACCACTGCTGCGGTGCTCCTGCTGCTGCCGTGCCCCCCAGTCGCCGGAGGCACATGCCATTCATACTGCTAGAGCTACATTGCTGAGGTTGATTTGTCCTTTCAGGCTGCTTCACCTGGGTGTTTGAGACAGAGATCTTCCTTAAATAAGAAAACAAGACTACAGGCTCTTCCTTCTCTGATACA
>NW_017728959.1:1754166-1766870 GCF_001723915.1 Gavialis gangeticus
TGTAAAAATACAAAAGGTTTAAGTTGCTGCAGCGGTTTGATTAGATGTAATTAATAGAATTTCCCTTCCTACATTTCACTGCAGAGCATTTTTAAGACTATCAAGGTAAGTGCAATAGCCCCTTGCCAAGATTACTTGGAGGGTGTATCGACTTTTTTTTTTAGTAGAGGAGGGACTCTGAAGTGGGAAATAGGGGAAAAAAATAGAAAAAACAGTAAGGTCATTTCCTATCCGATTTGGGGGGGGGGCAGAATTAGATCTGTCATTAAATAAGAAAACAAGACTACAGGCTCTTCCTTCTCTGATACATGCAGCCTTTGTAGGGGGTTTTTGGTGGGGAGCAAGTTTTAGCATAAGCCAAGACTGAGAATCGTTGGGACCCCTTCCTAAAATCCCCTCTTCCTATCCTGCCCCTTTGCCTCCTTACTCCTCCTTCTGCTCTCTTCAGTTCTGCTACTCAGCTCTTGTAAATTTGTCTCTTCCATGGGAGCCTAATCACACAATGTTCAGCTAACCCTCTGTATTGCCACTCCAGATCCAGCTGGCCTGCTACCTCCATGTGAGGGGGAAAAACCTCTGCTTGTCTTATGTACAGAAATATGTACAACCAGGTAAGAAAAAATGGTGGTCTCTGAGACCTTCAATAACCCCCTTAAAGTTAATAACTTACTTATAGAGCAGTTGTGCCTAGAGATCCCCATCAAGATAAGAGCCCTCTTGGGATAAGCACTTTCTAAGCAGATTAGGACCCTGATCCTACCAACACTTCTGTGAGCCATTCCTTTGACTTCTCTGTGGGGTACCTTGCCTGCTCTAAAGTAAAGCATGTGCATAAGCCTTCACAGCAGTGGGGCAGAAATAAATAAGACAGATGAGTGTTGTGATGGGTAGTCAACATATATTTAAGACAGGAACTGTTACCTTTGTGATGCATTTTGAAATCTACTGATAAAAGTACTATGTGAGAACAAGGTGTTGTTGCTATTATTATTTTGTTCTTTGTTCCTCTTATTTTAATTAAATGAATTAACTTAATGTTAGTTGCTAAAATAAAATGTTTCACAGTTAAAATACCAAAGATGCTACATTTCCCTTAACTGTAATCAGAACAACTAGAACTTTAGCCTTCAAAGTTGCATGCTACTTCTGTCAAACAGTCTATTATGTTTTACAAATTAAGAGAGATTGGTGGAGTGCTTAATGGGAGCCCATCAGTGAAAGTGCCTGGCAACAACTGATGGTATCCACTAAGCTGAAAATGCTTCTGGACTGATATTCAGGATTTTCAGCAGAACCACAAAATTTTGGACCCACTTCTTTTCTGGGTTGTAACAAGATTGTTCTATTTTTCATAGTGGCGATGCTGCAGAGAAGAAAACACAATTAGAAAAGCCTGAAACCATTCCAGGAAAATCAGGAAAATAGGACTTGTCTTCAGAGCATACGCACAAGAGTTACTCAGACAAATAACTATTCCTAACATGAAAACTGTTTGCAGGTGTTAGCAAATGAGGGCTCTGCATAGACTGTTGGGCTGCTAACTATTTGTTATTGCTAAGCTTTTCCTTTTAAGTCTTCAGCTCCTCAGAAACCTGCTCATTCATAAACAACCCATAGATTTTCAAAAAGACATATGATTGGCTGAATTTCCCCAAAAGCCTATTGTTTTCCCAGCCAGTCAAAGGAGGAAATATACCTTCCCTTCCCAACATGGCTTCTCCGGGTATGATCCAGAACTGATGGAGCAGGAATTCACTCTCTGGAAAAAATGAACAACCTGGAGTCTTCTTGAGCTCAGGCTGTGTCTATAAGGGAGCACCATAAAGCAAGCCAAGGAAGGGGTTGCTTACAGGCTGCAGTAAAATGTTTGAAATGGGACTCAATAAACTATGGTGATACCACTCCACAGTAACTCCTGGTTTCTCTCAAGACATGTAGAGAGGAAACAGGACAAGTTATTCTGGAGTGGAACTGCTGCCTCTCTGCATATGGTGGTGAGCCCCTGGTATCTGCCTGGGGCACAGCAGGCTGGGAGCAGCTGCTCCTTGTGATGTCATACTTCACCACTCAATGCAGTGGAAGCTAGATGGAAGGATATTTGTAGCAGTTAGAGCCTGAGACCTGGACTGCATCTGAAAGAGAAAAGGAGAGATTTAGGGGCATTCTTTGCAGACCATGATTGCCTGAAGGTTCAAGGGGATGCTGCTAACACCTAGGTCCAAGGCTCATCAGGTAGAAGGACCATGCCTGAGTGATGTCAGATTCTCTGTACAGGGGTGATATCACATCATAAAATCACCTTTTTAGAAGCTAGAGAGCAGCAAAAAACCTGCCTCTCCCGACCTGTACAAAAAGTCCCCAGATGAAGTCCAAGTGTTACCTGTTCCCAGTGGGCGCATGTATATGAGACACTATGGCACAGTAGCACCAAGCTACGGTGCCATAGCTCATTGGTATGGCACCATTTTGTTGCCAGGCATGAACCATGACAGTGATGCTACTGCACAGTAGTAATGAGCTACTGCATAGAAGCTCATTGCTACTGTACAGTAGCATCTAAAAATAACCATGCGGTGACAGGACTGCACAACAAAGCCAGTTACTGGTTAATTAAGCAAGTACTAAATGACTGCACAGTAACAAGTGCACAGTCTGTTGCATGTGTAGATGTGCCCAGTGAATCCCTAATGTGAGGTGAGGAAGTGAGAAAGATCAGGGCTCCACAAAGAGAGACTGGAGCTTGTACTTACAGAGGCCAGCAGAGGCTAAGGAACAGAAGGCAGAGCTGGAAGGGCAAGAGCCACCACAGAAACCTTCATGTTCCTGTTGGGTGAGGAGGAGCTGCAAGTGCAGAACCACAGCAAGGATTGCTGCAAAGCATCTGTGGCATGCCTGGCTCTGAATCCCTTGATTCTCCCCTCTTCTATAGTCAGTGAAGACAAAGTGGCCTGAACTACCATGTCAAGAGAGTATGGGCCTCTGCAGTGAACCTCAGAGGGAAGTGCAAGTCTATGACTTTTCATTTCCACCCCAATGCTGCAATGCAACAAGACATAATGGAGAAAACAGGATGTGAGCCCATCACCTTTTCCTTCCATCTGACCCACCAGCCTCTAGAAGAAGAACAGACCTAAGCAGAGGGCATCTCAGGGGATTAGTCACGAAAGGAGACATTTCACCTACAAGTCACCGGATATAATGAAATCAGGAGAGGTCAGAAATCAGTGTTGTGAAACAGCCTCCTTGTGCTCTTGTTCTTAGATCATAATCTGCATCACAGAAGGCTCCTGCACAGTCAGTTTCCTCAGTAAGAGTCCCTGCAAACATTCTGAGTCAAGAGGCTGGCCTGCCCACCTGCTGCTTGAGGGGTGAGTCCCATCAGGCCAGGGTACTTACTCTGACATCATGCATGCTCACTTTGAGAGGGCTTCCTCCTTCTGGGATGTCAAGTAACACGTTTCACCAAAAAAGAGAAGGGGTCTCCAGGTGACACCCAATGCCATCTATGTTTAACCGCTATATTCTGTGCCCAGACTTAGGGGCTACAGCACAGAGCTGGGAGCCAAGATGTCTGGCTCTGCCACTCTGCCACTAACTCACGGTGAGTCTTTAAGGAAGTGACTTTCCTTTCTGGTGCTTCAGTTTCCCCTGTGGTATTGTAAGCAATAATACTGCCCATCATCTAGAGGTCAGTGAGGGTCAATTTTTAAATTTTGACAAAAGGCTTTGGAAGCCTCCGATGAAATAGGTAAATAAGTGTCAAATAGTGTTATGCTTGGTGGGGCCGGTTTGATGCTGCCGGCAAACATGTCTTTGTTCTGTGGACAACCACAGACCTCACTGAAGCTAATAAATGTAAGCCATCCTCTTCCTAAGTGACAGAAGCAATTAAGCTCCTATGTAGCGTAAGATAGCTGAAACAATAGAAGCCACTGCCCAAAGCACTAGTTACATGAAAGTCATAAGCAAGAACTAACTCAGGGCTCCCCAACTATACCAAGATATTTATAACCAGGGATTTAGGTTTTCCACTTTCCAAAGAAACATGGAGAAAAACAGGGATTATCCCCTTTACCCAAGGAAAATGTGGATTTCTCATTTTTACAGAGAAACCTGAAGGTTTTGCAGTTTCACAAAGAGTTCCAGCCTGCAAGGGGCAGGGAAGGAGCGGGAGGAAGACGGTGAGGCAGGGGGTGCCATGTGCATATATATGCACATGGCCTCCAGACAGCCTGGAGAGTAGCTCCGGTAGGTAAGATGGTTGGGGGGTGAGTGGAGGGGACTGAGACTCCCGAAGGGAGGGAGGGAGCTGAGCAGGACTGGGGCTGGGGCTTGAGCTGCTGCCCAGCTGGACAGTGTGTGGGGCTTGGGGCCTGGGGCAGGATGGGGTTAGGGTGGCTCATCCAGAAGGCAGGGCATGGGGCTGGCTCCCTGTCACTGCTTGCACTCTCACGGGGACAGGAGGGACAGGCATGAGCATGTGTCAGGGTGCTGTGGGGAGGAGTGAATGGCACCAGCAGGGATGGGGAGGCAGGCTATGGAAGGAGTGAGGGGCCGTTCATTTTAATCCCAGATTTTGAGGCTTTTATCACAGAATTTGCAATTTTTTTATCAGGGAAAAACAGGATCCCTGTTTATGACAGACTTCGAAGTTTGTTTTCTTTGCAGCTGCCCTCTCATCCCCCTGGTATATTTCAGGTATGTTGATAACACAGTTTGGACACATGGGAAGAAATCACTTGAGAAATTTCACCAAGACTTTAACAACTTCTAACCCTCCATCAAACACACCGAATGGATCCAGACCATGCCATGAAAAGAAATGCAAAATTTGCCAACATATCTCCACCACCCGCACAATAACTACACCCCAGAACAGAACCATCAGCATTCCTGGATCTTACACCTGAACCTCCAGGAATGTTATATATCTTATCTAATGCACCAAAAGCTCTGATGGAAAATGTGAAGGAGAGAACAAACAACAACTGCTCACCAGAATGAACACACACTGGAAATCTATTAAAGACAAGAATACCCAATTACCTGTGCAGGGCACATTTCTCATGAGAAAACCACTCTCTCTCCAATCTCTCAGTGTTTTGTGAATTCCCTTTAAAAATTAATACGCTGGAAGTACTTCCGGTCCACTTCCGGATTCACCTCCAAGCACATGGAGGGCCCCTCCACACTCCTGTGAGACGCTGCATGTGCCCCAGCATCGCAACGTTCACAAGCCACACTGGTACCTCAAGATATACAGAAAAAACATTTAAAGCTGTGTCTGTCTCTGAATCAGTGTCGAATCTTCAGTTTTGGATTCATCCAAATCGAATCAGAGACAGTGATCTGAATCAACGAATCAAATCACTGTCCCTTATTCGGGCTGAATCCAAATCAAATACAGCCTGCTTCACACACCCCTAATTTTTAGTGTGCTGTTTGAGAGATGCTGTTTGAGGTTGAGGGTGTTGTCTGTAAGTGAGGACAGATTTGACTACAAAGGCAACTTTGACACATCCTTTCCCAGGAGGTGTTGGAGGTCATTAATGATGTGTTCAAGGTGTTCAAGTTGGGAGCTGTAAATGACAACCAGAGGAATTCTGTTGTTGTCTCAGAGTTGGTATTGTAGCAGGCCGGAAAGAGGTCTGAGTCTGGCTTTGTTGATCTGAATCACTAAAGTTTTGGGTCTGTATTGTAATTGTAGGAATCCCTGCTCTAGATCCTTAAGGTGTTCATCCTAGTTGGTGGGGTCAGAGCAGATCCACTTGTAATGCAGAACTTGGTTGTAAATGGAGGATCACACAGTGTGCAAAGGATGAAAGCTGGTGTCATGAAGGCAGCTATGGCAGTCAGCAGATTTCTGTTACAATATGGTGGTGATGTGGCCACTGCTAACCTTCACTCTAGTATCTAGGAAATTAATTTGCTGTATGGATAGAGGGCGGGTATCTCAGCATCGACCTGGAGGAGATAATCGGGGAGAACTTCAGGGATGAACATGTAGCTGAACCCGCTCTCCATTAGGTGTTTGAAGAGAATACCACCAGACAGGAAGGAGTGGTAGAGAACCCGGAGCTGCTGACGAGTTACCCCCACTTTGAGGTAATAGACTATTCTCTACTGGGTTGACAAGGGGAAAGTAGCAGGGAAGAGGTTTGCCCAAATATTAGTACCCCGCTGATACCAGAAAGGTCAAATACAAATACCACATGGCTCTACCATTGGGTGGGCAATTAGGATGGGATAAAACAATTGTGTGACATATTTGAGGGCCTACTGGCCGTGTTTTCACAAACAAGTGGAGCAAGTCTGCCGCTTCTGTCCCAAGTGCAAATGGTACTCCAACTGGCTAACTCCCTAGGCCCCTTTACACCCTTTAGAGACAGTGACCTGACCATTCAACAAGTTCACACTAGATGTTTTGGCCTGCTTCCCAAGAGCACAGCAGGGTACCAATTTGTACTAATCATAGTGGATTATGCCACCCACTATCCAGATGCAGCGCCCATGAAGGTAGTGACGGCCTCAAAAGTAGCAGAAGAACTGATCTGGTGGCACATGCAGGTGGGGATTCCCAGGGAGATACCCACTGACTAGAGCATGAATTTTATGCCTCGGGTGTTAAAAAGGGATCGCAAGACCTTTAAGATCTGCCACCTGAGGACATTGGTGTACCACCCGCAGACTAACAGTCTGGTTGAACGATTCAATCGGACCCTGAAGGCAATGATTAGGAAATGTACCCAGGGAGACACTAAGTGGTGGGAATTGTGCCTTTCCCCCATCCTGTTTGCTGTCAGAGAGGTACCCCAAGCTTCCTTAAGCTGCCCGCCCTTTGAACTGATCTATAGGCACAAACCCCGAGGCCTGCTTGATATTGTTTGTGAAGGCTGGGAGGAGAATGAGCCCTGGGGTGACAAAAACTCACGCCAGGTTAAGAAGCAGTTGAAGCGGTTAGAAAGTGAGACAGATTACCCAGGATAACTTGGAGAAGAGCAAAACACACCAGAAACAGAGGTATGATTAAGGCACCTGAATGAGGGAGCTAAAGGAAGGTGATCTAGTACTAATTATGTTACTGGACAACATGAACAAATTAGTCTGTAAGCGGCAAGGCCCCTTTAGAATAAGAAGGAAGGTGGATCCCCCAAACTACAAAGTAGATCACCCCGGGCTGTGCAGGGCTAGACAAATTTATCACATGAACCTGTTAAAGAAGTGGGAAACCCATGAAAATTACTTGATGGACCCCAAAGGAGTAGAAGAAGAATGGACTCCAGAGACTAAGAGTGACCCAGAGGGGGGCAGATCGACCCCTGTGATTGGGTAGTAGGTGCCCCAAAGAGGGCAGGAACAGCTGGAATGGTTGGTGAAAAGGTTCAAAGATGTATTTACAGAGGTGCCAGGTCGGGCCAAGGGGATATACTACCAGATCAGAACACGCCCAGGCAGGCCAGGAAGTGAGGGAGCACTGGAGAAGGCTACCACAAGCCCTCTATGTCCCAGTGTGGTGGGAGTTAGAACAAGTGCTCGCACAAGTTATCATTGAGGAGCCGCAGAGCCCCTGGAGAAGCCCCTTGGTGGTGGTCCCAAAACCTGACGGGGCCATCCGACTCTGTCGATTTCAGGAAGGTGAATACCATCTCCTCATTTGATGCTTTTCTGATGCTCAACATTGAAGAGATGCTAGAAAAGATAGGGCAGGCCGACTTTATCTCAACGTTAGATTTAACAAAGAGCTACTAGCAGATCCCCATAGCACCCGAGGATAAAGTGAATATTGTGTTCAGAACACCCTGGGGCTTATACCAATTTACACACATGCCCTTTGGCCTGCACGGGGCAGCCACCTCCTTCCAAAGATTGATGGACAGGATCCTGTCAGCCCACAGAGAATGCACAGCAGTGTATATCAACGATATAGTCATCTTTTCAGGGACATGGGACCAGCATGTGCACCATGTAGAGAGCATTTTGGAAGCAGTAAGACGGAACAGGCTGATGGCCAACCCAAAGGAATGCACCCTGGGGCAGATGGAGACTAGATACTTGGGGCTTAAGGTGGGATGTGGGAGAATAGCCCCAGTAGGGGATAAAATGGAGGTGATACAAACATACCAACAACCCCAAACCAAGAAGCAGCTGTGGGTCTTCCTCAGGTTCGTAAATTATGACAGGAGGTTTATACCCTGGTTTTCGGAGTTAGCATCCCTCTTGACAGGCTTACTGCAAGGGAAGAAAGGGGGCTGGGTGGCATGGACCCCGGAAATCCAGGAGACTTTCACAAAGGTAAAAATTGCAATATGCAGACCCAGAGGTGTATATGCCCAATTTTAAATAAACATTCTGACTACATACAGACACCTCAGCCATTGCCTATGGGGCTGTCCTATCCCAACAAGTACAGGGGGACAAACATATTGCATTCATGAGCAAGAAACTGTCCAAGGCTGACAGCCAATATTCAACAATAGAATGGGAATGCTTGACAATAAAATGGGGCATCGAGTTGTTTCAATATTATTTATATGGAAGGAAATTCACTTTATTTACAAATGATGCACCATTTCATTGGCTATAAACATTGAAAACTGAGAACTCTACGTTGATGAGATGGGCCTTGGCCCTACAACCTTTTTGTTTTTCCAGAGAACACCAACCAGGACGGCTAAACATTGCAGTGGACTTCCTTTCACGACTGACAGACAGCGAAGGACCAATGGCAATGGAGACGGACAAAGAGAATGACAACGAAAAAACAACGACTAGGAGCACACAGGTGGGACTCACGCTAAGGAGGGAGGTGTGTGACAGGGCAGTTAACATGCCCCACCATGAAAATAGGGAAGAAAGAAGAGAAAAGGGAAACTTTCCAGGACAAGCCTGGGTTGGGGAGGAGGATGCAGCAAACCCAGGCGGGAGAAACGCTGCACCAGAGACAATTAACACGATCCGCTGAAGGAGCCAGGGAAGTGGTGAATCAGGAACTGCCATGGCAAACCCAGCTGATCGGCGCAGGAGATTTAAGGGTTGCCAACAAGGCAGTCAAGGTCAACCCCAAAGAGGAAAGCTTGGAGAGGACCTCAGAGGGACACAGAGAGATGCCATGAAGGAGGGATTGACCCTGGGGCTTGAGAGGGGACCTTGGCAACTTACCTGCGGAGACAGGGAGATGAAATGGCTGCAGCTGATAAGTCGGACCCCAGTGGGCATGGGCAAACAACCAGGAAGGGGTGAAGGGGGAGCCTCTTAGAGTCAGACAGAGCAACCCAGGAGTCAGAACTCTTGAAAGGGGGGAATGATATTAGCAAACGCACAACATCTGGTGTGGAAAGGGCAGGGGATGGGAATGGTGGACGCCTGCAAAGGGGAGCCAGCCTTCTGAGCCAAATAATTAATAGCCATCTCATCCCCTAGGACTTTTTACATCAAAGTCATAACAGATGAGTTTGAGGGGAATACCAAGACCTAGGTGAGATGACAATTCAACCTCAGGAGGACACAGCTAAGACTTCATAGTCCTCTTAGCCATTAGCCAGAGAAAAGCTGACTGCATGTTTTCATAGCTATAGGACAGAGAAAAGGATGAAGATGCGGAGTGTAGCAAAGGGTTTGAATGGAGCAGCCATGAAGGAGATGCAGCAAGGAGGAGCACCTTTATGCAGCTGAACTCCCTGAACACATCACACACTGTCTTGGAGCAGCAGAAACATGAGCTCTACATCCAGACAAATGGGAATTTGGATTAACTAATCTCTACCCCAGAAGAGCACAGAAGCAATGTGGTCTCTCCTGAAAGAGATCAAAGTGGAGTCCTTGGTTTTTGTGGATGCCTTGGTTTTCTTGGATACTTCTTGGTATGTATTCACATCTTATTCTGTGCAATGAAAGGTTTGTGAGTAGAATGTGTGTGTGTTTTGCATGTGCAACATGTAAGGTTACATGTGGGTTACACAATCCCTTATCTGCATGACTGACGTCTCAATAGTTTGAAAATATTCATGATTTGCAATATGCTGCCCTGTATGTCTGCACAGTCAAGTATTCAATGAGAAACACCCAGCAGGGAATTTTGGTCTCTATAATAGTTGCAAATCTGACTGTTCTGCAAGATCCAGTAGCAGTAGGTACTTATAAAATATTACATACTGACATTGTGGTAGGGGCTGGCAAATTCACCTTCACTCAAGCAGAGAGCTCAACTTGTGATAACTCCCTTGTTGGCCTTGCTACCCACGATCTTCAGGGAATGAAGTACTCTCATTTGGATCAAATCCTTCAGATTCCAGAGGCTTGCTAAGTAGAATCAAACATGAATTTCTTCCCTCTGCCTGAACTTCATCTTTTATCAAGTTCTCTGGCTGATTGGACCCTCTTCCACCAATTCTGTCTCCATTTGCTCAAAAGCAGAAATTTAATTCATACAGCTTACCATATCTCAGTGAAGAATTGGGAGAGGAGCTTCTCCCATTTCTGCCTGTATACTAAAGACCAATAATTCGCCTTCATCTTGCTCTCATACTGCCTGTGCTGGTGACCCCCATCAATTGGCATGCTTGTGTTATCCTAGAAGGCTGAGATCATATATCCTAATTCTAGTTCCTCATTCTGCTTCCAGTAGGATTACTTTGGCATCCCATTATTGTTTGTTTGACAAATGACTTTCATAATTTCTTTAGGAGTTAAATCATATGTAAATTTTGTGGCTATGTCTACTATAGGTTCCTCCTGGACATTCATATGTTGTTGGTGTGTTATCTCATATCACCTAAGCTGGGAATTACAAAACATAGATGAGTTCTTCTCTTATTCTTACTTCATTTAAAGCCAAGAAAATCAGTATCTAGCCAACTCTAGGGTCCTTCCACTCCCATATGGCCCTTTGCACCATGGATTCTGTTGCTCAGTCTGAATATGTTATGAATCACCAGCTGTCCGAAAAATCCTTTTCTCTGATCCTTCCTGCACAGAACCCCACTTGGCATGAAAGGCTTTGGGCAGTCTCACAGATAAAGCCATGTCTTATGTTTGTCCTCCTCTTCCTTATCATAACTCAAGTCTTTGGCCAAACAGTAGAAAGTGGATCACACAGCTACATATTTATCATGATACTACAAAATGTTCCTGCCTATGGGAATGGAATCTTAGGCACTTAGTCTTAGGTTCTCATTCAAGGACTTTGAGCTTGCAGCTCTTCTGGTAAATTGTTGTTTCGTAAGGCAGAGGTCTACGTTATAGAGCTGTTTCTACCATAGCTATTATAGCATTACTATTGCAGCAGCACCTCCTAGTGGAGATTTGCTATATTGCAGTGGCGGAGAGGTTTCTGACAGCTATAGTGTATCACATCCCTAACATCAGAAGCTGAGCCAGCCAAAGCCCCCTTCTCTTTACATCCTTGCATCCAGACAAGGGGAGTGGGGAGTGGAGATTGCCAACACAGTAATGTCTGTTGGGGGTGTGAATTTTTCATGCCCTCTAGCTAACAGTGCCAAGCTGGGAAAATGTTGTGGTGCAGGCTAAGAAGGAATCTTAAAACACTGCAATTGGCACTTCTGGTTTTTTCTGCAGCATCATTCTCCAGAGATCTAATTTTCAGCCTGTGCCTCTGCATGGCTACTTGATGGATCTCTTTGTTCCAGACATTCCACTCCTTTGAGTCAGGCTGAGCTTAGGGAAACATTTTAACTGTCCTCTTTCTTTCTCTTCTCTTTTCCTTCACAAGCCATTTTATATGTCTTTTTCAGGGTACTGCCTGCCTCTGTGTTCATCTTACTGGACATAAAAATGTCAAAAGATTATATCAAAATTGTTTAAATGGCACCAGCTGATGAGCACCTGTGACCAGCTGTATCTAGTCATACAGTTTAATGAATATCAGTGCAGAGATCATTCTCAATACAAAACTCTTTCTCTTAAGAGGAAAAGTCAGTTTCATCATAAGTTTGTCCCTTTAGCTAGGGTGTTAAACATACTGGCATCTGCCTTTCCTTTGAATTAAACCAGCAACCCTGAGAGGAGAACACTGGTGTATGGGCAGCTGGGTGCCTCCATATACACTGCCCAGACTTTTGCACCCTGGAGAAGTCACTCTAGCTTTGCTTCATCTTTCAAGCAAGGATTACATTCAGCAGACTGATGTCTCACAGGGTGACATTGTCTCTATTATCTCCCAAGAGAGATAGATGTCTACTATCTTAGAAGGTGTTTCTATACACCAGCATTGCAGTGTCTAGGGAGCAACACCAGATGGCAACTGATTCCTACTTTTGTGTGAAAGGCGAAGAATTTTGGGAGAGCGGGTGTGTGGAGAATGGTATGTTTTATTGGCCCAAATGCATGGTTAAAATAAAGTTAGGCAAATTTTCAAATGCAAGATATTCTTCATCAGGTCCATAACCTGATGAAGAATATCTTGCATTTGAAAGCCTGTCTAACTTTATTCCAACCATGTAATTCATCCAATAAAACATATCACTCCCCAAACATCCTTGCTTCCCACATAATTCCTGGACCATCACAACTACAACCATCACTCTAATGCTAGTTTTGTGTTCATGCTCAGTAGGAACAGAGCCCCTGACATAGGGAGTAGCTCGGGACAGGCAATTATTTTGGGCAGAGGGCCGCTTATCCAGTTTTGGTAGGCTGTTGAGGGCTGCATGGGTAGCCCTGCCCCTTGACAGGTACCCCACCCCCTG
>NW_017728959.1:1766963-1771662 GCF_001723915.1 Gavialis gangeticus
AGGCCCAGCTCCAAAGAGCCCCTGCCAACTGGGACCCCGCACTCCTGCCACCCTGCTCTGGGCCCTGCCAGCTCTGGCCCTGGGACACCGGTATGGGCCCCGTGCTCCCGCTGCCTCCCCACCCACTCACACCCAGTACCCCCCAGCCCCATTGTACAGGTGGGGGGCAGCACACAGCCCCAACCCCCTGCTCACCAGCAGGGAAGAAGCTGGTGCTGAGTGTGGGGAAAAGCAGCTCCTCACCCACCCCATGGCCAGCGCTCCCTGCTGCAGACACTTGCAGCCCACGCAGGGCTGTCTGGAGCAGACACAGGCAGCCCCATGTGGACTGCAAGTGGCTATAGTGAAGTGCACCGGCCATGGGGCGAGCAAGGGGCCACTTTTCCCCATGCTCAGCACCAGCTTGTAACCTGCCTTGGAGCTCACGCGCTGGGCAGCCCACAGGCAGTGGTGGCAAACACTGCCCAGCACAGGAAGCAAGGGGGCTGCAGCTGCTGTCACCATGCGTAGCCCTGATGGGTGAGCTCAGAGCTGGTGCGGGGCCCAGGCTGGCAGTGGGGCTGTGTTAAAAGGTGGTTGTGACAGGCATATCTTGCTGGAGCCTTTCTATTGGTGTCTCCACCTTCCTGTCTTGGGCTAACCACCTGCTTACTTGCCTGCCAAGCCTTGATCTTAATTCATTGAGTGATGTAATTAGCAGGAGGCTGCCCACTTTATGTTCCCGGTGTCGGGGGCGCTACCTGCGGCTCCCTGTCCTCCCCTACATCGCAGCCCAAGCCTCACAGCTGGTACTTGACATGGTTTGCCCGATGCCTTGGCCCTCTTCTTTACTTCTGGGGCTCCCCACTGCCCCCTCTTGCTCTGGGGCTCCTCACTGCCCCCTCTCACTCCGAGGCTCCTCACTGCCCCCTCTCACTCCGAGGCTCCCCAATGCCCCCTCTCACTCCCCAATGCCCCCTCTCACTCCGGGACTCCTCACAGTCCCCTCTTGCTCCGGGGCTCCTCACAGTCCCCTCTTGCTCCGGGGCTCCTCACAGTCCCCTCTCGCTCCGGGACTGGGGTCAAATGCACCCCGAACGCTGTGCCCTCTATGGCGCCAGGGTCCCCGTGCTACCGTGGAGCTCCTATGAGGCCTCCTCCAACCCCTAATAGCCTCACCCCGTCCTCCAGTAAAACAGTAAACACAAAACACTAAGCCCCTGGGCTATAATGTAAACTAAACCGTCTGGTCAAAACCACGTTCTATCCCTACCGGAAAAATACTCCAACTCAGAGTGGCAACCAGGGGATGCTCCTGCAGTCTATTTTCTCCTTTCTCTCTGCACTGGCTCAGCTCCCCCCTCCTTGGCTGCCGGAGGGGAACTGCCCTCCTGGCCTAATGCTTGGGCTTAAGAAGGGGCCAAGCCCTGCCCCTTCCTGTCAGCTGATTCCCTTGGTTCCCCTAGCAACCAGCACCTGTGCTGCCCTGGTGACTGGCAGTTGAGCCTCCCCCTTCTCACCACTAGGGGTCTCTCCTGAGCCATTTCTGCTTTTAGGCGCAGGGCACCCAAGTGCTCTGCGACAGTGGTGCTGAGCACAGAGAGAGAAAAACAGCCCTCCCCACCCCATGCCCAGTGCCCCACACTGCAGCCATTTGCAGCCCATATGGGGCTGCCAGTACCTCCTCTGGACAGTCCTGTGCAGGCTGCAAGCAGCTGCAGCAGGAAGTGCTGGCCATGGGGTGGGCAAGGGGCTGCTTTCCTCCATGCTAGGAAGAAGCAGGGAAGAAGCCCAGGGAAAACCTGAGCACGGGGGTGGAAAGCAACCTCTTGCCCGTCCCATGGCCAACATTCCCTGCTGCAGCCACTTGCAGCCTGCACAGGGCTGTCTAGAGCAGGCACAGGCAGCCCAACATGGGCTGTGAGCAGCTGCAGCACCAAGTGCCAGGCACCAGCCATGGGGCAGAGGAGGGGCCACTTCCCCGCCCCCCCACGCTCCTTCCCTGCCCAGGGTCCCCCCCTCTCCTTTTCCCCTCACCCCCCTTACCTGAGGTTCTGGCACAGGGCAATCACATTCTCCCAGGCCAGAAGGCCCAGCTGGGGCTTCTGGCTGGGGGGGCAGGGCTGAGTGGGCCCTGCTGTTGTGGGAGCCTACTGGGCTTCCCCTGGGTCCTACTGCCCTTGGTTCCTGTCATTTTTGACAGGAGCCAAAGGCAGAGAAATATTAATTTTCTACATTTTTTAGGGCCCCCACAGGCCAAATAGAATGGCCTGACAGGCCGCATCCAGCCTGCAGGCCATATTTTGCCCACCCCTGGAGTAGCCTCAACAGCTTTAGTAACAAGAGGTGCTTCTTTGTTGCTGTTACCTAGATCAGCATTTATTTCTCAACCTGTGGGTTGCGGCCCAAAGGTGCATCTCAAAAATATATGAAAGGATTGCAAACAAACTTTAAAAATGGATTCTCCTTCAAAGGATAAAAAAGCGGGAAACCGTGGCTTTTCCCTTGCAGGCTGGCAGAGTTCCAGCCTGCAAGGGACTACTTGGAGCCCCCCCAATACCCCACACACCACCCCCTGCCGCACACACTGGGAGGTAGGTTTGGATTTGCGATGGGTGGTCACTGGTTAGGAGTGAAGGGCACTGGGTCGGAACAGGCCATCGAAGTTTACAAATGGGTCCTGGTACAAAAACGGTTGACAACCCTGACCTAGATTACAGGTAACCTTGTGGGTAGGCTACTGATAAAAGAGGCAGAAACATGTCTACAGCCCAACCTTTTAATTGCTTGCACCTTACAACATGAGAATAAGCATTTATCCCAAAATCTATCTAGCCCCCCAACCCCTCCGATGTGACCTAAGAAAGCAGGGGGCTACATTTCAAAGTAAGCAGCAGGCACTTTGTTAAAACCTGGGAAACCTGGATTCACTATAGAACCAGGAAAACAGGGATACATAGGATATGTGTAATGTGCAATTTACGAGATAAATGATTTACTGAAAGACATGCCATTATCAAGGCAATCCAGGGGAAGAAGAAGGTGCAGATTGCCTGTAAAAGCACAGACAAAGACAAAACCCTCACCAGTTAAGAAGACCTGTGGATTCTGAGAAACCTCTGAATGCCTGGCTGCAGACTCTGTCCTTGGGACTGCACAAGATTTGCACAAACTTTCTGTTGTGTCTTGACTAAGGCTATGTTGTATGTTGCTTTTTCTTATTTTATGGTGTCTTAGCTTAAGCAAAGTTTTTCTGTAGTTTCTTTGTTTTATGCTTGAAACTGCAAATTGCTGTGCTCAATAATGCTGTGTTCAGAGAATCAAGTATTCTTGTCCAAGCATTTTATGACTTCAATGCCATCACCTAAAATCTAATAAGAAGTCCAATAACAAACACCATGGTGGATGGACGGGCTGTCTTTTGGTGACCCTCTTCCAGTCTCCCTTCCAAGTGGCTAGTCTGTGCCTCCACTTCCCTTTGGGGTGCAATCCAGCTGCTCCTCAATGGGGAACTGGAATAGGCAGCCAAAGGGGAAGGCCCTGCAGGCTAAACTGCCTGTGTAGGCAGCTGAGACAAGGTTGGCTTCATGACAATAAGCTGGAGGAATAGGGCAAACTCTCAGGCAGCCATAGGACAAAGGCTTCAAGCAGCAGAGCTAAGCTGCAACAGAGAGGAGCAGGCTGACCATTAGACCCAGGAAGGAGTACATGTGAGGGACTAGGGAGTCATCTGACCCAAAGAGGCAGGAATCCATGGCATATTAACTTAGTGCCTGGAGGAAAGCAGTCAGTCAGGCCTAAAGACAGTCTAGCAGAAGGCAGTATTCTGAAGGATAGCCAACATGGCTTCATTATGGGCAGATCATGCCAGATCAACCTAATTTTCCTTCTACGATCAGGTTACTTGCCACCTGGATGGGGGAAATGAGGTTGATGTCATATACCTGGACTTCAAGAAGGCCTCTGACCTGTTCTCCCACAAAGTCCTCATGAAAAAATTAGGAAAACATGGCCTCAGCTACGTTATAGTCCAGTGGCTAGGCAACTGGCTGTGTGGTGGGACTCAGACAGTACTGATTAATGGAACTGAGCTATCATGGCAGAGGGTGACCAGTGGTGTCCCTCAAGGCTCAGTACTCGGACCAGTGCTTTTCAATATGTTCATCAATGATTTGGATTCAGGTATTAAAAGTAAACTAGCAAAGTTTGCTGATGACACCAAACTATAGGGGAGTGTGGTTATACTCAAAGACAGGTTGGCAGTACAGGCCAACCTGGAAAGGCTCGCGAGTTGGGTGGACCCAGATGTCATTTAATACAAAGAAATGTAAAGTGTTTCATCTGGGGAAAAATAATCCACAATATACTTACAGGCTTGGCAGTGCTACTCTTGCTAGCACCACATCTGAATGAGACCTGGGTGTCATGTTAGACAAAAAAATGAACATGAGCCACCAATGTGATTCCGGAGCTGGCAGAGCCAATCAAACACTGGCATGCATCTACCAAGGCATCTTGAGAAAGGCTAAGGATGTCATCCTCCCCTTCTACTCGGGACCTGAACCTGTTCAGCCTCCACAAGAGAAGGCTGAGGGGGGATCTTGTGGCCTGTTACAAACTGGTCAGGGGGGATCAGAAGGCATTGGGGGAGTCACTGTTCCCCCGAGCACAGCCAGGAGTGACCAGGAACAACGGTCACAAGCTAGCAGAGGGTAGGTTT
>NW_017728959.1:1771697-1778523 GCF_001723915.1 Gavialis gangeticus
GCGGACTAGATGATCTTCTCAGGTCCCTTCCGACCCTAGAAACTATGAAACTATGAAACTACTCGGCCTTGGTGAGACTGCAGCTGGAGTTCTGCATCTAGTTCTGGGTGCCGCATTTCAGAAAGGCTGTGGAGAAGCTTGAGAGAGTCCGAAGGAGGGCCATGCACGTGATTAGAGGCCTAGAAACCAGATCACATGAGGAAAGGCTGAAATCTGGGGACTGTTCAGCCTGGAGAATAAAAGACTTAGAGGGGACTTAGTGGCAATCTGTAAGTATATCAAGGGCATACATCAGGGCCTGGGGGAGAATCTGTTCACAAAGGCCCCCAGGGAGGACAAGAAATAATGGGTACAAGCTGATTGAGGATTGCTTCAGGCTAGACATAAAGAAAAACTTCTTTACAAGTCAAGTGCCAAAGATTTCGAAGAGGCTCCCCCCAGAGGTAGTACAGTCACCCATCCTGGCAATCTTCAGAAGGCATCTTGACGCCCATCTTACTGGGATTGTCTGATTCTAGGAGACCTTCCTGCCCAAGTGCAGTGGGCTGGACCTGATGATCTGTAAGGTCCCTTCCAGCCCCTAACAACTATGTCCACGAGGGGCCAGCAGTGGAGATTATGTGTAGGGGCAACCAACACAGGTTCATTAGACGCAGGTCCTGTCAGACCAACCTGGTGGCCTTCTATGACCAGGTCACAAAATCTGTAGATGCAGGGGTAGCAGTGGACGTAGTCTTTCTGGACTTTAGGAAGGCCTTCGACACTATCTCTCACCCCATTCTCATTAAAAAACTGGGGGACTGTGGTGTCGACACCTACACAGTCAAATGGGTCGCTAACTGGCTGGAAGGCCGCACCCAGAAAGTGGTGGAGGATGGGTCATTTTCAACCTGGAAGGAGGTAGACAGTGGGTTCCCCCAGGGCTCAGTCCTCGGGCCTGCACTGTTCAACATCTTCATCAGTGACTTGGACGAGGGGGTAAAAAGCACCCTGTTCAAATTTGTTGATGACACTAAGATGTAGGGGGATGTGGGCATGCTAGACAGGAGAAATAAGCTGCAATCGGACCTAGACAGGTTACAGGGGTGGGCGGATGAGAATAGGATGGGATTCAACACTGACAAGTGCAAGGTGATGCACCTGGGGAGGAAGAACCAGCAGCATACCTACAGGCTAGGGAACTCCCTTCTCGTCAGTGCAGAGGCAGAAAAGGATCTTGGAGTCATCATTGATGCCAAGGTAAACATGGGCCAGCAGTGTGGGGATGCAATCAGGAAGGCCAGCCGTACCTTGTCATGCATCCACAGATGCATCTCGAGCAGGTCCAGAGAGGTGATCCTCCCCCTCTATGCTACACTGGTCAGGCCGCTTTTGGAGTACTGCGTCCAGTTCTGGGTGCCACACTTCAGGAGGGATGTGGACAACATGGAGAGGGTCCAGAGGAGGGCCACCCGCATGATCAGGGAGCAGCAGAGCAGGCCCTATGAGGAGAGGCTAAAGGACCTGAACCTGTTCAGCCTCCATAAGAGAAGGCTGAGGGGGGATCTAGTGGCCTGTTACAAACTAGTCAGAGGGGACCAGCAGGCATTGGGGGAGTCCCTGTTCCCCTGAGCACTACCAGGAGTGACTAGAAATAACGGTCACAAGCTGGCAGAGGGTAGATTCAGACTAGACATGAGGAGGCACTACTTCACTGTCAGGGTGGCTAGGATCTGGAACCAGCTTCCAAACGAAGTGGTGCTGGCTCCTACTCTTGGGTTCTTTAAGACAAGGCTAGACGAACACCTTGCTGGGGTCGTTTGACCCCAGTACTTTTTCCTTCCAAGGCAGGGGGTCGGACTGGATTATCTGCTCAGGTCCCTTCTGACCCTACAAACTATGTAACTATGAAAATTCATAGATTCATAGGCATTAGGAGCTGGAAGGGACCTTGCAAAATCATTGAGTCCAGCCCCCCTGCCATAGGCAGGAAGTCTTCTTGGGTCAAATGACCCCCACAAAATAAACATCCAAACACCATTTGAATGAGTCCAGAATAGGTTCTTGCACCACCTCTGGGGGCATGAACCACGTGTGCCTCCTGAGACTGGGGGCGCACAGCAACCACCCACAGGCGGTGGCAGCGAGTGGGGACCACCGTCAGGCAGCCACAGTGATGTTGGTGGCAAGAATGGGCAGAGTGGGGATTGCCCGCAGGTGTCGGGGAGGGGCAATGGGGAGCGCCCACATTCAGCAGCAGTGGGGGGGGGCAGCTACTGCCCACAGAAGCTGATGGAAGCTCGGGGGGGGGGAGGTGCCCCTTGTGCCCTCTCTACGCATCGCCTATGTCTGGGATGAGTCTGTTCCAGACCCTGGACAGTCGGACTGTAAAGAAGCTTTTCCTTATGTCCTGTCTAAACTGAACTTCCAGAAATTTGTGATCATTAGACCTTGTTATCCCTTGGGGAGCCCTGGTAAACAACTATTCTCCCAGATCCTGGTGCACCCCCCTTATGTACTTATAGGCTGCCACCAAGTTCCCCCTGAGCCTTCTTTTCTCCTGGCTGAAGAATCCCATGTCCCTCAGCCTCTCCTCATAAGACTTTCTCTCATGGCCTTTGATCATACAGGTAAATCTCCTCTGGACACTCTCAAGCTTATCCGCGTCCCTCCTGAAGTGGGGGGGGGGGCCAAAACTGGATGAGTACTCCAGCTGCGGCCTCACTAAGGCCAAGTAGAGCAGGATGATGATGTCCCTGGTTTTGCTTGAGATGCATGGGTTTGCTTTGTCAGGTATGGCATTGCATTGGTGGCTCATGTTCATCTTGTGGTCAATCAAGACCCCGAAGTCTGTTTTGGTCATGGTGCTAGTGAGCATGGCACTGCCATGTTTATAAGTATGATGCTGGTTTTTCCTCCCTAGGTGGAGTACTCTGCACTTCTCTGCATTAAATGTCATCAGGTTTTGGTCCACCCACCTTGTAAGCCTGTCCAGGTCAGTCTGTATCCCCAGCCTGTTCTCCAGTGTGACCGCCTTCCCCCATAGTTTAGTGTTGTCCACAAATTTTGCCAGTGCACATCTGACACCCTGTGGCAGGGCACTATTAGTGCCTGCCACTTTAAGGGCAGAATCAGGCAGGTGCCTGATGGCGGCACCCATTTTGGGAACTGGGTATAAAGAGGCTGCAGTTAGCTGCTGACAGTGAGGCAGAAACATTGCCTAGCTGAGCTGCAGCAGGAACAACTAGGAGGTAAGGGCAAGAGCTTATGGGGATGGCTAGGAGGCTCTTGGTCCTGGGCATGACTTAAAACTGCACCCTGCCAGGGATGGGTGGCCTGGTGGGGCTCCTAGTGGTGTGGGAGTCCCCATAAAATGCCAGGCCAGTTACTACCTCAATGAAAGGTGGGTTGGGGCACTTTAATAACCCCAGGTCCCACAACCAGGTGGGTAACCCCATAGAAGGGCCCGAGAGGATGGAACCATGTAAGAGAGTGTGGGCTAATGGCTCAGAAGCCTGACTTCAGACACCCTTGACTGATCGATGCTTGGGCCAGGACCAGAAGAGTCAAAAGGGCCAGGGGCCCACCATGAAGGATGCCTGGAGCCAAGGGCCTGGGGCTTCTGACTGGCTTTGGCAGTAAGGCCAGGGCCCATGTAGCCAAAGGTCCCAGGGGGGCCACACCCAAGAGGAAGAGCGTATGGAGCTAGACAGCCCAGAATAAGGGTGAAGTAGGCCACCTGGCAGGAGGGAACTAGTTGGGGTCCAGACTGAAGAGTTATGGGGCCCAGTGTGGGGCTGGAGATGCTAAGAACTGAGATGCCATCTGCAAGGCATGGACTGCGGTGTAGGGAAGGTTTTGGAGTGACAGATTGGGGCAGGAAATGGGCAGCCTACTGCCTAATTAACACAATAATTTTGTATCATCAAAGTGTGGCAGGAAAGAGAGGCAGATAGTTGGCCCAGAAACAGGCGGACGGGCCAACATCCAAAGGTCCCGGGAAGGCCCTCTATTCCATGCCGGAATCTAGATCGTTAATGAAAATGTTGAAGAGTACCGGCCCAAGTACTGGTAGCCCTGAGGGACACCACTGGTCACCTTGCACCATGTTGATTTGCTCCCATCAACCAGTACTTTTTGGATCTGATCCTGGAGCCAGTTCTCCAGCCATTGGACTGTGAGAGGTTGAGGCCTCAGTTTTCCAGCTTAGCTATGAGGACATTATGGGAAACCAAGTCAAAGGCCTTCATGAAATCCAGATATATCAACCTCATCTCCCTTGTCCAGGCAATGCATCACCTGGTCATAGAAGGAGATGAGGTTGGTCAGCCAAGACCTTTCAACAACAAACTCAGAAAGTTGCCTTCCATTAGCCTGCTGCTGACAGAACCCTTGATAATTTTCTCCAGGATCTTTCCAGGGGTGGATGTCAGACTGATTGGTCTGTAATTTCCTGGGTCTTCCTTCCTTCTGTTCTTGAAGATTGGGACCACATTGGCTCTTTTCCAGTCCTCCAGTACCTCTCCCAAGCACCATGAGTTCTTAAATATCTTCACCATAGGCTGTGCTATGATGTCTGCCAGCTCCGTCAGGACTCTCGGGTGCATACCATCTGGGCCCGCGGACTTGTAGATGTCGAGTCTCTCGAGGTGTTTACTCACTTGATCTACGTCAATTGTGAGCCCATCTTCTGCCCCCTAGATGCTTTGCATCCTATCTGACAGGGTGACCCCTTTGGAAGGGTGGAAGACCAACACAAAGTAATTGTTTAGATTTGACTTTTCCTGAGCTTCAGTTGTCAGCTGCCCCATTTTATTTAGCAAGGGTCCAATGTTGCCTTTGTTCTTCCTCTGACTTCCCATATAACTGAAGAAGGACTTTTTGTTGCCCTTGATTCCTGTGCCTAGCCTGAGCTTGGTGTCTGCCTTGGCTTTTCTGGTCCACTCTACATGTGTGGGTACTGCTTGTAGCCCTCTTTGGTGATGACTCCCATAGGCATAGGTTTCTCTTTTTAGCTTCAGGAGGTCCAAAAGTTCCCTGTTGAGCCAAGGGGGCACCCCAACCCACTGGCTGCACTTCCTTCAGGACAGAATGGACTTTCCTTGCGCTTCGAGGATTATGCTCTTAAGGAACAACCATTCCTCATGGGCTCCCCCTTCTAAGGGGCCATGGTCTCTGAGTGCCTAGTTGACCAGTCTCCTGAGTTTTTGAAAGTGGGCATTCCCAATGTTGTGGATTTTTGTTTTACTGCAACATTTGCCTGCCCTGCATTGGGCAGAGAAAGTGATCAGTTCATGGTCACTGTCATCAAGCTTCCCCTCGACCCTCAGATCACTCACAAGGTCATCCCCTTTGACCAGAGCCAGATCCAGCAGTGCCTCTCCCTCTTGTGTTCGGTAGAGTCCATCAGTGCAAGCAAGGGAGCTACGTGACTGGTCAGATTTGGCCATGTGCTCTTCTTACGAGATGTCAAGGAGGTTGAAGTCCCCCATGACAACTAGGCATCAGGAGCATGCAGCCTTAGCCAGTACCCAATTAAATTCTTGGTCCAGCTCTTTATCTTGGTTGGGAGGTCTGTAATAGATTCCTACAGTTATGTCCCATTTCCCATGCTACCCCCGTATTTTAACCCAGAGGGTCTCGAGACACCATCCTTGGTTGCTAAATTCAGTAAGAAGGGAAGTGTATGGCTCCTTCACATAGACAGCAACACCCCCACCCCTCTTCCCAACATGGTCTCTCCTGTACAAGGTATAGCCTTCTATACCTACAGATCAGTCATAGGTGGAGTCCCACTAGGTTTCCATTATCCCTATGAGATCATAATCATTGTCATTCAGGAGGAGGGCCAATTCCTCTTGCTTGTTCCCCAAACTCCTGGCATTTGTGTACAGGCAGCTGAGCCTACCGTGGGAAGCCCCGGACTTCCCTGTGCACTGGGACATAATCTTTCCTTGGACTATGTTCAGAATGGGTTCCCTTGGGTTACCTAGTCTGTTATCACTGTGGCTGTCATGACCTGGGCTAGAACTGTTAATTGATCACCCATCCCCCAGCGATCCTAGTTTAAAACCCTGTCAGGTAGGTCAGCCATCCTGGCAGAGAAGAGCTTCTTCCCTTTCAGTGTGAGGTGGAGGTCATTCCTCCCCAACAAGCCACTGACCACAAAAGGTTACAAAACAAAATATATACACATATAGGTGATGTTTCAGGGGGACATGGGGGCAGGTGCCCACCCCCAATTTTTGTGCTGATGGCCAGGCACGGGGCTGTAGCTCAGCCAGAGCCAATGTCCACGAGCAGCAGGAGTGGGGGCAGGAGCATATTGTTGTGTCCCCCTCTCCCCCCCACTGTCAACACTTATGCATCATCAATGTATATACATATACACTATGCTGTTCATTGATAGCCAATAAGCTGCTAACCAGTTTTACTGTCCTTGATACTCCTCCTATTATGAGTTTGGTTCACAGCAAATCAAATCCACCTTCTCTGGAGCCTCTGGACTGATTCAACTTGCTTGGGTCACATCTTTCACCAGTTCCATGGGACAGCCCTGCCCACTATGGGTCAGGGAGGCCCAGGTGAGGGAGATTCCTTTGCCCTCCATTGAGGCTGACCTCATGAAGGAACACCTTGACAGGCTGGATACCTTCAAGTCAGCCGGCCCTGATGGGTTACCCCCAACGGTACTCAGGGAGCTGGCAAGCATCATAGCTCAGCCCCTGGCATGGATCTTTGAGAACTCTTGGTGCTCTGGTGAAGTGCCCAATGATTGGAAGAGGGCCACTGCAGCAAGATCTAGATAGGTTACAGGAGTGGGCTAACATAAACGGGGTGCATTTCA
>NW_017728959.1:1783523-1784059 GCF_001723915.1 Gavialis gangeticus
GCACCCTAGAGTGTTGTGTTACCCTGGTTGAGAATAACTGATGCAGCCCTTACAAGCTGTATTCCTGCTCATCTTCCAGTAGGTGGCCAGGGAAAGCACATGGCCTGTCAAGGTTTTCCCGGGACTGAAACTCCATTAGGAGGTTCCCCCAGTTGGGGAGCAGGAGCGAAGGGAGCAGGGTGCACGTGTGCCACCCACACGTGTGCCTGCTTACCTCAGCGGAGGCGGCAGCAGCAGCAGCAGCGGAGGAGACCTGCAGCGGGGGCAGCAACAGCTGATTCCCCCCTAAGGTAAGTGGGGTAGAGAGCGCAGCACAGCTGAGGCGGATCCGGAGGGGAAGCCCTTCGGCAATGCCTTAGCTCGCTGAACAGGGAGCCGTGCTCCTGAGCCGCGCGCAGGCAGCGTGCGCGAACAGTGCGCGCAAACAGGCGCGCTCTGTAAGAGCACGCCGGTGTTTGCACCGGCGTTCGCGTAAGGCGGGCGCGATGTAGCTGTACAGGGCGGCTCCTCCAGGGAGTAAGGCAGCGGGCGCACCT
>NW_017728959.1:1784070-1784731 GCF_001723915.1 Gavialis gangeticus
CCCCTGCAAGGCCCACATGCCCCACCCCAGCCCCCCGATTGCTGACCCACCTGGCCCCATCCCCTGCCAGCTGCCGCAGCCCTCCTGATGGCTGCTCCACCCAGTCTCCCTGCTCCCCCAGAACCCTCAAATGGCTGCCCCACCTGGCCCCATCCCCCACTTGCATCACCAGGCCCCCATGGCTGCCCCCCCAATCCCAGGCACCATCACTTAAAAAAAAGAAGAAAAAAAAAGAACCCAACCCCAAAGCCTCTACTTATCCTAGAAGCAGGGGCTGGGGGGCTCCAGGGCATCATGGCAGAGCCCCCACAGGCAACACAGGGCAGTGGGGGGCAGGAGGGCCCAGGCTGGGGCCACTGGGGCTGTCGCTCTGCCCCCCACTGCGGGTGGGGTCCCAGTGATACAGACGGCAGCTGGACTGCTGGTAAGTGCTGGGGCTTTTGGGGTTTTTTTCTATGGTGATGCTGGGGTGGGAAGGCAGGGATCGGGAGTCCCAGGGGGGATGGCGGGGGGTTAGGCCAGGCAGAACTGTGATCGGGTGGCCTTGTGGGGGCTGGGGCCAGGCACAGCAGGGATCAGGGGAACCTGGGGGGCAGGCACAGGTGGGGCCAGTCAAAGCAGGGATCGGGGGGCTTGGGGGGCACGTAGGGGGTGGAGCTGG
>NW_017728959.1:1789731-1801583 GCF_001723915.1 Gavialis gangeticus
GGATCAGGGGACCCTGGGGGGCAGGCACAGGTGGGGCCAGTCAAAGCAGGGATCGGGGGGCTTGGGGGGCACGTAGGGGGTGGAGCTGGGCAGGGCAGTGCTGTGGGGGCTGGGGGAATGGGTGGGGCCAGAGGGGGTCCCCCCCAGAGACCCCCCCTCCTCCAGCCCCCCCAACCCCTTGCTTACTGGCACTGGAGCCTTGGTGCTGCAGCACGCTTCCTGGCAGGCCATGTGGTTCAGCACCAGGGCAAGGGGCCAACCACGGAGATGCTGTGGCAGCCAGAGTGTCTCTGTGGAGGACCCAGCCTTCAGTTGCCTCAGTTGCCCACTTTTTTAAACTCCGTGTTTTTTTAGACCCCTGGACATCCTGGGGTCTAATTTTCTCCCCTTGCTGCAAGTTTGCAGCATGGGGAACATTTTTTCGTTCCCACATGTGCCTCTTGCCCCATCTCAAAGGGGTTTGAGATGGGGCAAGAGGCACGTGCGTGCTCATCTGGACGTGTCCATATTGACTGTGTAGCTGGCCAGTGACTGTGATCCTTCCCTGATGTCCCTTCCAATCCCAGTGCTCTGGGGGAGGGATGGCAAAACAGCATAAAAGGCAGCATTGTTTGAGCTGGCCTGCTTTCTGCCTTGGGGTTTGACAGTTACGGAGCTATCTTCCAGCACTCAGAAGCGTTAGACAAAGAAGGCTACTACTAGCATTGATTTGAATGATTTCCTACTTGCTAGCTTAGCAAGTGGGATTCCACAATACCTTTTGCTTTCTTCTAGGCCATTTTATTTTATTACTATATTAATTGATTTATTTATTTTCAATGTTATAATTATATTGGATATTACACTATAGAATTCATATAGGAAAAGACATATATTTATATTTTATTTCTATACATTTATACCTTGTAGCATATTACATACATTATAGAATTTATATAGGAACACAGATACATTAATATAGTTGTATAAGAGCAAGACACTAGGAAACACACCATGAAGTGCTGTGGAAAGGCAGCTGGCAAGCCTTCAGGGAGGGGCAGAACAGGGAGTAGAGGGAGAGCTGTAAGTTCCCCCGCCACCCAAACTGAGATGCAGCCTCTTTCCTACAGCTAGCAGGGATGAGGCTTCCAGAAGAAGCAAGGGGGGGGGAGCAGCCCCAGTGCCCCTGCCTGTGTCTGAGTCTGCATCCCCTCCAAGAGCACCAGCCATAACCCCCACCACCACTACCGTGACAACAAACAGCAGCACCAGCATGACAGTCTCCCCCACCCCGATTTCACTTCCCATGCTGAGCCTTCCAGTTCCAGAGGAAGAGGTGGATCTGGATCTGGATCTGGATACAAGTGCCTTAGCAAAGGAAATTTTGGGGAAGGACGGGGAATCATCTGAGTTTGTGCTCCACACCCCTAATGTTTCCCCTAGAGCCAGGTCTCCTTCCTCAGAAGGCACTTCAGAGGAAGCTGAGATAAAGGTTGTAGAGGCAAGCGGCTCAGCTGAGTCCGCTCCTCCTGTTGCTGTGCCTCTGCCTGCTGAGGAGGGGGAAATTGCAGCATCCACGCATGCACCCGCACCCCAGAAGCAAGCGGGTAGTGTGGTCTGGGATCATTTTGATCTGGCAAATGAACCCACGTACACTATCTGTCTGCACTGTTGAGCCAAAACCAGCCAGGGCAAGGGAAAAAAACACATGATCACCACGGGGATGCTCATGCATCTCTGCAGGCACCACCCCTTTGTCCTTGCTCCTCCTCAGCCTGACACCAGTGGAAGCATGCCCAAAGGGAAGTCCCCCTCTTGCTCCAACGCCCCTGTCCCCCCAAAGCAGAGGTAGACCACCCTGGAACAGTGAGGGAAAGGTGGACAGAAAGGATGGTGCATTGCAAGGGCAAGTGAGATCATCCAGAGCACTGGGGAGATGCTTGCTGTGGATGGCCAGCCCTTCTCCTTAGTTGAGCGGCCAGGGTTCAGGCGGCTCATGGTGCTCATGTCCACACGCACCACCTTAAGCAGGACAGTGGTGCCCTACCTGTATGAGGCATGCAGGGAGTACTTGAGGAAGGAGCTGTGCAATGCAAGTCCACAGGTGACCTTACATTTCACCTTGGACATCAGGAGCAGCCAGGGTGGAGATCATGCCTACCTCTACCTCACAGGACACTGGTGCGACCAGTCAGCCAGTCAGGCTGTCAGTCTGAGGTCAATCTGAGGTGATGCATGAGCCACACACGGCAACAGAGATCATGGGGGCCATGAACCACTTGGTGCAGGGGTGACTCATTGGGCAAGGCAAGCTCTCCTGAGGGTTTATGGTCACCGACAATGGGGCCAATATGGTCAAGGCATGATGCCAACTTTGTTGGCATCCACTGTGTGGCACACAAGTTCCACTTCATTGTCAGGGACACCTTGCCAGCACCACCAGGAAGCTCATTTCCAAATGCAGGAAGATGGCAGGCTACTTCCGCCAGAGCATCAAGGGGGACAAGATGCTGTGGGACAATCAAGCAGAGCCCAATGTTCCACAGCACAAAATCATGCAGGATGTGGAGACTTGGTGGAACTCCATATACCTGATGCTTGAGGGGTTGGTAGATCAACAGAAGGCCATCCATGAGATGGCCTTGGTCGAGGAGATTGGGATCAGCGGCCCCAATAACAGAGCTGAGTGGGATACCATCTCCCAGATCTTGGTGGTCCTCAAGCCCTTCCTCAAGGTCCCCGAGACCCTCAGCGCTGGTGATGCCCTCCTTAGCCAGGTGAGCCCTGTAGCAAGGGAACTTCAGAGACAGATGGAGAGCTTCCAGGGGATCAATGTTCCTGGCTGGGGCAAGCCACTGTCACTAGATGTCCAAGGCAGCTGAAGGAGGGCATCAGGAAATGGCTTGATCCCTTGCAGTCCAGTACCGTCCACATGCTGGCCACCATGTGTGACCTGAGGGTGAAGGGCAGCGTATGCAGCAGCCAGACACTGGATCACTGGACAGAGGTGTTGGTGAAGAGAGTCAGGGAGGCAGAACAGCGGAGGCGGGGGCATATGGAAGAGGGGGATCCACTGTCCCATGCTAGCATGCCATCCACCAGTCAGTCTCCTCCTCCACCACAGGTGCTGCCAATGTGGGCCAAGGGCACAGCTTCCATGGTGGGGTCCAGAGGCACCAGACCCCATCATCAGGCAGGTAGCACTCAGGCCTTTGTGGCTGCCTATTTCACCAAGGATATGGAGCTGCTGCTGTGCGACCCCTTTGGCCTACTGTGCAAGCCGCAGCCAGATGTGGCTGGATCTGGCCATGGTTGCCTGGGAACACCTGCCCTGTCCACTGACTAGTGTTCTGAGCAAGAGGGTGTTCAGCATTGCTAGGGATGTAGTGACATCCCACCGCACCTGCTTGGATCCTGGTTTGGTGGAGCAGCTGGTGTTCCTCAAGGTGAACCTCCCACTGCTGGAGTTCCCTATCAAAGACAACAATACCCAACTAATTGTGGGGGCACATTTCTCACAAAAAAACACACTTTCTTCAGTCTCTCAGGCCTGATCCTGAAAGGGAATTTACAAACCACTTTTCACAGCTGGGCCTATGAACTTCACTTATTCAGCCTCCTCGGTAGTAGGCACAGAACTCATGGACTTAATATAGACATTGGATTTATGACACACTACAACCTGCTGGACATCTGACTCCCCAGGAACCTCTCCACTTTTACCTGTGCTGCTACATCCCCCTTCCCCCCCACCCCAACCTGTCCCTCATTCCCTGACACCTCCATTTTCACTGACTGTCTTTCTTGCCTGCATTGCATGCCAGCCTCTGGCTTCTTTACTATTCTTTCCATCCAGGAACAGCACACAGACGCAACAACTGCAGGTGCTTCCTCAGCCTGAAAAAGGGTTTTTCAACTCAAAAGACTGCTAAGATATATTTCTGTAACTATTCAGTTCGTCTGCTAAAACATACCAGATTAGATTGACCCAAAGGAAAGGACCTTGTCTGCCAGTGCCATGTCCTTAACCCAACACCCCTAGCACCTGACCAGAAGGACGCAGGGCCCTGGGCATATCTAAGCCCCAGGGAAGGGTTTGGCAGGGAGGGTTTTCTGGCACCTGCTGGAGAAGAAGCTCCTGCAGAGAGGAAAGAAAGGCTGTGTGACAGTTTGGCTGTCTGAGATGCAGCTGGTGATACTGTGCTGCTGCTCACTAAGTTAGTATTTTACCTGTTGTCATTTAAAGTGGTGGACTGAAATGAGGCTGTAGGGGAGGAGGAGACCTCATTGGGGCACATTACTGTGTTGTATAGAGGCCCCAGTGCCAGTGAGGGCACGCCTTAACATACCCAGTGTTACCCATGTCACAAGTTTTCCTTGTCAGCAGCCTGAGGTGCAGTTTCCCAGGAACCCCTGCACCTATCTCCTTGAAACCTGGCAGACTTCATGGCCTCAGAAGGGGCTACCATCCCTGCACATTTCATCCAAATCAGGCAAGAAATTACAAAGTTATAGGCAGCTTTGTGCTTCCCTATTATAGCCTATGGGTAAAATGCTGAACCAGCGTTGAACCAGAGAAACAGCTTTGATTAAACGAAATGGAACAGTGGTTTTGAAACAAAATGAAACTCGAAATGAGACACAGTCCCATCAAAATGTTGAAACAGGAGTTGAAACAAAATGGTGCTGTTCTGCACAGCCCTACTGACTTACCTAACCCACCCATCCCCCTGACTCAATCCCAATTCAGTGAAACGTGCAAGATTTTCGTCCTTTATTTTTTAAAATCTTTTTTTTACTTCTTTATCTTCACTTCTCCACCCCATCTTTCTCTTCTAAGAGTTTCTTTTTTAAGACTTTCCCCCTCCCATCCATGGTTCCAGCTGGCTCCTGCTGGCTGTAGAGTGAGGGAAGGCACAGACCCCATGCTGGTTTCTCTGCCTCCATGCTATATGACACCTTCCCCACTCCTCTCCCAACCCAGAGGAGGGATGAAGTCCTGCCTCCTGCTCACATCCCTGCTCACCAGGCCCTCTAGTGCAGGGGTGGGCAATAATTTGGATTGGAGGGCCACTTAAGGAGTTTTGGAGAACTGTTGTGGGCTGGGGGAGGAAGGCTGCTGACTCAGCCCAGCATGGCAGAGGGAGATACTGACATGGGGGGGAGAGGGGGTGCTGACTTGGCCTGAGCATGGCGGAGGGGAAGAGGGGGTTCTGGCATGATTTGGCACAGTGGGGGGAGGGGGCTGGGAATTGATTCTATCCGGCCCAGTCCCTTCCACATGCACCCACTGCCAGGGATGTGAGATGGTGTGGGAGGCTGGTCTCCATGCAGGGGTTTCCATGGACACTGGCCAAGACCCCCATGGGCAGGATGCACTCAGCCAGGCAGATGGGATGGAGGCACAGGTAGGCGGGGAGTGGTGTCCAGGAGCAGGATGGACAGGCAGGGTCCAGGGCTGGGATTGCAGGGTGGTGACAGTGCGGGGCCGGGGCCAGGGCCCAGGGCAGAGCCACAATCAACTCCCCACAAGTCCCTACAATGGGTTTCAGTTCTGTGGGCAGGGACGTGCGAAGCACTGTCACTGCCCTGTGACCCATCAACAGCCCCTACCCTCCCATCCTGCTCCCAGTTTGCTGCTCCCTACCCACCCATGGCCCCACAAACCTCAAAGCCTCCTCTATGAATCCTTCCTGCAAAGCTTTACAGATGGGGAAACGGAGACACAGAGCAGCAAAATGAGTGAATCAAGATCACACGACATGCTCCAATCTATGAATCTATGAAACAGTGCCAGGGCCAGGACTAGAATCCTGGTGTCCTCATCCCCTGCCCCCATTTCCAACCTTTCTAGTCCACTGCACACAGAGAGCAGGGGCCTAAAATTGTCATTGGTAAGGAAGGGACAGGCAGTGTAATCTGCATAGTCTTCTGAAGCAAGGAGGCAAGGCTAGAAGCTTGTCCCTGAGATGGAGAGCCCGGGGAAGGATCTGCATGTGTATATGTGTCTCTGGCTAGTCTGTGCCAGCACAGCCAAGAGGGTAACATAAAGGATGGTGGTCATCTTTGTATGTCTGTTTTCTCCCTGAAACAAGGAGGATCTATGCTCTCCCCTAGCCTGGTCCAAACTAGGGGAAGGTAAACAGCAGAGCAGCAGTACCTCAGGAACCTCACAGGTCTGGCAGGCCCAAGTAAAGGGGCAAGGGACACTGAGATGGGAGACACTGCTGAAGGGGTAATCCCTTTATTCTGAGGATTTGCTGCCTGAGCATCTCTCCATGGGATGCTTCTATCCCAGTCCCTCAGCACATTCCTGGCACAAGCAGCCTGCAGCTCACCACTTCCGAAGGATTGTTTTTTTCCCGCCAATTAAACACCCTTTACTCCAGCAGACCATTTATACCTCTTCTTTGGCTCTTTAGGTCCCCTTCTGCTGGGCAGAGGAAGGGTTCTTTAAGGTAAGCTCATCTGTTATTTGACAAGCAACCCCTAAATAGGACAGGAAGCAGTGAGTACCCCCCATTCAGGGGCAGACCCAAATCACTGAGAGATCCTAATGCCATAAGGTAGAGGGGCCTTTGGGCTGCAAGGTCAGAGACCTTTCATGAATTATGCAGTCAGGAAAGAGGAAGGAGCAGCTCAAATATAAAGGGGGTGCTGAGTGCCCTACAAAGGCAGTCTCCATGGAGACCCCACCCACGCACCTACCCCAGACCCTACAAGGTGCTGAGTGCCCTCTTCTGCACTGAAGTGATGCAATATGTATCTCTTCAACCTGACTGGGTTTTATTAGGGCCCCTTCATGCAGCCAGGTACTACTGGGGTGAAGGGGAGGAAGGATGGCTGAAGGCTCTCAGTTCTTCCTAGAGCATGATCCAATGTCACAATAAAACAAGTTTCAGGATTCCCTCCTCTCCCCCTTCATTTGGCCAGAATGGAAGGGAGAGGAGGTGTCAGGCCCCTGAGCCTGAAAGCTGGCCCACTGGAAGACCCTAGCCTGAAGAAGTTACCAGCGGGAAGGTTCTTGAGAACTACCATGCTGGAGCACCAAGGAACATTGCCAGAGTCTAGGAGACAGGAGCCCACCTGCCTCATACTCCTTGCTCTTTTCCAGCAAAGGCTTTGTGAGAACAAGGACCCAGAAAAGGTACAGGTCAGACAAACAGGAGGAGCCAGATTGCTCAGGAATGTGAGATGCCCTAGTCAGGGGTGGCCACCCTGCAGCTCTGGAGCCACATGTGGCTCTTCAAAAATGAACACATCTCCTTGAATCTTTGCACAAGATGCACCATTTGGAAGCCGGTCACCATGTGCTTGTGTAAAGATTCAAGGAGATGCATACTAACTTCTGAAGAGTTGCAAGTGGCTCCAGAGCCGCAGGTTGGCCACCCCTGCTCTAGTCAGTGGTGGGTGAGAAATTCACAGGCTCAGGCCATCAGATGGAATTGAGAAGGACTCTCTCAATAATATAATTTGGAGCCACATGCTCATCTTTGGAACCTTGTTTGCTCCCAGAATGCAGACTGGCTCCCTGGACCAGCCACAGAGCAGAGAAAACAAGAAGTGATGTGTGTGGGGAGACAAAACCCTGCTTGGGACCCTTGGGAAGAAACTAATCAATCCAGGGGAGTAACAATCCAATTCTCACCCCATCCCCTATCTACCTGCATAGAGCACTTCCAGCCACAATGCCTGTCACACACTCCCACATGTGTGAACAGGGAATCTCTCCGTGGAGTAGCCTGGGCCAGTAGCAACCCAGCTGTACCAAGCTGATAGCCATGTCTGAAATGGAGCAGGATGCTGTAGCCTCTCTCCCCCATCCCTTAACAAATAGGTGCAGTTAATAAAAATTACAGATTGAACCTTGCCACACTCCACTTCCTATCCTTCCTTCCGGATAAAGGTAACCTAGGCCCTGGACCTCAGGTTTATGGGAAATATGATCTCTACAGACCAGGTTCAGTGTAGGATACAATTGGCCACCCCATCTGGAAAGGGTAATGGCCATATAAAAAGGAATGATCCCCTCTGTCAAATACCCTCCTTCTGTCTCTTCTCTTCCCCATTCCCATTCAGCAATGACTTCACCTCTTCAATTATTAATCAGCTTTTTCAGCTGTGGCTGAATTAAGCCCATTAAACCTTCACTGGGATAAGCCTCAGGGAAGGGGGCAGCTTTCCAGAAAATGCATTAGAGGGAAGGACAGACAGTTAGCCGAGACAAACAGAAAGGGGAGGAGATGGCCTCTCTGAGCCATCATATCCATTTCCCATCTGCTGTAGTTTTGGAGTCAAGGGAGAAGCATTGGCAGATCTGAAAGATATCACATGAACTGCCAACCCATAGACTTCACCATCCAGCTTGTAGAGTATGACTTGCTGACCCAGGATACATTTCTTCTGGGTAATAAATCATGGGAACTGCCAGGCAGGAAAGAAATGTGTCCCACTAACCCAAGATAATGTAGGGCTTGTCTACACCACTGCAGGGATGGGTCTTAGTAGAACACAGCTGAGAATACGTTACACACACCTAAGTCTGCAAACTGGAGACAAGGTTGGAGCAACCTCCCATACCTCCAGAATCAAGCAGGCTGGATGGGCTCATTCTCATCCTTACTGGACATGCTGCTACCACAGTTATCTGAAGAGAGAAAATGTCTAACCCCACTGCTTTAGGCAGCCTGGTGTGTTTGGGGGGGGTGGGGAGCATGAATGACTGGTGGTTCCTGAGACTGGGGGAGCACCATTTGTAGGCAGTAGCATCAGTGGTGAGTGGGGACTGCCTGCAGACACCAGCGATAGTAGCGAGTGGAGAGCAGGGAATGCTGGCAGACGCTGGCAGCGGTGTCAGTGGTGGTGAGCAGCAACCACCCACAGACACCGGCAGCGGTGTCGGCAGTAGCGAGCAGGGACCACCCGCAGATGTCAGAGGTGGGGGGATGGCAGAGGTAGGGGGGTGGCAAGCGGTGACTGCCCGCAGACGCTGGCAGTGGTGGTGGCAAGGGGGGCTGAGTGGCGATGCCTAATTGACATATCTCTGCTGAGGCCACCAATGGGCAGATGGAGCTGGGTGACAATGTATCAAAAAGAGTTCTACAGGAAAAAAGGCAATTTCTTTAAACCAGGTTTTATTTTCTAAAAAATGATTCATGGGAAAAATTTCCTATGTCCAGAAAAGGATTTCATTTAAAAAACATGAAGAAGGACACCAGAGAAATGAATAGCCCCATGACTGGAGGAACAAGTGCTGTGTGTGCTGTGAGAGACTGTGATGGTGCAGAAGAAAGACGAGAAAAACCTTACCTGCTGAGTTGGTGTGAGGGGGCAGAGCAGTGATGAAAAGTGGCACCAAGGGAAAAATGAGAGCCAGGAAAGCCTCAGTGCCGGCACGGTCACACTTTATAAGCACATGCTGCTGGCATGTAAAGGGCAGGAACCCATGCCCAAGTTAAAAGCCACCCAACCTGAGGAGACCGCAGGACCGGAAGTGAGGTCCAGAAGCCCTGGGAGGGGTAAATGGTGGAAGACAGCCTCCTGGCAGCAAATCCAGCAAGGTGATTCAGAGGAGCCAAACGACTTACCCACAGGTTGGTTCTGGTCATCGGCGACAGAAGCTTGGGACCTGACCAGAGACACTGTACTTAAAGAAGAAGATAGAGAAGAATCAAGGCACAATATGAAAGCATAGTCTGTGTGTCCAGAACATCTATTGGAGATCTCGAAGATTGGCGTAAAGTGCGGTGTAAAGGAGGCAGAGCCCTGGAAGACGGTGCCAAGGCTGGCTTAAGGACAGCACCCACAGGGGTTAAGATCTTCCTCCCAAGTTGCATAGAAGACCAAGTCATGGCAAGCAAGTGTGGTTGCTCTCACCCCAGTCCCAGTTGTACCATGCTAGGAACACGCTGTCCACTCATAAAAGAACTGAGACTGGAAAAGATCCCATGGAAACATTAAGAAGCACCTCATGGGATAGGCACGGGCGCTTCCACAGAGACCAAGATTTAAATACCAATTCTGCCTGATTTATACTAGGGACTTGAACCAGGTTTCCTACAACGCTTACATCACCAGGCTATGGGCCATTCAGGTGTTACCAAAAAATCAGGACCATGTGGCCTCTGGAGAGATAAGACCAAAGCCCATCTATGATCAGGACCTCCTTTGCAAGTTTAGATGGAATAAAGGTACAACTGCAATTCCCTTAATGGTTAACCTTTAAACACAAAATTAAGGTACAGTAACAACTCCCTTACCACCACCTAGTCATAAAAAAGGCAAGAGGCAAAACTATAGCCTAATGTTTTATTATCACACCCAAAAAGCACAAGAATAAACACTTATGCCAATGCCTATCTATGTAATATAGCATAATGCAGATTCTCACCAGTGAGGGAGACTCAAAAGTGGTACACACACTGGCAACAGTTATCTTGAGATTGCAAAGTTCTTTTTTTTTGCCTATAGTTATATATAACTTGTTCTAATGATCTAATAGATGCTCTCTGATTGGTTTTATTCAAATTTCTTTGTTTCAGAAGAACATTTTTACCTGGACTGAACCAGTTCTCTCATGGACTTAGAAGGTGTCAATTAGTTGGGATTTATATTCTTATGAAGATTGCTTCTGGAAGAGAGGATTTCTTATCTCCTTCAATTGCCATTATTATGTGCTACCACTTTGTTTTCTTGCTACCTTAGTTTGTGGTCTTCACTAATAAGTCTGCTTTGTTTTTACAATTTATCTAAGAAACTTAACACAAATATCTATTATGGCAAAACTATATTCAGTACATTTGGGGAGGCTGATAAAAGTAGCATTTTGTCATGCAATTGGCCACCTGAAAGCATGCTAGACTGTGCCCTGACAAAAATGCACTGCTGTAGAGCGCTTTAAAAAGTGCCCAATTGCGTGACAAATGAACCTTATTACATGAGGGTTCAGATGAAGGTGCTCCAAAGCACAGTGCCTTTATTAACTTCTGTCAGTGTACACCAGGAGCAGAGGCAGCCCAGCCCAGCCCTGCCCCTGCATCTTTAGGATGGGAGGGGGAGAAGGAAGGGGAGGGAGCCTGGTCTGGGGTTTGCTCAGTCTGCACGAGAGGGAGAGGTGGATGGACTGGAGCCCCCTGCCCCAAGGTGGGGGGGTTCCAATCCACCTGGGCCCCTGTCCAGTGCAGGCTGGTCAAACTGCAGACTGGGTTCCCTCCCCTTCCCTTCCTTCCCCATCTTCCCATCCTAAAGACAGCACCATAGCTGGAAGTGGGGAGGAAGGGACAGGGCTAGGGAAGAGAAGCTGCAGAGCTCAATCCCCCACCAGCCTGGACCCAACAGAAAAGGTCTGCTGGGTCAGGGAGATCACTGTAATTCATGGCACTTCCTCTAAAGCACCATAAGTTAGTGTGGGGCAGCACATGTCAGCACCCTCGGTTACATCAGTCATCACTGCTAACACGATTAAGCTAAAACTATGATATGTTTGGATTATCTAATTTAAGGCCTTTTTTTATAATGCCTTCTTTCAAACTCTGACAGGCCCCCACCCCTGCCTGGCTTAACTTCATGCTGCAGCCACCTGGGCTGCAGCATGAAGCTGGGGGACTGTGGCGTAGACACCCATACAGTCCAATGGGTCACCAACTGGTTAGAGAGTCGCACCCAGAGGGTGGTAGTGGATGGGTCCTTCTCGACCTGGAAGGACGTGGGAAGTGGGGTCCCACAGGGCTCGGTCCTTGGGCCTGCACTGTTCAACATCTTCATCAGTGATTTGGATGAGGGGGTGCAAAGCACCCTGTTCAAGTTTGCTGATGACACTAAGATGTGGGGGGATGTGGGCACAATAGAGGGGAGCAACAGGCTACAGTTGGACC
>NW_017728959.1:1801863-1803890 GCF_001723915.1 Gavialis gangeticus
TTTTAAGAGGAGGTTGGATGACCACCTTACTGGGGTCATTTGACCCCAGTACTCTTTCCTGCCATGGCAGGGGGTTGGACTAGATGATCTGCTCAGGTCCCTTCCGACCCTAGAAACTATGAAACTATGAAAATGGCTGGCACCATGTGGCCAGGGATGGAGCTGCTGGTTGATCCAGAGCCCAGAGGCTCTGGGCTCAAAATGGGTCCACAGTTGGAGAGGTGGCAGGATGCATCCGGGCACCAGAAATGCAGCCTGGCTCTTCTCCTGCCAGCTGGTGTGCCCAGGAGAGCACCGCAGCCATACACAGGAAAGGAAGCAGCCAGGAAGGACTCCAGCACACCTCTGATGGCTGACTGAAGGCTAGCCATGCTCCCTGGGTCTGAAAGGCCCAGTCAAAGAGTGGAACACTTCCTCACCTGTGGAGCCCAGGGAACCAAAGAAGATGCCAGCCTGTCTAACTCCACTGATGAAAGGCTCAGCACAAAGACAGGCCTACTTGCCACCATCACCAGAGACCCACCTGGGAACACACAGGTCAGGTGGAGCCAGGAGAGGGTAGGCCCTATGGTTGCCAGACTGGGACAGACCCCGATGGGGAGCCCAACAGAACCCACACACCTGGCTGGGCCAACAATGAACTGAAGCATGCCAACAGGGGACTGGCAGGATACCTGCTCCCATACAAGGGCTGCATGAGATGCCACAGGACTGTGGCACACCTGGCTTGGTTGCCAGATAGGGAAGAACCCCAGTAGAAAGCCAGCTCACCGGGAAGCCAATGTTGGGCAGGGGGAACCGGGGAAGTGTTGGGGGGGCAGTGAAACATGGAGGCACGATGCGCCCTGGAGAAAAGCATTTTCCCCCTGCCTGCACCGGTCAGTCCCGAGTGGCATATGGCTCCACTGCCGCTTCTGCTGGCTGATGCCAACCTGGCCAGCCTCCTCTCATCCCCAACAGCACGTAGGAAGCCAGCACGGGGGGCCCTCAGCAGGTGGGGTCCTGGCGTGACGTCTGTGGGGCGAGGCGGCAGAAGCCAGTGTCCACCAGACCCCGTGCTCCGGGCTCGCAGCGCTGAGGCCATGGGGGCTGTGTACGTGGGTGGCCAGGCACCACAGTGAGCAGAGCTGTGCGGCCAGGTGGGTGAGGGGCTGCTGTGCAGCGGCCATCTCGCTCCAGCCCCACTAGGCAGCGCCGGCCCGTGGGGCTGCGGTGCTTGGGGGATGGAGGTGTGGAACTATTTATTTCTCCCCTTCAGTCTCTGGGGCAGTAGCTGGCTGGATGCAGAATGGGTTCCTCTTGCCCCTGCCCACCAGCGGCTACCATGAACTTTGCAGTAGGGCTACACAGGCAGGGTCTCTCTGGCCCAGGACAGAGGGTGTTTGAAATTGGCTCACCGGCTCACTGGGTGATAAAAAGTTCATGATCTGGCCCCACATTTGAAAAGGTTGGACATCCCTGTTCTATAACATCAGCATCACAAAGGGTTGCCCAATCAGCATCCTCATGTAACCAAATATTGCAACCAGCTGTACACAAAAGACTCTCAATAGCTTCATTTGTAGACAAGAGGACACCTGAAGATCAGGAAAAAAATGACCAAGCACTTGCAAGAACAATATAACTGAAAATGCATACTGGCAGGAAGCTTTTACATTACTAAGACCATCATATCGTTTGCCCAGGAGACATTCTTTGAGCAAGTCTTTTAGAGTCAGAATATGAATGTGTAATGCAATCTGTGCATGAAAAAATCAACAAAGCACTGTGTCTTGCAGTACTTACAAATGGATGGACAAATGTGTGGGGACAAGGAATCAAGGAATAATAAACTTTGTGACAACAACACTTCAACCAGTTTTTTACAGAAGCATTGAAACATGAGAGAACAGACATACTGCAGAGTATATCAGTAGTAAAATATGTGAAGTCCTACAGAAGATTCGGAGTGGTAAAGTATTTGCTTTGCTGACTGACAATGCAAGTAACATGAAAACAGCATGGAGGATCATAATGGATAAATATCC
>NW_017728959.1:1808890-1809289 GCF_001723915.1 Gavialis gangeticus
GGAGTGGTAAAGTATTTGCTTTGCTGACTGACAATGCAAGTAACATGAAAACAGCATGGAGGATCATAATGGATAAATATCCACATATTACTACAATAGGACGTGCATCCCATGAGCTAAACTTGCTTTTTAATGACATAATGAAGTTGCACAGTGCAAAAGATCTATAGAAGAGCAAAAGAACTTATAAAAGATGTAAAAGCTACTCATACTGTAGCTGCAGTCTTTAAGAAGCAGCAGGGGAAAAAAGAATGCAAAGAATAAAATAGTGACACTCAAATTCTGTACTAAAACTAGATGGGATGGAGTGTGTTACCTCTCAGCTCCATGTTCTTGGGGAACGCTGACACAGGACACAGCCTGTCTGACTCACAAAGAATCCACCCCCCCTCTACCTAA
>NW_017728959.1:1809300-1809838 GCF_001723915.1 Gavialis gangeticus
TTGAGAATCTAAGTGTATCTCTGCTTACAAGTACAGAAGAAAGAAAAGTAAAAGTCTTTTTTAACAGATGGGAAGAATTTTGTTGCCAACCAATTCATTTTGCTGCTGCAAATCTCTTAGATCCAAATTCAAAGGCAGAAATTGTAGTGACGATAGCACTGCTACTGCATTTGACTGGATTACAAAACAAGCAATGCACTTAGGAGTTGATGTTGGAAAGGTATCCCATGATATCTTTGTGGGAAAACTGGAAGATCGTGGGCTCAGCTGCTAGACAGTTCAGTGGGTGGGAAACTGGCTACAGGATAGGACCCAGAGAGTTCTTATGAATGGATCTGTGTCGTCCTGGCATGAAGTGGCCAGTGGTGCCCCTCAGGGGTCCGTGTTTGGACCAGTGCTTTTCAACATTTTTATCAATTATTTGGATGGGGGAGTGAAAAGTTCTCTAAGTTTGCAGGCGACACCAAGTTATGGGGCAGTGCGGTCACATCAGAAGATAGGTTGCAGATACAGGCAGACCTGGACAGGCTAGAGAGTT
>NW_017728959.1:1809919-1812409 GCF_001723915.1 Gavialis gangeticus
TTGACTTGCACCACAGCCAAAAGGGACCTAGGGGTAATGATTGACTATTGCATGAATATGAGCCATCAGTGTGAGGCAGCGGTCAGCAGGGAAAATAACACTCTGCCATGCATCAACTGATGCATCTCATGTAGAACTACAGAAGTGACACTCCCACTGTACTCAGCGCTGGTGAGACCGCATTTGGAGTACTGCGTCCAGTTCTGGGTGCCGCACTTCAGTAAGAACATGGAAAAGCTTGAGAGGGTCCAGAGAAGAGCCACTCATATTATCAAAGATTTGCAAGGCAAGCCATATGAGGAAAGGCTGAGGAACCTGGGCCTCTTTAGCCTAAGGAAGAGAAGATTGAGAGGGGACTTGATAATGGCTTGCCACTATATCAAAGGAGTGCATCAGGAACTCAGTGAACAACTGTTCACTAGGGGATCCCCAGAGAAGACCAGGACCAACAAGTATAAACTCCTGGAAGGCCACTTCAGGCTTAATACCAGGAAAAACTCCTTCAGTCAGGGCATGCAGATTGTAGAATACAGTCTGTCCAGAGGTGGTACAGTCACCTATCCTAGAGGTTTTTAAAAGGAGACTGGACAGTCACCTCACTGGGGTCACTTGACCCCAGTTGTCTTCCTGCCTAGAGCAGGGGGGCTGGACCTGATGATCTGTGAGGTCCCTTCCAGCCCCTAACAATCTATGAATCTATTAATCTACTTTCAGATGTTGAGGAATACAGAACATCTTCAGGTATCTGGTCTAGGAATATGGTCTGGGACTCTGCCAAGCATATCCCTCCTGCAACATGGTGGCAAGGCCTTTGCACGACACAGCCTCTGACTCCTGTTACTTCTTGCCTGCTTCAGATTCCTCCATCTTCTGCAGCATATGAAAGAAACTGGTCTATGTCTGGAAATACTCACTGGAAATCTAGAAACAAAACTAACATGTGAAAGTGTAGAGAAGCTTGTCTCAATCCAGGCAAACCTTCAGTTTTCAGAAGCCCATGAAGATGATAAAAATGAAGGACCAGAAGAAGCAGAAATTGCTTCTTCAGAAAACGAGACTGAGTAGACTAAGTTTCATGTAACAAAATTTGTATTCAATTGGTTTGTTTTTTCCTTTCTCAATTCTTTTTCTAAAAATGAGTGCTTTCTGTATCTGCTTGACACTGTGGCGGAGACTAAGTCCAGAATACAGAATAACTATTTTTGTTTTACTATGGTATTAATGGTTTTTTCTATTTTCAACTATAATTTTTGCCTGCTTCTCATAAACTGGCAAAAATTAAGAGATGCTAGGTTCCTTAGAGTTCAGCAGCTTGTAGCTCCCTTTGTAACAAAAATTAAAAACATTTTAAATTCATTTAGTAAATGTGTAATTACTGTCTGAATAAACTATACTTTTAAATTTAATGAATATACCAAAAATTAAAATTTTATGAGCAAACCAAGTTATACATAATACATTTTATGTTCTTAAAGTAGAAAAGTGATTTTAGATCTGTAAAGGGTGATAAGAAACTAAGTACTGCATATACTTCAATTTTTCCCCAAATTTCTGTTTTTTTCCAAAAATAATCTGGCAAAAAACATTTTTTCTCATGGCTTCAAAATTTCCAGAAATTTTACATCTCTAATTAGGATTTTAATTAGCCACATATACTGGTAATTAAATTCCTACCAGGCTCCTGCAACCAAGTAGCAATGAACCACTGGGCTGGATGGACCTGGCGCTGCCAGTGCCATGCTCGCTGCTTGGGACACCCGAGCCATTTACAATGCTGAGAAGGCCTGAGGCTGCCTCCTGGGAATGCCCCATAGCACAGTCTAGCAAGGGTGCAGCAGCGATCCCAAAGCTAGAAGCGAGGGGCCTGCAGCAGCACAGCCCCGGGGCCGGCCATGGCTGCTGCCCCCACAGCGCGGTGTTGCGCAGCCTGGGGCGGCGGCTCCGTGAAGGGGGCGGCACTGAACGGGGTCCGGGTTTGACACGATGAAGCAGCCAAAGAGGCGGCGCACGCCCAGCCTCGCGGCACCAAATATGCTCCAAGCCCCGCGAAGGACGATCGGCTGGGGCGCGCCGAGGCTAGCACAGCCCCACCGAGCAAGACCGCAGAGACTACGGGGGCGGGGCCTAGAGCGCCCTCGGGCCAAGTGGCGTTGAAAACCACCAATCAGAGGGAGGGGGAGGGTGGCAGCACCACCTGAGCGGCGGGCGTGGGAGCCAATGGCCGCCGCTGCGGGTCAGCCCGTGGCGGCGTAGCCGGGCGTGAGGGGCGGGCCGGTCTCGTCCCGTCTCGTCTCGTCTCGTCACGGGAGTGGGGCTGCGGGCGCCGCGCAGGGCCATGGACCGGGTGAGCAGCTCCATGAAGCAGGTGTCCAATCCGCTGCCCAAGGTGCTGGGCCGGCGCGGGGGGGGCAGCGGCCTGGACGCGGAGCGTGACGGCTTTGAGCGCAGCCAGGTAGCGGGGCCTGGGGCGGGGCCGCGGGGGCGGGGCAT
>NW_017728959.1:1812827-1814635 GCF_001723915.1 Gavialis gangeticus
TGGGGCGGGGCCGCGGGGGCGGGGCATGCCAGGCTGAGGCGCTGGCTGCAGGGCGTCTAGCGGGGCCAGGGCCCTCCCGCCCGAGGCGGTGTCCCGTGTTGCGCTGGAGGAGCCCGGTCCAAGCTCAGCCGGCCAGGAGGAGTGGGGCCGGGCAGGGCTCTGGCCTACGGAGGAGGCTTCCAGCAGGGGCTGACGCCGCAGGCGCTGGTAGCTCAGGACCGGGGCTGCGCGGCGGTGCTTGCCGAGCTGGCGCAGCCTGATCTTATTGGTCCCTTGGGAAGAGAGGGCAGAAGGCTCCTGGCTTCGGGGACCTCTCCTGTGCTTGGCTCCTCTGGCGGTTGCAGCTGGACGACCGTGCAGCGGTGGGTCGCCCACATCAGCGCTGCAGAGGCACTTGCAGAGGTTGTGCAAACCCGAGCACGTGGTCCCTGAAAAGGAGAGGTTTCCTTCTTGAGTTTAGCTCCAGACCCACGTGCCCAGGGGCTAATGCAAACCCGGGCGTTCTCTTAGGCTGCAAACAGGCATTGCTTTTGTAGCAGCCTTTTTCACGGTGGCACGGAGCCCAAGCAAGCAGACTTCTGTGCCTCTTGTATCACGAATGCGCAAAATTGTGGCCATGATATGTGTTAAAATGTGCCTCTTTTTGTGGCAGATGTTCATTTGCTTTATGATGGAAGAGTAGGGGTGGCCTAGAGCTGCCTGCACTCTCCAGCCAAACTGAGCATATGTTCCCAAGGCTTTAGGAGCCCCTGAAGCCCTGGAAGTGCCTGCCCAGGTTCTCTCATTTTCAGGGGCACACCCTGAAAATCTCCCAGCAGGGCATTCTGCAGGTGCAAATCATACTACCTTGCCCTGATTTGGGGTGCACCTCGGCAAATGGGTTTCCTCACTTGCAAAGTCTCACCCTGGAGATCTGGTAAGGGGGCTTCCTCAAGCACAGGTATGGTGCCATTGTTCCTGAGTCAGGACACACTGCAAATGAGGGAACGTGCAGTTCCTCCATTTGCAATGGCATACTTTGAGCCAGGGTGCAGCAGCATGATTGCACACAGTATGGGTGCCTGGGGCATCCTCTGTTACAGGATTCCCAGGCTGGGCCTATAACTGGGAGAACCCAGGAGCAGCAGCGGTGCAACCATGCAGGACAGTGGGTGGTATCTGTGTCACCCAGTGAAGCCCATCAGCTCTGCTGGGATACATCCTGGCACAGCTGATCCCACTTCAAGGACAAGTGTGCTTATAGCCCTAGATTTAATCAATGCTTGTATCATTACATTGACTTACTGCACAATTCCCAAATAAGCTTTAAGTGTCTGTTTAATATTCAAGGCTCTTAAATGTGTCATGATGGCCTGTGTTAATGGAGAGATGGAGTTAGTCATGTTAATCTGAAGTCAAGCAGAAGGCAGGGTAGACTTGCACTGTGTAAACCAGGAGCAGGAAATTATTTTGGGTGGAGGGCCGCTTAGTGAGGTTTAGTGAGTTGTCAAGTAGCCTTGCTCCTTGACAGGTGCCCTGACCTTGGCTTCTATCTTGGGATCAGAAGTTCCACCCCTAACCGCTGACAGAAGTCCCTCCCCTTTCTCCCCTGGAAATGCTCCCCTTGGGAGTGGGGGTTGCCAACTTAGAACCAGAAAAAAACAAATCATACGCTAAAAGTCAAACACCTACTATAACTTACTTTAATTCTAGTACAAAAAATATTTTTGTTGTGATTCGTGGTTGCGTGCTGTATATAGAGGTGATTGTACAATTACTCAAAAATAAATTCTTAGTCTTTTATATTGGGGGGTGTGCTGGAGGTGGGG
>NW_017728959.1:1815245-1828788 GCF_001723915.1 Gavialis gangeticus
ATGTGTGGGTGATGTGGGGGTATGTGTGTGTGGTGGGGATGTATGGTGGAGTGTGGGGGTGTTTTAGGGGGTGTGGGTATGCGTGTGGAGGGGAGTTTGTGAGGGAGTGTGGCTGTCTGAGGGGGAATAGGGTATGCTGGGGGGCTGCCATGTGGGGTGTGGTTCTGGAACACACTGTCTTCTGCAGTCAACACAGGCAACACTTGTGGGAGGTATGCATCTGTCTGTGTGTGTGCTTTGTGGGATGTGAGGCATGTGGGAACCCCCCCACACTTCCCCCTCATTGCGCAGCAGCAGGTGGGGGTGATGGTGCCTGGTTCCAGCCAGCACTGCACGTGGCAGCAAAGAGTGCAGCCCTCGCCTGGCTGTTTGTTTCCCCAGTACTCCGCGCACTCACGGGGCACAGGAGCGAAGCTCCAGCATGGAGCTGGATGCTTTCCCTGCCCCAACCCACTTCAGTACCTGAGGCTTTCCTCCTGTGCCCTGCAAGTATGGGGAGTGCTGGGGAAATAAATGGCCCGGAGGAGCCTCCTTATAGTGCTGGCCAGAGCCAGGCAGCACTGAGCAGAGCACTCCCTTTCCTGCTGCTGCTGTCTCCCCCCTGCCAGGGCTGTGCATCATGGGTGCAGTGTGGGAGGGGTCCCTCCCCCCTCACACCCACACCCTGCCCACCCATGTTCCTCAGTGCTGCTGCCCAGGGGCATGGGTTCCTCACTGCAGCCAGCCCCAGCCCCACGCTCTGTGCTTCTGCCCAGCTGGAGCCCCACCCACATCCCAGCATCCCTACCTGCTGCTTGGAAGGAGCAGGACATGGGAGAAGCCTGGAGCAGCAGCCGTGCCCTGTGCTAGCGGGGCTGGCCCTTCCACCCACGAGGGTGGGAATGAAGTGCCTCGCTCCCACCCTCGTGGGTAGAAAGGCTGGGTGGGATGCAATTCTTTGGGTGCTGTGGGCCAGATGAACATGCCCACTGGCCATATTTTGCCCACTCCAATATAGGCTAACTAAAATAAATTTTCATCAGCCTGAGTTCATTTAGACTCATGGTATGTAATGGAATCAGTGATGCCTTTCATTCAGAGTCTCCCCACTTGTTTTGAAGTACTGAGTGCACCAAAGTGATGCAGTATATACTGTTAAGAGTTCAGTGCTATGATGTGAGCATCAGGTGCTATCCTGAAAAGTCACGCCTGATTGCAGATACTCTGAGCTGTGCCCCTACATAGCTCTGTAGAATAGGAGATCAAATCTATCAGTATGCTACAATACTGTCCTATCTCCAAAGGGGGTCTCTAGGCAATAAAAGAGAACACAGAATTGAATGAACAAGCTGTGATACAAATTGTACTTCAGGGGTGGCCAGACCACAAAGGGCAAGTACCCCAAGAAGTTTTGCCTATTGGCAGGGTATCAATGACTTATGTACACAAGATGGGACAGAGCTGTGATCACTGCCAATTAAAGACAGAATGTCATGAAAAGAATATACGTGCTTTGCATCTGGGAATAGAGGTGAGCTAGGGAGTGTGTCTACTGGCCAGGTATTAATTCTCAAATGAGGACTTAGGTGAAGCAGTGTGAGGTGTGCAAAGAGCATGGAGATAGATCTGTTCAAACCTTTTCCCAAGGTTGTGTAGAAATCTCATGAGGCTGCAGCATCTCTTTCTGTTGTCTGTTTGTGTTCAATGATAGAAACTGTATGGTCACAGTAGCTTGTTACTCTGAGTTTTGTGGGGTGGACTATCAAGAAAACATTCAAACAAGACCTCTAATTAGGAAGCTGAAGGGACACTTCACCAGCGTGGCATACCCAATAACTTGTACTGTACTCAGGTCCTGATATAGAGAAGAATTCAAAAGATTTAGCACAAAATGAGAACGTGAGCACAAGATTTCTTTCCCAGGGTACCCACAAAGCAATGGAAGACAATTGCCTGTCAACATAGCCAAAAGACTCATGGAAAAGGCAAAAAGAACTGGGTACTATTTTTACCTGGCTTTGTAGGATCATTGCAACACCCCTCTCAGGGACTTGATAGTAGCCCAGCCCAGGCAGTGATGGAGGGAAGAACCAGGACATTACTTTCCTCGGGGACAGTCTGCTACAACTGGCTGGAAGGAGAGCAGGCAACACACAGAGGCTGCTAAGAGAACATCTAGACAGGCAGGACTCAGAAACTTGATGCTTCTTTGCACAGGGGAGACGGTCTGTGTTCAGCCATCCAACTGTAACACATAACAGTGGCAAAAAGCCACTGCTATTAGGCCATGGTCCTATGAAATAATTACTAGGGCTTTGTGAAACAGCACTGTTCCATTTCAACTTGCATTTCGACATTTTGATGGAACAGCATTTCGTTTCAATTCAAAACCGCTGTTCCATTTAGTTTTGTCAAAACAGTTTTGCTGTTTCTGTGCTGTTCTATGTTTTGCCCACAGACTATGCTAGGGAAGTGCAAAACAGCCTATGACATTGTCATTTACTCCAAATCAGGCCAGAAACTTGCAAGAAAGGTAGCCCCTTCTGAAGGTGTGAAGCCTGCCAAGTTTCAAGGAGATGGGTGTAGAGGTTTTGGGGAAACTGCACCTCGAACTCTTGAAAGCAAAACTCATGTCACATGTATGTGTTATGCCACAGTGGGGTCAAAACTGCGGGCATGCTAGCCCCTGCTGAGGCCACAAAGCCTGCCAGCTTTCAAGGAGATGGGTGCAGGGGCTTCTGGGTTCTGATGCCCTGCACCTCTGGCTGCTGACAGGCAAAACTTGTGACATGGGTGCTGTGCAGCTGACTGTGTCTGTCTGAGGGCACGAGAGGTGAAAACTGCAGGACTCCTAGCTCCTGCTGTGGCCATGAAGCCTGCCAGCTGTCAAGGAGATAAGTGCAGGGGGAGTCTGGGTTCTGGGGCCCTGCACCTCTAGCTGCTGACAAGCAAAACTGAAGCGCACAGCTCAGTAACTGACACCAAGACAGAAAGCAGGGCAGTTCAAACAATTCTGCCTTTTATCCTTTTCCATCCCTCTCTCAGAGCACTGGGATTGGGAGACCTCAGGGAAGCATGACAGTCACTGGCCAGCTACACAGTCAATAATGAGAGCACTCCTTCCCCCTCCCTCTCCTTACTTTAGTTTCTGTTTTCCTGCAGGCAAGCCCAGCTTGAGCTTCGAAATTCGAAACGTTTAAAAATTTCCAAAATGTTTCGACTTGCCTCGTTTTGTTTCGAGGCTTTTTCAAAGCTCTCTGTTTTGTTTCAATTTCGCTGTTTTGAGTGCAAAACGAAACTGTTGGTGAAATTATTAGGGCTGTGCGAAATTATCACTGGCTGTTGGTGGTTGAGAAGTCAGACAGTTGTTGAGCAGCTGTGGTAGGGAACCAGTATGCAGGGAAAGAAGAGACCAGAGCCCAAATGAATGATCAGGTCTCAACTATCAGTTGATCAGAGGTCAGAGTGTCAGATTCAGCAAGAAATAAAAGTGGCCACCAGGAAAACAATTGCTGACAGGTGTTACTACTAGGTAGTGTTCTGCATTTTTGGGTTTTTATTTAAAAAAAAAAAAAAAAAAAAAAAAAAAAAATCCTGGAATTTTTTGGGGTTTATCTTCCAAACATAAAACCAGGTTAAAATTGCGATAAAAGGAAGAACACAAAAGAATGGTTTAAATTGAGGGAAATGATAAATTGGGGGGGGGGATGAGCACGCATGCACATGCACACACGTGGCACCCCCCCACACCCCCGCAGGAAAATCTGCTGGGGGGAGGGGCAGTGGGGGGGAATTGCCACGCCCCAGCCCAGCACTGGCCATGGTTGCCTCTCCGCATTGACCCTGAACCCAGCCCTGTACCACCCGGGGGTGGCTGCACCGTCGGGCTGGAGGGGACAGAGCCCCTGGAACCCTTGTGCCCGCCCCGCCAGGTATTGCGCAGCCAGGGCAGGGTGGAGTGCAGAACAGAGCTGTGGCTTGTCTGGGGGCCATGGGGATAGAGTGGCAGCTCCTGCTGCTGCATAGGTCCCAGGAGGCACGGGGTGGCATGTGAAAAGTGGGTGTAAATCAGTAAAAACTGAATAACTTCAATAAAAAAAATCAGGTAATTTATCGGTGAAATTTGGTAAACAAAAAACAAAAAACCCCAAAATGCGGAATACTACTATTAGGATTCTTTTTGCCAGAGTCTTCCAAGGATTGACACAGCAGCTTGTCCAATGTGGTATTAAGTGAACTTTTTAATATCAATCCCTAGGCTTTATTACAGTTTTCCTCCCTGTAATATGACCTGACAAATGGTTTCCTCAGATGTTACAACAGTGACCTTCAGTGGTACCAGCCTCAGATCCTCTGCTGCGTGTGTGGGATGTTAGTTTCTGGAATCCCTGTTGTTCAGTAAGCATTCCAAGGTTGCTCCTGTCTCCCCAAGTGGCAACACAAAACACACACTGCCTCTTTGTTTGTCTACTACTTTTGTAGCTTTTTCATCCCAAATTGTTCAATCCCCTGGCTCTGTGCCAAACATTCCTTTTATGGTGCACCAATCCCTTGGCACTGTGCCTGCCACGTTTCTTATAGGAAGACTGTTGTCTGTTGCTCACCTAGTGCCTGTGATAGAATGCCATCTCTATCTCTCCCCAAACTCTGCCAGCAGGCAGGGGACTAATCTGACAATTCGGTTATCATGGTCACTGCAGAGGGCAGATACCCCTGGCCCCATCAGCTTCAGGTAACCCTGTGTTGTAACCTGAGCTGAATACATTTCTGAGGGAGGGGGAAACCTGCTCCCTCTGCCCACTCTGGCCTCTCACACCTGGGTGGGGGCTTAAACTTCCTATTGTTCTAAGCAATGTCATCATGACTGGGGGGGGGGGGCTAGAGCCCCTCCCAGCCTGCCCAGCAACTAGTGATGGATTTCAAAGTGGTTGGCTGGCAGCCAACAGCTGCTGACCTTCATTGGATCAGGTAAATGAGGTCACAAGATCTATATAAGTTAAGCACTGCCCAGGAGGCGGGGCAGCAGCCGTGAGGAGAACTCTCAGAGAAGCTGGACCATCTGAAACTCGCTTTCTTTCTTGAAACTCATGTTCAGTGAACTGCTTACCTCCAGAGGGAATCTCCATCTGCCTCTGGATGATACTTGTGAGGTAAGTATTGTTTGACATCTAATTATATATAGCTTGCAGTAACTCAGATGCGTGATCAAAGGTTACCATGCCACTGTTTGATCTAAGGAATTTCTCTGATATTGCTCTACCCTGTACCTGATTCCAAACCTGCTCCTTGTAACCAGTAAAGTTTTCGTCTGTACATAGCATGGGAGACTTATTGAGATGGTCTAGATTATGCTTTGGGGTCCCCTTGGTTCGGCTGACTAAGGGAGACCACTATTTGTACTTCAGACTGAGGGAAGCACCCCAAGTTCTTGCAGTGGGTCAAGTACCCTCTAGTACTACTAGGCCTGTGTTTCCCATGGGGCAGAGGTCCAAGATCAGTCCAGACCTTGGGTGGTGGCAATGTTACCCCCAGGCTTGCAGGTTGCTCCAGAAAGGGGGTCAGTTGGACATGAGGCACCCCCTGGGAAGCCCTCAGACTGGAAGGTGGTTGGGCACAGTGCAGCAGGTAGCTTAATTCAGGGGTGCTCCCTACTGGCCCACCACAGTGCCCAGTCACAACATTCACATCTCCCAGTCAAGGTTCCCTCTAAGGTGCACGTGTGCGTGACCGCGCACAACTAAAATTGCAGCCACACACAGCCTTTTCAAGGCCGCACACCAGGGGAGGCTGGAGCCGGAGCCTGGCGCGGGCTCCGGGGAAGTGCTCCACTCCCCCGCATCAGAGCCGGGGAGTGGAGCACTTCCCCAGAGCCAGTGGAGCCCGCATCAGCTGCCTGCCCCAGCCTCCATCCCTGCCTTGCCTCACCTCGGGGAGGAGCTGCTGCCTGCCCCAAGTGAAGCTCCAGGACACTGCTGTGCTCCCCGGCATGGCCTCTGGGGGTCTGTCCCACAGTGTCCCAGAGCTGGCAGAGCCTCACTCGGGGCAGGCAGTGGCTCCTCCCTGAGCGGAGTACTTCCCTGGAGCCAGCAGAGCCCGCGCCAGGCGCCGGCCCCTGGCTTCAGCCTCTGGCCCCCAGCTCCAGCCCCTGGCCCGCAGCCTCTGGCCCCAGCTCTGGCCTCCGGCCCCTGGCCCAAGCCTCCGGGCCCCAGCCCTCAGCCCCCTTCGGTAAGTGTCCCATGCTGGTCTGAGGCTGTACGCTCGCAGACCAAGGTGGCGCTCTCATGGACTGCTGCTCCTTAGAGGGAACATTGCTCCCAGTGCCACAGAAGGTGCTCTGTTCAACTTTGTTGCTTAGTTCTGGGAAGGCCTGGACTATGGCTAAATGCCTTAGCTTAACTCAGTTTACTCGCTACATCAGGAAGAGTGTAACAAAAAACCCAAATCTTGGCCCTGGAGCAGTATGCCTAACATGAAGTGGAAAACTGGTTCATTGACTCTCTGACTCTCACTCAATGACTACAAGACCTAGGAGGCTACACATTGGTACCTGTTGTGGGTTCTATGATGGTAACCTCTGACTTCAAACAATAAAGAATATAATGCAGTGAGCCATACAAATGTCTCTGTCTGTCTCGTCTGTTTGATTTTTTTGGGGAGTTTTGCTTATTGCAAGGAAAGAACAACAGTTGTAGGAGGGATGTTTTGGTGGGTGACACCAAGAAGCTTCATGTGCTTGGGAGCACAGCTTGAAATGCACATGGTTGTAATTAGCAGCACTGAATACAGCACACTTAAAATAAAGATCCAAAGTGGTGCAGCCCAAACGGAGTCCCTTTTTATTAGTGTACAGAGCTCTCTATACATGAAATAGTGGGAGAGTTGATCAAAGCAGTGGGAGGAGGGGGTGGTTTTGACAGACTTATAGATAGGAAGCAAATAAGGTGGTGGGGCAGTATTCATTGAGGTGGCAAATTATCTGAGTATGGGTTAATATCTTGATGGTAAAGCAGTAATTCTCAATTTTTTTGGACTCCAGGCACTCCTCCATTATTCTTATGAATTGAGTGCCACCCTGTTTGAAAAACCAACTATTACAATACTTGCCTCCTTGCCAGTGGGGGACAGAGATGCACTTTTAATAGAGTAACTCCCTGGCACTGGGAGTAGGGGAGCGGCCAACCAGGAAGTACCTGAGCCTGCCCTTACCTGCTTATCTCTGTGCAGCTTGCTTATTCCTTATCTCCTTGCACTTACTGCATCACCCTTTAAAGGATCTCATGGCACCCTAGGGCACCTTGACATTTTGGTTGAGAATCACTGGTAGAGATGGAGAGTAATAATGAATTTGGGGTCTTATTATAGAAAGAGAAACATTGAGTTTTAAGGTTTGTGATGAGGTTATGAATAAGGACTTCTTTTTGTTTGACGCTACCTAGAAAAAAATATTATTTTTAATATTTATATTTGGGTCCGGAACTAGCTCTAAAATCTAAGAGGTCCCAAAGGGGAACAGATGCAATTGTCATTCTGTCAGTCTTGTTAGAGACACTCTGACACTATCAGAAGACAGTGAAGCCTATATATTTCAGATCTGAATGTCTTCACTGCAGTTAACAAAGAGTAGCAAGTCCTGTGTTTCAGTAAATGACCTCACACTATCCAAACTAATGGAATTGTTGTTTCAGGTATGTATTGTGACTGTTACCTTGAGTTACTCTTTTGCCCCAGAATATGATAATTACTACATGGCTAAGGCTTCTGGTATGTGTATCACTGGTAGGTAGCAAGGTGCCATCAACTACATGGGGCACCTGTGTAAAGTTTATAATGTCTCTGTCATCTGAATGCCATTTTCTTGACAATAGATAAATGGGAGAGTGCCTTTTTTTAATATTAGGGTCTTCGGCCCAAACTAGAAAAGTCCTGAAAACTGCCTGAGGCAACCGTTTTTCTGAAGCGTTTTTTTTTTTCTTTCTAGACAACTACCAGCACCCAAAGAGATACTGTTTCTTTCACAGCTCTGAACCAGTCTCTAAATCTCTTGGTAGTTGAATACCTCAGTCTCCACTGCAGTGGTCCTTCTCTTATTCCACTACAAGATACACAAACACATTTCAGTTTCTGGAGAAATCTCTGAACTTTGCCAAGGTAACAGGTAATTACTTCTGAGTTTTTCCAAATGTTAATCCAAAGCTTCCAGATTTTATATACAGCCTGCTACTTGTTTCTCTTTACTTTAATATTTTCTTCAACAAAGATCTAGTCACAGATTCACCGACTTTTACAAAACTAAGCTTTGTTTGTCTTGTCTTATCAACAAATCCATTTCTAACATGTCTCCTTATCCGCACAGTCTTTTGGCATCAAAACATGAGGAAGCACCCTAAGTGCAAAAGACATGTTCATATGGAGAGTCTTCTTACAGGACTGGATTGTACTTGTTTACTATTTTACCTAACTTATATCCTCTGAGGTTGGCGTGGAAAGGCTTTAGACATGATGAGAATCTTTCATTTGGCTCTTTGTGTTGCACAAGTTTCCTTAGTTTAATAGATTTATCCATTGGCAAAGTGTCTGCCTTTGGGACAGAAAAGGATTTATCTTTCCAGGGCAGAACTGCTCTTTCTTTTGGCTCACCCTGGCTAGGAGAGCTTCCTGGGCTGCTGCGTGGAGCAGATGTTGCTGAATGTGAAGATAGCTTTAAACAGCATCTTTTTATTTTTATTTATTTTTTATACAGCCTCCTGGCACTTGCTAGTCAAAATCCCCAGCCTTGGCTGTAGGCAACATCCAATGCCTCTGATGAAGGTGGGGGGGGGGAAAAACCTCTGACAAAATTTTCCTTTCTGAGCCTGAATGGCCCAGAAGCATGGGAAATACCTATAGTATAGCATAGGCATAGCTACTAGGGCTGTGTGAAACTTTGGCAGCTATTTTGTTTTGGAGGTGTTTCAGACTATTTTGGTGCCCAAAACACCAAATCCAAAACAAAACAGAAGGCTCTGAAACATCTCCAAAACTAAACAAAACCATCCAAAATATTTCAGAGGTGAGCTTGTGGGGAACCAGAAACTCGGAAGAGGGAGCGGGGTGGGGAGGGAAGGACTGCTCTGACATTGACATCTGTAGCTAGCCAGTGTCTGTGATCTGTCCCTGGGGCCCTTTCCAATCCCAGTGCTCTGGGGGAGGGACAGCCACCTGCTGTCATGCTATGTGTAGATCTGTGGTACCACACCCCTGGGGAAGAGTCCAGCACAGCCCTACATCCTTCCTTTTAAAGTGCTGGGAGGCTGGGGCCAGAGGGGGGATGGGGCCTGGCATGGCAGCCATGGGGTCTTTTCTCATAGCTCCCCCTGCCAGGGCAGAGGCAGGCACAGCTGGAGGAGCTGCAGGAGAAGCCCCTGTGGTTGCCCTGCCTGGCCCCATCCCTTGCCCAGCTCCAGTCTCCCAGCACTTTTTTTTTTTTTAAAGCTTTGCACTCACCGGCTGTAGCAGTGGTAATTGGGACCCCTAGGGACCTGTGGCAGATCCCCCTTGTCCCCGCACAGTGCGGGGCAGCAGGGATTGCCCACCCTCTCACTTGGCACCCACGCGGCAGCTGTCGCATTGTGCTGGTGTAGCTGGCTCAGCAGGGCACTGCACACTGTCTGGGAGCTGGGGCGACTCTACCTGTCAACCAGAGCCTGGCACTGCTCAGTCCCAGCGGCCCCAGCCCCCAGGCAGCCCCCTGCCAAGCCATGCTGCACCCACGCCGTGGGGCAGCTACCGTGCAGGTGCCAAGTGGGGGGGATGATCCCCACTTCCCCGCATTGCACAGGGGCACTCTGCCATGAACCCCTAGAGGCCCTGATTGCTGCTACTCAGCCTGTGAGTGTGGGGCTTTTTTTTTTTTTTTTAAAGTGCCAGGATGCCAGGGCCGGGTGGGAGATGGGGCTGGGCAGAGCTGCCATGGGGGCTTCTCTCGTGGCTCCCCCTGCTTGGGTAAAGCAGGCACAGCCAGAGGAGCCACAGGAGAACCTGCAGCCACCTGGCTGTGCCTGTCTCTCCCTGGCTGATCCAAATCAGCACCAAAGCAGCATTGAAACTCCAAAATAGATTTAGCCAAATTGAAATGGAACAGTGATCCGAAACACCGAAATGAATTGCTGTTCCTCCAAGACGGCTGAATCCAAAATGGAAATGAAACATAGCCATTTCACACGGCCCTAATAGATACTTCTTGATCATCCCTGACCAATGATTATCTAAATGCAAGGCAAACCATATGAGGAAAGTCTGAGGGACCTGGGCCTCTTTAGCCTAAAGAAGAGAAGGTTGAGAGGGAACTTGATAGCAGCTTACTGCTGTATCAGAGGAGTGCATCAAACTCGGTGAACAACTGTTCACTAGGGCACTCCCAGGGAAGACCAGGACCAATGGATACAAACTTCTGGAAGGCCACTTCAGGCTCAATACCAGGAAAATTCCTTCACAGTCAGGGTGTCCAGACTGGAATAAACTCTCTCCAGAGGTGGTGCATTCACCTGCCATGGAGGTTTTCGAGAGGAGACTAGACAGTCACCTGGCTGGGGTCACCTAACCCTAGTTGTCTTCCTGCCTAGAGCGGGGGGACGGGGCTGGACCCAAAGATGTGCAGGGTTCCTTCCAGCCCCTAACAATCTATGAAGTTCTTGAACAGCTCCAGTGATGGAGATTCCACAACTTCCCTTGACAGTCTATTCCACTGCCTCACTGTACTAACAGTGAAGAATTTTTTCCTGTTATTCAATCTAACCCTAACTTTGCTACAACTTCAAACCACTGGTCTGTGTTCTGCTGTCTGCAGTGAAAGGTGTTCTCCCTCTTAGCTATTGAATAGGGCCTCTGGTCAACTCAAGTGTTGGAGCCTAACAAAAGGTTGAGAATGCTTTAGGTATTCTATTTTGATATGTGGATGCATTGTTACATTGTTGTAACGTGCTCCAGTACAGTCATTCCAAGGCAAGGTGTAGTAGTACAGTTATTATCTAATATTGACAGATCTGTGAAGAAGATGTAGGATGTTTGGGTTTTATCCTTGCTACACTTAAATAAAATTTCCTTATGCACTGCAACAAAGAGAATCCCTAGGATTCATAGATGCTAGGGTCAGAAGGGACCTCAACAGATCATTGAGTCCAACCCCCTGCCTAGGCAGGAAAGAGTGCTGGGGTCAGCCAGATGCCTATCCAACTTCCTCATAAAGAACTCCAAGGTAGGGGAGAGCACCACCTCCTTTCCAAGTTTTGGCCACCCTTACTATGAAGAAGTTTTTCCTGATCTCTAGCCTAAATCTGCTCTCTGTCAGTTTGTGACAATTGTTCCTTGTTACCCCAAGAGGCCCCCTGGTGAACAGAGCATCTCCGATCCCTTGTTGCATCCCCCTAATAAATTTTGTAGGCAGCCACAAGATCACCTCTCAACCTTCTCTTACAGAGGCTGAAGAAATTCAGGTCCCTCAGTTTCTCCTCACAGGGTTTGTCCTGTAAGCCCCTAACCATATGAGTGGCCTTACTCTGGACCCTCTCAAGTCTTTCAACATCCTTCTTGAAGTACAGTGCCCAAAACTGGATGCAGTACTCCAACTGTGGTTTGACCAATGCTGCATAGAGAGGAAGTATCACCTCTTTGATTCTATTTGTCATGGATCTGCTGATGTGTGATAAAGTGTGGTTAGGTTTGCTGAAGATTTCTTCTACTATGACTCTGAGATCCCTTTCTGCTTCTGTGCTGCTGAGAGGAAGACTTCCCAGCCAGTAGGTGTGCTGGATATTTTTGTGGCCTAGGTGCAGCAGTCTGCACTTCTTATACTGCATCCTATTGTGTACCGCCGGCTTTTCCAACCTGTCCAGGTCTATCTGCAATCATTCCCTACCCTCCAGAGTGTGCATTTCGCCCCACAATTTAGTATCGTCTGCAAACTTGGACAAAGTACACTTCACACCCACATCCGAGTCACTGATGAAGATATTGAAGAGTACAGGTCCAAGGACTGAACCCTGCAGGACCCCACTACCCACATCCTTCCAGGTTGATAATGACCCATCTACTACTGCTCTCTGGGTGCATCCGCTAAGCCAGTTTGCCACTCACCAGACCACGTGAACATCTGTCACAGCCTCTTTATTTATGAGAATGGGATGAGATACCATATCAAAGGCCTTGCTAAAATCCAAGAAAATGACATCCACCTCTATTCCTGTGTCTAAGCATTTTGTGACCCTGTCATAAAACGAAACCAGATTGGTCAAGCATGATCTACCTGCTACGAATCCATGCTGGTTTCCCTGCTGCATTATTTTTCCTGCTGGACTCCCACAAATATGATCCTTCATAATCTTTTCAAAGACCTTTCCAAGGATGGAGGTGAGACTGATTGGCCTATAATTACATGGATACTCCTTCCTCCCGTTCTTGAAAATAAGGACCACATTGGCCTTTTTCCAGTCCTCCGGGACATTGACCTGAGCGCCACGAGCACTCAAACAACCATGCTAGTGGTTCTGCTATGACACAAGCCAATTCCTTCAGTACTCTTGGATGCAGCTCAACTGGGCCTGCTGACTTGAACACATCCAGTCCATCCAAATGACTCTGCGTCAAGTCAGCGTTGACAGTTGGTGGGCTGGTGTCCCTCTGATGCCCATCTAAGAACCCATTAGGAGACTTATCTTGACCCCTGTTCAGACATACTGAGGCAAAAAAGTCATTGAATAGCTTAGCCTTATCCCCCATGTCTGTCACTAATTGCTCCTTGTTCAATAGGGGTCCTATGCTGCCCTGCGCCTTCCTTTTACTCCCTATATACCGTTAAAAAAAAAAAAAAGACTTTTTGTTATCTTAATTTGTGTTGCCAGCCTCAGCTCTGTTGTTGCTTTGGCTTTTCTAACTGCCTCCTTGCAAGTGCAGGCCAAGTAGGTATGCACTTTTCCCTGCTTCCCCCCCCAATAGCTTCCCCCTTGGTAGCTTCCCCCTGCTTCCGCTGCCTATATGCCTTCTTTTTTTTTCCTTAGGCTTCCCTGGATTTTCCTGTTTAAGCAAGGAAGTTTTTTGGCTCCTTTCCCCCTTTTCCCTCGTACTGGGGTAGTCTCCTTCACCCGAAGGATTGCTTCCTTTAGAAACAACCACTCTTCCTGGACTCCCGTCTTGCCAATACTCTTATCCTGCAGTGCGTCATTGACTAGACTCCTAAGCACACTGAAGTTATCTTTCCTAAAGTCAAGCACTTCCACGCTATGTCATATGGTGAATTCAGTTGATTGGTGGTCACTGTCCCCAAGGTGACCATGAATCTGTAGCTCCCCTACCAGGTCCTCCCCCGTAGCCAACACCAAGTCCAGTAAGGCATTCCCCCTAGTGGGACCGTATACCTCCTGCGTTAGGTAAAGGTCTTGCATGCAGGTTAAGAACCTATGGGAACAGTTGGATTTGGCTGACTGCTCCTCCCAGCAGATGTCAGGGTAGTTTAGGTCCCCTATGACAACCACGTCCCTAGATTGTACAGCCTTTAAGAGCTGCCTCAGGAATACCAAGTCTAGCTTTTCCT
>NW_017728959.1:1828808-1832429 GCF_001723915.1 Gavialis gangeticus
ACCAAGTCTAGCTTTTCCTCTTGGTGTGGTGTTCTGTAGCAGACCCCACCCCCGCACCAAATCTCTTTCCCCTCGACCTCTATGTATCCTAACCCACAATGCCTCAACTTTCTCTTCCTTTGATCCCATTTTGATTAGGGTAGATGTGTAATGCTCCTATACATAGAGCAACCCCACCCCCTTTCCTCCCTACTCTGTACCTTCTGTACAACCTGCGGCCCTCAATGTGTACCCAGTCATGGGTAGGTTCCAACTACGTTTCCGTTAGCCCCACTAAATCAAAGTTATTGTCTGCAAGCAGGAGTGCGAGTTCTTCCTGTTTCTTCCCCACTAGGAAGGGAAGTCTAGTGTAGGAAAGGTCTTATTGACATGGTTCTGGTTGTCCATTTTTAAGCAGGACACTATAGGCACCCAGTGAAAAAAATAGACATTCAGTTTTGGCTGTGATATTCCCGAAGACAATTTGGGATGATTACTGAGGAAGAGAAGGAAGCACAATTTCCCCAAGACTAGTCAGAAATCTGATATTCCTCCAAATATTAGGTATAAACTCTTCCCCTCAGTCCTCAGAATTTTCTCAGGAACGGCACTAAATACCAAAGGGGAGAGGAACTGTGTAATTATCTTGCTTGGATTATGGGCTGTTTGGGTCTGGGACCACTTTGTTTTGTGCCTGTGTAGAGCCCTGGCATCCTGCCGTGTAACTGGGACTGATAGGCACTCCTCAAATGGAAATAGAAAAAGTACTTGCCATAGATATTTTTAAAGGCTATACATCTAGAAAGACCTGTAACATCAGGATCAGGGTGTGCTTGAAACTAGCAAATTCATGAATGTGGGCATTTCATGAATTTTAGGACTCCAATCAGCAAGCAATAGTGTGTCACCAGACTAGCAGTACAGTTGAATTATTTAATGTGTTTATGTCTAGAAGGACCACTGAAGTAGCACTAAAGTAAATTTGCTTTATTTCTCTATGTTTACATTATGTTGTTTGATTGCTGTCTCCCCTGGGCTCCTTGTGAAGATTATCTCAGGAGCCCATCCTAGTGAGTGAAACTGCCAATAAATATTTGTTGCTTTTAGCTTTGTAAAGTCTTGGATACAGAGGCTTACTTTTAGCCCAGCTCATATGCTGTACCGGGGTGAGCAAAATATGGTCCATGGGCAGCGGGTCCGCTGGCCCAGGCACAGTCCAGCCATGGCGCATTCTGCCATCAACTGGGCTGCAGCAGGGCTGGGGCAGCTCTGCAGCTGGACTGCCTTTCTAGGCAGCCCAGGTGACAGGTGGCTCCTTCCGGCTGCTGCTGCCACCACCAGTCCCGCAGTACCGGTGGAGACCGACGCTGCACAGCCCCGACCCTGTGTGCCCCGTGCCTGGTCCAGGCTCATTTGCTCAGGCTCAGCAGTGCAGGACAGAATCTGCTGCTCAGTGTGGAGTAAAAACGGCCCCTCCCTCAGTGCTGCCAGTGCTTCCTGGTGTAGCCTCCTGGAGCCCGCACCATGCTGGGCTGCCCTTCATCTGCTCCAAGCTGCCACTGCTGGCCCATGGGGCAGCTCAGAGGCAGCAGTGACAGTAGCATAGATGCAGGGCAGCCCTGTGCAGACTCCAGGTAGCTGCAGCAGGGAGCTGCTGGGAGGGGGAGAGGCTGCTTTTACCCTGCACTGAGCAACAGCTTTTTTCCCATGCCACCACTGCTGAGCCTGGGCAGGAAAGCCCGGAGGATATTGGTGGCAGCGGGGTCAGTGTACCGGGGTGGTGCTGTACAGCACAGGTCCCTACTGGTACTGTAGGGCTGGGGCTGGTGATGAAAGCAGCCAGGAGGAGCTGCCACTGTCCACGCTGCCTAGAAAGGCAGTGGAGCTGTGAAGATACCCCAGCCACACTGCATGCCCAGGGTGCAGCAAGATGTGCTATGGGTGGGCGGTGCAGGATGGGTTGGGTCAGGGCTGTGCCTGGGTTCTGGCTGATCTGCTCTGGCAGGGGTGAGTCCGGAGTGGGCATGGGGTGCGCTGGGACTGTGCGCTGCTGGCAGTGGCAGGGAGGTACCGCAGGGTGTACAGGGGGTTGTGCTGCTGGGGCTCCCATGCACACCCCACCATACCTGGAAACCCTCCCCTGCAAACCCCACAGCTACACAATTCCACACCCCACACACAATTCCACACCCCACAAACTGGCTGACCTCAGGAGTGGTGGGGCCATGACAGTGCAGGACTCTTTAATTTGTTTAGTAAGACCTTGCCATGCACCCCACTGCATATCACTGAAGCAGTGCCATTGCAGTATGGTTTGGTGTGATAGGAAAGTGCTTTGGCAGCCCAAATAATAATAATCCCCTTCCCCCCCAATTTAGTTGGGGTTTTATGGGACAGCTACATGGGGCCCATTTCCATGCTAGTCATGAGCTCAGAGAAAAAGCTAGTTACTACTAATCACCATTTTTAAAATGGTTCTTTTCTTCATGCTTCAGGTGCTCTGTCCATCAATCAGTTTTGCTAAGAACTTCAGTTTTTCCACAGGAAATTAGTCTCCTTTTAAAGTGCCAGAACGTTACTATATATATTCTGTCTGAGCAGATATTTAAAGAATCATGTTGACACTAGCATTGTACAGGAAAAAATACCTACTGTCTCTGAAAAGTGATAAATTAAGCCAGATGAGCCCATCCTAGGAGATTAGGTAATACGTTGTATTATTTAAAGTTTTTCATTTCTGGAAAATGAGATCTGAGAATCTGGACACTTACATAATGCTAGATTCACAGTGCTCAGGTTCCAGTGATTCAAATAGAAATTGAGGGTGCCTAGGACCTGCCAGGACTAAGACTGTATTTGGCCTCAAAGAACAACGAATATGAGTCATCTGGTTTCTTTTCAGTGAATCTGTTTTACAGGCTTATTTATGTCCCCAGTGCTGTCACTAACTCAGAACTTTTTAATTTTTTTTACAATTGGTTGCAAGATGATATTATTTTGCCTACATTGTTCTTTGGGATCATGGCAGTTGTTTCCTATATGCAGAAACCCTGCCAATTTTTTTGACATAATGCTTGTTCTGGAAATTAGCTTGTTGTGTCTTAAGTGATGGGTCTGATTCTGTTCCCAGGAAGCTGAGTTCAGTGGAAACTGAATCAGACCTTACTTATTTTCAGGTTGTTGCAAAGTGAGTGTTTTCATAGGAAAACTTCTAATGTGTTCGCACTGAGTGGATTTCAGACCATCTAGTAACAAAGGAGGTCCTCACACAAAGAAAGACTAGAGGGTCTGCAAAAAAGTGATTGCCTGAGGCTGGGTGAAGTTTGCTGTAGTTATTAAGGAGTCTTGTCATGTAGTTTGGCAAGTGCAGGTTATCAGCACCAGGAGACCTCTGATTGATTTCTAAAATATGGATCAATATAAAATACTCAACAAGAACTAGTTTAAGTCGGATGAATTCCATATTCTATAAAGGATTTTACAGTGAGGGTTTCACTGGCTTGAAGGTAGGAATTATTTTTGTCATTTTTTCTAAACAGTAGCAGCAAAGCCATTTAAAGTCCTCAATCTTTCCTGTCTATTTTTTTTCAGAGAGATTACAGCCTCACAAACTAAACTACTTCTCCCCCTCACCCCCCCCCC
>NW_017728959.1:1832545-1833898 GCF_001723915.1 Gavialis gangeticus
AAACCTCCTCCCCCCCCCCCCCCCCCCCCCCGTGCTTCCTCTGAAGAGGGAGGTACCACTTCCTCTTCAGTAGCTGAGCTGTGTTTTCCAAGGCTGCCTGGATTTACTGCCAGCTGTGGAATGAATAGAAAAAAAAACTGTAACAGTAAGGGAGGATGGAGAATTAAGAGGTGTATGATTGTAGTTTATGTAGCAGTCCTAGAGGGAGTGGTGCAGCTCTCAAGTGGCTGACTTTGTCCTGCCTCATGAAGAGCCCAGGATAAGGGGCATTGCAGGTATGTTTTAGGTAGATCTTAATAAAGTAAGTGAATAGGCAAGAAAAGAAGAAATTCTCTCTCATAAGGCTGATGTTACCTATCACATGTTCTGTTCTTTCTCCTATAACATTTTTGACCACTGATTGTACGTATATGTTTTCCCTCTGTCACCACACATATATCCAGGCAAGAATAAAAGATGTTGTACTGTACCTCCATTCTAAGTTGCTGGGCCATTTACTAACCCACTGAATTGAGAATATTGTCAAATAGAAACAGTTTGGTAAAAGTCTGCTAGAATTCAGGCTCATTTACTTTGACTGTGCTGGAATTGGAAATAGTGATCTGTATATTCTCATTATTGTAAGAGGTGCAGACTGTTGAAATGACACGGCAAAAATGTCCTGTGGGAGCTTTTACTTCTAAAATACAAGGGAGCTAGCAGCAAATCAAAACACATTTGGAGTATTTAGTCCTTGCAAACTGAAGCCAGAAGTTATATCCCTGGGGAGTGCTAGGGAACATGGGAAAGAAAAAAATTACAAAGTAGCAGTGCACTGATACACCAGTCCAAATTGTATTGGCACTGATAAAAGGGAAATTGACATTATAAGCAGTTGGATTTTTTTTGGCTGATATGGCCGATAATGTTTCTGATAAATGCCACGTGTGTGAACGCAGCTGCAGCACGCACGTGGCCAGGAGTGCAGCCTGGCACCTTGGAGAGCAGCGTCTGACGGGTAAGTCTGTTGAAGGGAGGGGGAGGCAGATCAAGGACCCTGCAGTGAAGCAAGGATTGGGGCTGGGTCAGGGGCAGGTGCAGGTGCTGCCCAGCCGGGGTGGGGCATGGGAGGGGGGTGGGCAGCTCCCACTTCTGCACACTCCCCTGGGGGATGCATGGGGGGCATGTGCCCCTTGGATCTGTATGCAGGATGAAAGCGGGCTGCTTGCTGTGGGCTGGGGTCTGGGGCAGTGCCAGGCTCTTCCTGGTAGGAGGGGTTGGCTGGGCCTGCACTTGGGGCAGGCAGCAGTGGTGCAGAGGGGGGCTATGGGGTGGGCTACAGCCACCCTAGAATTCACCATGGCCCAGGCCCCC
>NW_017728959.1:1833908-1836261 GCF_001723915.1 Gavialis gangeticus
GGCGGGGGGGGGCTTTGGGGTGGGCTCCAGCCCCCCTAGAATTCCCCCTGGCCCCGGCCCCCCCCCCCCCACCTGAAGAGCCTGGTGCTACTGTGACCCTAGCTCACAGCAGGCAGCCCACCCATGGTGTATGTGCCGCCCTCCCCCCATGCCCCTCAGACAAGCCACTTGCTGCTCTGTTCCATGCCTCACTCCGGATTTGTATCAGCCGATTATAGCTCATTAATAATCAGCCATTGGTATCAGCCCAAACATTTTTTATCGGTGCACCCCTATTACAGAGTCAGTTGAAACTGCTATATTATGGTATATAGCTAGCTGAGACATCTAATATAAAGTAACTACTTATAGTTAAATAATGGGTGGAGCCCTTGAGGGGATCTAGTGTGCACACAGTCTTGCTCTCTATTTCCATTACTTGAGGATGGACTGAAGAATATGTTGATCATTCACAGCTGATGTAAAAAAAATCAGAGGATGGCAGTGAAAAGTTAGCAAAAGAAAATCTGAGAAAAGAGCAAAAAAACAGGATTGGAGAGAGCAGGCTAGAGAACATGACAGAGGTTGCTGATTTCTGCAGCATACAAAGGGGACACGGATTAGCTGTTCTCATTAGCTGGCTAGAACAGAACTAAAGTTAAAAGGCTTATATTGCAGGAGTTAAACTATAGTTTGAATAGTGAAAAAATTCTTTAACTCTTCACAGTTCAGCAGATGGAAAAGGCTGTGGTATCACCAGCACTGGAGAGATTTAGAGTGGAGAATATACACCCATGTATGATGGATGGTTCTGGGTGACTGAATCAATCTGATCAGAGGGCAGGGGTTGTAAGTTATACCCGCTCTATAAACCTTCCTTCGAAATGAAGAGAATCTCATACTGATGCATGAACCTAGAAGTAGTTGGTTCTTTTCCAAGATCTCCTGACCCAAAGCTGCACATCACCTTCCTACTCCTCCTACAAGAACTGGACTTTGCTCCTTTTAAAGCCACTTAGTCCTGCTCTCTGCACTGGTCAGAGCAGGTCATTCTAGCCCAGGTGACGTAGGTTAGTGTTTGGTTCTGTCAAGTTGAAATTCTGGCTTTTGGTGTTGTTTCAGATTTTGACCACTTCTAGTGTAGGTTGAACCTCAGAGTTGTTATTTTTTGTGCCATTAAGTTGCAACTTGTGGTGGTTACTTGTTTTTTAAAACGGTATGGGATAGAGCTGTCACTATACTTATGTATGCTTATCACTGATACTGGGACCAACAGTTTTGAGAATACAAAATGTGAGGGAAGGATATCACTTTTCCAGGACCTGTAGTCATGAGTCCCTTTCTGCCCCAGAAGGACTTCCTAATGAGTGGACATGTCTACACGAGATGCTTTAGTGCACAGTAGACTAATTGACTACACAGTAGTGTCACCATTTACATGTGCAGGCACCTACTGTGCAGTCAAATTAGTCTATTGTGCAATTAATTTGCTGCCTGCAAACGAAGGGAGAAAACTAACAGCACTGTAGTAACTGTGCAGTACTGCATGTGTAGATGCCAGCTGGAAGCTAATTTGCTTCCAGCTCTTTTTTCTGCCCCATCCTGGCCTTTAAAACTCTGCTGTGACCCTGGGGGCCTATGCCATGTGCAGCCTACCTCTGGCGACCAGTTTCTGCAGCAGCGGCTCCAGACCAGCTGCAGCAACCTGCCCAGACCCCGGTGCTGGCTTCTGGCCCAGTTCTACCACCTGCTTGCCTGTCCCATGCCATGTTCATGCACTGTGCACTGCAGGCACCTGCCCAAGCCTGTCAGACCCAGACTCTCACAGTCCCTGAGATCTGTTGAGGTTATCCCTGATACCACACACCATCTCCTGGGGGCATAACTGGTCGCAGGATGAGACCCCAGACCTTGTAGTACTGGGGGGCAAGATTGAGGCTGAGAGCCAGTTTGCTTGGGGCAGGCACTTCAATGCCCACATCTGTGAGGCTGTGGTGGGTTGTGTGTGGGAGCACAGGCACAACCAGTCAGCGCACCACTGCTGCATAAAGATCAAGGCCTTGCAGCCACAATGGGTCAGGGTCACCAACCACAACCACCGGTTGGGGGCAGCCTGCAGGACCATGCCCTTTATGTGGCAGCTGGATTGGTGCTGTGACAGAGGAGTGGGCCTGGCACATGAAGGACATCACATGCAAGCTGAAGAGGGAGTGGGTGGACTGGGCATTCCAGGACAGGCTCCTGGCCTCCCAGCAGGCCATTCTTTCTGGCCTGTGGGGCACCTACAAAGTTTATCTCCAGGCTCCCTGTCAAAGCTGACAGGTGTCAGGGGCAGTAGGACCCAAGGGAAGCTGACAAGAGTCAAGAGAAAAGC
>NW_017728959.1:1836451-1839607 GCF_001723915.1 Gavialis gangeticus
TGTGTGTGTGTGTGTGTGTATTCATAGGGTGAGTCCCACTGCATTCCCCACGATACACAGGTACCCATATCCCCCCTTGCACACCCATACACTCAGATCCCCACATCCACACCCCCTCACAGCCCAGCCACCCTCCTGTCCTCCACAAACCCCATATCCACACCCTCCACACCCCCACAGTTTACAAGAGTAAGACTTCATTTTAAGCTATTGTGCAATCGCCTCTATGTACACTACACAAACACATTTAAATCAGGACAAAAAGTTTTTTAAATCAAATTAATGAATGTTGTAGATGTTTGGTGTGGTTTTTTTTTGTTTTTTTTGTTTTTTTTAAGAATAGAATTTGGTTTTTTTTGGTTCTGAAATGGCAAAACCCCTTGCTGAAAGGAAAACTTTCAGGGTGTCCAGACTATGAAGTAAGCTCCCTCCAGAGGTGGTGCAGTCGCCTACCCTGGAAATCTTTAAGAGTAGACTAGACAGTCACCTTGCTTGGGTCAGTGCACGCCCTGTTATCTTTCCTGCTTGGTGCAGGGGGCTGGACCCGATGAACTTCCAAGGTCCCTTCCAGTCTTACAATCTATGAATCTACTTCCAGGGTCAAGCGGAGGGACTTCTGGTGGCAAGTCGGGGGTTAGGGGGCAGGACCTCGGGTCCCAAGATGGCAACCAGGGGGCAGGGCTACCCATCTGGCTCTCAAAAGCTTGCCAAAACTTAGTAAGCAGCCCTCTGCCCAAAATAATTGCCCTCTCCTGAGCTAGACTGTTCTCATTGCTAGCAGATGACAGAACAAGGAGCAGTGGTCTCAAGTTGCAGCAAGGGAAGTTTAGGTTAGATATTAGGAAAAACTTTCTCACTATGAAGTTGGTAAACACTGGAACAGGTTACCCAGAAAGGTTGTGGAATCTCCATCCTTGGAGGTTTTTAAGACCTGGCTAAGCAAAGCCTTAGCTGGGATGATCTAGTTGGGGATGGTGCTGCTTTGAGCAGGAGATTGGATTAGATGACCTCCTGGGGTCCCTCCCAACCCTAACTTTCTATGATTCTGTGACTGAGCCACAGAGAGTCTGAACTGATTTTCCCCCCCCCAAGATCACACAGGAAGTCTGTGCAGGGTTGCCAAACCCAAACAATTGTTTGGGTTTTTTTACTGACATTTTGGAAACTTTTTACTGACAATTAAACTTTTTTATTGACATATGTCTCTTTACTGATATATTTTACATAATAAGTAACCTTTCTGCCAGACCCTGGACAAGGGCTGGGTTCAAATTTAGGGGTTTAACAGCAAACATAGTAAAAATAGTTGACGAAACTGAAGGTTTACAAAGCCATCATTCTCGTGACCGTCCTTTATGCCTGTGAAACCTGGACCATCTACCAGCGTCGTGTCAAGAAATTAAACCACTTCCACCTGTGCTGCCTGTGAAAGGTACTAAAAATTAAATGGCAGGATAAGATTCCGGACATCGAGGTGCTTGGAAGATCAGGTCTCCCCAATATTCATGCTCTACTGAAACTGGTGCAGCTAAGATGGACCTTTCAAGAATGCCGGACACTCGCCTGCTAAAGAAAATCTTCTACGGCAAGCTGTCAAATAGAGTACGCTCTCATGACACACCAAAGAAGTGGTAAAAGGACACCCTAAAGGTGTCCCTAAAGAATTTGAACATCTTCACAGTTGTGAGAGCAAATTTGTTTGCGACCGTCCATCCTGGAGGTCATCAATCCAGAATGGAGCACTGGCCTTCGAACAGCAATGCACGGCAGAAGCAGTGAAAAAATGTGTGGCTAGGAAAACAAAAAACCCTCATACCCAGTCCTCACTGCAGCAGATTGTTCAAGGCAAAGATCTGGCTTATACGTCACCTGTGTATCCACGTGACCTAGCCTCCACCCTGCTCCTTTCTCTTTCTCCCTTTTCTCATTTTTCCTTTTCTTTCTCCTTTTCTCCCTCCCTGTTTCTTTCCCACTTCTTTTCTCTCATCTTCACCCGCAAAGGACAAATCAATATCAACCTTTCTGCTAGACCCTGGACAAGGGCTGGGTTCAAATTTAGGGGTTTAACAGCAAACGTAGTAAAAATAGTTGACTCTCACTCTGCTGACGGTATTAAAAAAAATCTTGGTTTGGCAGCCCTGCTTGACTGCAGCAATGCTCCTCCACCGCTACAGAGGTCCCCTACTTATCTTCAGATCCTGATAGTCCCCCCCAATAGCACCCTGCACCATGTTACTTCCCCCCAGCCTATGGTGGGGGAGGGGGGAGGGGGCAAGGAGCTACAGGAAGTTCTGGGAACCGCAAAACCCTGGAGAGAGCTCCATCCAAGGTGCTATGCTGCCATATAGACAGTAGGTGGTGCTGCTCTGCTCCATCTAGTCTTCAGTACTACCTCCAGTTCTTTGACCGTGGTGCTTGATTGAAGTTCTGGTGGCTTCCTCTTTTTACAGATGGTACAATATTCTTTCAGGTTTTACAAATAGGCTTTTTAAGGATTGTTTTTTATGGAGTTTCCATAAATTTATGGGCAGTTGGCAACCCTGAGTCTGGCAAAGCAGACCTCAGCCTGAGTCTCCCGAGTCTTAGGCTACTGCTCTAATCACTGCCCATCGCTTTCTGTCTATCATTATTAGATTTATACTAGGCCATCTTTAGTGTTGCTTGAACCAAAAGGAGATGTTTAGAAAATGTTGCTAGTATAAGCAGAGATTATAAGTGACTTAGCTAAAGCACCTTCATTGCCATTTTTCAGCATGGGGATGCTGATACATATGACGCTGGAGTCTGTTGGAGCATGGTAATTATGCTGCAGCAGACTCAGTGAGTCAGCTCCGACACGGTGTAATTCCAGCACATTGGAGCAGCCTTGCTGCACATGTATAGGTACCCTAAGTGTATGGAGCTCTCTGTGCTAATCGATAGACACCATTTGTTCCTTTAAGGGCTTATACATGAGACTTTATTGTTTTTAAATGTCCTGCTGTTGCTACTACCGGTGCCTCTCCCTCAAAACTGAAAGCCCTAATGGAGACCAGCATCAATTGTTATGATTTTCTCATTGTCTAACCCTAGTCAGTATAGTTGTAGGGGATAATAAGGTGGCAATAAAGTTACTAACATTAATTCTAATGTAAGTGGTCGAAGGTGATGGTCTTG
>NW_017728959.1:1844607-1846295 GCF_001723915.1 Gavialis gangeticus
CCCTCAAAACTGAAAGCCCTAATGGAGACCAGCATCAATTGTTATGATTTTCTCATTGTCTAACCCTAGTCAGTATAGTTGTAGGGGATAATAAGGTGGCAATAAAGTTACTAACATTAATTCTAATGTAAGTGGTCGAAGGTGATGGTCTTGATAGGTTGACCAGGCTGTACGTGGTTACTGAGCATATTGTGATGAATTGCCTTTAAAGACTGCTGCTTCTGGTTCGCTCCTTTGTAGGGTCTGTTTCTATGCATAGCTTTCACTGCTTGGCTCTTGCTATGCAAAGTGACCTAATTCCTTTGTAGCATGGCTGCAGCCCCTAAGAGCTGAAGCTGTAGGCTGCTACGTGAATAACTTTATTATTGTAGCAGCTGGTGTCGGCAGCCATCAATACGTCTGCAGCAAAAGATGGCACATTAAATATTTAGCATAAAGAAATGAGGCAAGTCACCGCAAACAAAGGGACCCATTGGGAAAATGCGATTCTCTCATCAGGGCCAAGCTAGTAACTCTATTTATTGTTAAAGGGCTTTATTTTATTACAAGCAGCTTGGAGCTCTCCAGAGAGTGTGGCATTGCTATTTATTTTATTTTGTAGATGCTGGCTGAAAAATAAAGGTTTCCACATACTCATTTTCACATTCAAATTAACAATACTGTGGGTTTTCACAAGCCCTACTGATTAAGATAGGTGCTCATGACAGTACAGCAGGTGTGAAGCTATATTGGGCTCCATTTACAGTAGTCATCATTTACCCCTTGTGGGAGTTAAATGCATCTTTGTTGTACCTTCCTATTTTTGGTCTAACAGATGGCACAAATAGTATGTTTAAACATGATGCAAAAAACCTGATGTCCACTGTGTAGTGTAACCCACTGTCAACCTGCTCTTCACTTTGACAAGTGGTCCATGGAGATTATAGACCTTAGCTAGTAGAGGTACACTGATGCATCGGGCCGATATCAGATCAGCAGCGATATAAATAAAATGTAATATATTGGAAACCAGCTATTTCAGGCCGATAATTTGGCCAATAAATGATCCCTTCATGCGCGCAGCTGCAGCACGGCACAGGCAGTGAGAAGCACAGCCCAGCAGCTTGGAGAGCTGCCTCCAGCTGGTAAGTCTGATGTGGTGAAAGGGGAGGGGGGTGGGGGAAGGAAGCATGGAGGGGCAGATCAAAGCTCCCATGGGGAAGGAGATGTGGGGCTGGGGCAAGGGCTGCCAAGGTGGGGCAGGCATGGGACAGAGCCGTGGCTCATTCAGGCGGGCATGGGCAGGGCGACTCACTTCGTTTGTCCAGGAGCCACTGGTCCAGCGTTCGCCTGCTCATCCAGTGGTTCACGGCGCTTGTCAAGGAGGGCATGGTGGGCAGCATGTGCCTGTGGATCTGTGCAGGGTAGGCTGGGGCTGGGGCTGTGCTAAGCTCTTCCTGGCAGGGCAGGGCTCCACCAGGAAGGGGCTATACCAAATTTGTGGCTGCAGCCCCACCCCTCTGGGAAGAGCTTGGCACAGCCACGGCCCCAGCCTGCCCATGCAGATCCGGGAGCACCCCGCCGCCCATGCCCTCCTGGATGAACAGCAGGAATAGCGGCGGGAGCCGCTGGATGAGTAGGCAAGCACCGGATGAGCTGCCAGATCAGTGGCTTCCAGCTGAGCAGTGCACAGCTGCGGGAGCCACTGT
>NW_017728959.1:1846481-1884058 GCF_001723915.1 Gavialis gangeticus
CCTGCTTCCCTTACCAGTTGGAGGCAGCTCTCCACACTGCCGGGCTGGTATCAGAAATTGGATCGGTATTGTCCGATGTGCCTCTTTAAAAATCAGCTATCAGTATCTATAAAAATCTATATTGGTGCATCCCTATTAGCTGGTAATGCTCCATCTTGATCTGAATAGCTTGGTCATTCATTATAAGAAGGTGCACTGTATGCTGCTACTCATAGTGTGTAGGGTTTAATTGGTGTAGTGCAGACCACCACCAACTCTTTCAACTGTCTTATCTTAAATATGATCACTGGGTTCCTGGTAATTTGCCAATATGATAAGTCATTAGGCAAAGTGTAGATACACCTGTAGTAGTAGTAGTAGTAGTAGCAGTAGTAATAATAATAATAATAGGAACAACAACAGTAGGAAATAAACTATGCAATCAGACAGTGCTGGAGAAGCACTGGTAAGTACCTTCAAATATCATTCAGCTAACTTGTAGTCTGGCATTGGTTGCTCACTTTATTGATGGACTCAGGACATTATAATCATACCTTTTGTACTTGACCATTGATACATAGTGTCTTATAGTCTTATGGTGTGATATAGACTTTTATATAGTGTCCATACATCATTCTTGAAGGTCACATAAGAATTCAGGACAATTCAAAATAAAAATGCCACTGACAAAAAGCCATAAGAAGTCTCTCAGGCCATAGGTTGAATTTAAAGTGGATGAAAAGAAACTTTTGCTTTTTACTGCATTGTCTAGAAAACCTTTTCTGGTAGAAATATTCCTGATGAAGAACAGCTTGTTTTCTTCATTTGGTAAAGATCCAATGTATTCCCTTTTGAGGTACTTTGTTTATTTTGTGGACAGGAACCGTGGTGTTCCTACTAGGTCAGCTGGGTTTGACTACTTCTGTGGAATCAGATCCATGTATGGAAAGGCCAGAAAGTGGGTGCTTCTGAGTTTGTCAGTTTTTTTGTTGGGCTGGATTTTCTAGCGTCATGCTGCGAATTTTGGGGTAGTAGAATCAAGTGGTGGGGGAGAGGTATTGCGTGTATTGTTAGCTGAGATTTGATAATAGATACACAGGTGCTCAAGGATCTATTTCTGGGAGCTAGCAAAATTTTCATTCATTGCATGTTCCTTCCCTGTTTTGGGTAAGTGATTGAGGAAGAGACATTGACACAGCTCTGAAGCTATTTATCTATGGTCATCAGTTTTCTGTTGTAGTTGGTCACTTAGCATGGATATACTGGGGAGCTGGCACAGATCTGATTGGTGAAGGATTGCCTGACAGTGGATGGAGATCAGAGCTGTTTAGATCTGATACACCATAATATTTTGTTGACTTGCCTGCAATCTCTGTCTGGGGGGTTGGTGATGTAATGTAAAGTTTATCTCATCTCATTCTTTCCAAAAGGTCTCAGTGGATGCTCTCACAAATGAACAAACAATAAGCCACTCTGTGTTCTGGACATGCCCAAACAGTTGACAAGGATGATTGTTTCAAGGAACTCACTATCTAAGATGGTGGGGGCTAACCTTTTTGGTAGGCACTGGTGACACACCCCCTGAACTTGGTGGTGCGCTGCTGATGCTGCCAGTGGTGCCTACAGGCAGTCACTTGCTACTCCCACCCCCTTGCCGTCACCACCTCTGGCAGCATCTGCAGGCAGTCCCCGATCACTGATGGCCGCTGACAGGCATCCAGGGGCAGATAAATATTAATTTTCTAAATATTTTTAGGGCCCTGTGGGCCGGATAGAATGGCCTGGTGGGCTGAGTCCACCCCTGTTCTAAGAGTATGTACATGGAGGTACTCAGCCTGTAGAGGGCTGAGACTTAGCTGCGGGTAGTCAGGAATTAAGTGTCTGCCTGGCAGGAAGGCTGGGAGCAAGTGACAACTAATGACCAGTAAATGAGAGTGGAGTTACAGGGCGTTTTATACACGTGCTCTGGGAGGCGGGGGGTGGGGAGGGAGGGTGCTTTAATTAGAGCTGAGAGTGTCAGGTGTATCAGTGTCCCCGCACTGAAAAATGGCAGCAGGGGTACTTTAACTAAGCTCATTTGACAAGCTTTAGTTAAAGTGCCCCTGCTGCCATTTTTCAGCATGGGGATGCTGGAGTTTGCTGGAGTGTGGTAATTACCACGTTCCAGCAGACTCAGTTAATTGAGTCTGCCCTGATACTCTGATACGCTGTAATTCCAGCATGTTGGAGTAGCCTTGCTGCACGTGTATAGGTGCCCACAGTGTTCCAAGCTCGAGGAGCAGAGGGCAAGGGGAATAGAAGATAAGAATTGATGTGCTGAATGAGAGACGCAGAGCCTTGGTTGTTCCTCTCTAGGTCTGAAGAAAGACCCCAGGTTTTGGTTTAGTTTGTTATTTGTTTATTTGCTTATTTTGTTGTTTGCTTTGTTTGCACATGGGACAAAGCTGCCCCATGTAAAATTGTCTGACAGGAAATGGGATCTCCGAGCTGAGCTGACTGGCTTTGATAAGGGAACTGGTATGTGCCCCATTTACAGTATGGACTCTGATCAGAATACTTTTTTTTCTCCCCCCATAGGCCCAGAATTTACTATACAGTTGTGCTCCAATATTTGCATTCCCATCTTTATAGAGTCTGAAGTTTCAAGCTCTTGCGGTCCCAATGAAAGTATTCGAATTGTAAATGTAACTGATGGTAGTGATAGCTGCAGAGACCCTGAAACAGCTGTAAGATGAATTTCTTCTCTCTGTCTCTGGGATGCTGAGTCTGAAGCATAATAATGATAATGTGAATGTTCACATTTAACTATTTCACTGCTGACAAAGTTACAGTACTCCCTATTGACTTTAGCTGCAGAGAGAGTTATTGGGGCTATAGGTAGTTGATTGCTGATAAGTGTTGCCTGAATAGGGACCTAAGGGCTCCTATACACGTGCAGGGAGGCTGCTCCAATGTGCTGTAACGTGAAGCAGACTCGATTTAATAGAGTCTGCTGGAATGTGGTAATTACCACACTCCAGCATTAATTAGCATGGCTCCAAGACCTACGCTAATTAAAGTGCCTGGAACGTCATCTGTGTTAGTGTCCACATGCTGAAAAGTTGCAGCAGGGATGCTTTAACTAAAGCTCTTTCAGACTTTAGTTAAAGCACCCCTACTACCATTTTTTAGCGTAGGTCTCGGAGCCATGCTAATTAAAGCTGCGCCCCTCCTGCCCCAGCATGTTAATAAATGCTCCAGATTAGACTAACAAATATCCTGACATTTAGGCTCCTGTCTGCTGAAGTTTGAAAGGTGACACATCCTCTGATGGCTTCTCAGATGTCAACTGTGCCAGCTGTCAAAACTTCTAATAGGCTGCTGCTGCAGTGCAGCAGTCCATCAGTATCGAAATCTACAGTATCTTTAGGTGCATAAGCAGAAGTTAAGAAAAAGTGGGAAAGCCCATGGCAGCTTGAACTGACTGATGACTTCACTTTCAAATATAATTCTACTTAAATTGAAGGAAAACATCCCCCACCCCCTCCCCAATTGAAGCTATTGCAGCATTTCAGTTTGCTGTGGAATTCTTCACTGGTATACTACAAAACTGCCTTACTGCTTACTGCTGTGAGTATTGTTTGCACTATGCACTATACTGCTAGAGCTGGGTGAAAATCTGGGCGGAAATAAAGTACTGCTTCATTATAACAAATTCCACTTTTAAGAATCCCAACAGCTGGAAACATTTTCTTTCATTATTACAAGTCAACACATTGACTTACCCTAGTCTAGCAAATACTATTCTTTTGATTAACTTTTCTCCTAGTACCATGGGGGTTCACTATAATGAATGAATCCATCTAATTATAGATTATTTGTCAAACTATGCAGTATTGATTATCCCAAAACCACTCATGAATTGACTTGAATTTTCTGTATGGTTTGAGCTGATTTATTTTCTTTTTTTCCCCCCTTTCACTGAAGATGATGTTTGCCTTTACTCACCAAGACTACAGGAGATGCAGGGTAAATTCTCTCTTTCACTTGAGACGATTTGAACCTACACATCCCTTCTCTCAGAAGAGAGGTCATTTTACAGGGAATTTCCTTAGGTGTCTCTCTCTTAGAGTTGTTCCATTTGCTATAAAACTCTTGGAGAGAGAGTGAGAACGAAAGAATCTTTCTATAGTCTTATGGCTGGAGTGGTACCCTAGGATGTGTCATTCATGCTCCAGACATTCGAATGAGTACGATTCTTAAGTGTTGTAGGCCACCAGTGGAAGTACCAGGGCTAGGGCTGGGGAATGCGATGGCAAAGCTCAGTGAACATACAGCCTGGAGATCCAAAACCTCAGGACTCCTCTCACATGAACTGCAAAATGTGTTGCCTCTTTTTATATTTGTTGTGCACAACAAAAAATGCAAGTCATACCAATTTAATACAGAGGGTTTCTTCTTTAAATCTGTTTTAGGAGGAATCATCAATGTAGTAAGACTGTGTGAAAGAGACCTGTCCCGTTACTCTAGATTTTAGCCGTGCTGTTCACCAGAGGAGAAACAAAGTGAAATGATTGATTGCTGGAGTGCTCAGATTGATTTTACTTGATAAAGAGAAGATGATATTGCTGGAGCAGGGTGAAGAATCTCTCCTTGTACTCTTGATCTCTTCAGTAGCTTTGGTGACAACATACTACAGAGTGTTCTAAGGTTTATGAATCAGGACATACAGTGGTGTTATGTGGTTATCTGTTTCTATACTTTGAATGGGTGTAACATCTGTGTTCCTTCCTACACAAGTGACTGATTCCTAGTATTTAAATTGTTTCATTTATATTATACTCTTCATGTGGGTATCTGAGTACAGCACATTCTCAAGTATCTTTAATTTTCCTCTACTTTCATCATCAGTGAGGTAGTCAAAAATAGCATGCCCCTTTGGCCTGATCAGTTAACCAACATTTGTGGCTTTGTAGGTTTCTTTCAGTTGGGAGGAGAAATTGGCCATATGTGTCAGGTATATTCAGGACATGATTTTTATCAGGAAATGTTCATGAAGTTCTGTTTTTGTGAGCACAATAAAAACAAATGGCAGGCAGTTCCTTTGCTTATGTCTGCTCTTCAGTAAGCTCAAGGCCAAAGAAGCTGGCAGTTCATATATTTCAGCTCTGACCTGCCATATGGCCTAGCACCTTGGAGGCTACTCCCACAACTGCCAGCTGTGGGCTTGATTGCTCTTTTTGGTGAGCTTGAAAGATAATGCATGGAAGACTTACTGATTTTTAGCAGTGTCTGTAAATTGATTTTGGATCCAAAACTGACAGCTGTTAACACTTTTCAGCATAACTGTAGGGCTTTGGCAAATTAGAGCAGTTTAACCTATAAATGGTGAAGTTAGTAGGGATTCATATTTCCTTGAGCAGGGAGTTCCACAGTACTGGGCATGGTGGCATGTGATAGTGACGTGGTCTGTCAAATCTGTTCATTCATATTTGCTTCCAGGTGTTTGACTGCTAGCTGGACAAGGTACAGACTTTTTGCAGCCTGCGGCTGGAGAGAGCCAGAAAGAAAGGAACTGCACATTCAGGAGAGCAGAATTGTCATGTATGTTTCACTGTGTTTTTCCTGCATCTTTTGTGTTTTTGTAAGTGTCAGTGCCACATCACAAATGAATGGTGAGTGAGGGTTTTGGTGTGAGCTAGCTACTTGTATTCCATTTCTGTCAGCTGTAAAATCATCATGAGCAGCCTCCTCTATCTCTGAACTGATTCCTAATCTCTCTGTTTATTCTTCTGTGCGTTGTGATGTTGTGACAAATTGTGCTGGGAGCTGTATGTTTGATAGGTTGAAGATTCGGCCAATGTTAGGAGATAGTATCAAGCATTCACCTCTCTCTTGAGCTGATTATTTAGAAATGAGAACATGTGAGGGCAAGGAGGGACAGCACAGACTCCCAAGCAAACAGATCTTCAAAAACTGAAGTGGGTGTTACTAAAAAGGCTCAGTAGGCTGAGTTCTTGCTTGTAGTTCTGACGGGGAAACACAAGCTTCATTCAGTATGAGCATATGTTGATGTAAATACCACATTTACCTGAATCCAAGATTACTTTTGAACTTAAGATGACACCCCAGTTATTAGAGTCTGTAAATGGCAAATTATACATTTGCTACAATCTTCCATTTATAGAATCTAATTACCAGAGAGCCATCTTAAACTTGTCCCCAACTGCAGAGGAGAGTAGGGCTACGAGCATCCTGACTCCTGCATTTTGCTTCCTCACCACTTGCTCTTCTGCTTGTGCCCCCATTGCTCATCTCCCCCAGCTGCCTGGCCCACCATCTTATCTCCAACCTGTTGCTGCCCAATCCCTGATGCTTGGTGCTGCCCCTTCCCCTGCCCAATCCCAATACACACTGCTGCCTAGTCTCTGACATGCGGTGCTCCCCACTCCCTGACCAGGACCTAGAGTCACTGTAGGTGCTGATGACAACTGTGTTGCTGACTTCAGGCAGTGGCAGCCCCAGCCTGGGGCTGGCAGAGGCTCTGACTATGATTGGCTTGGGGCTGAGGACAGAGTTAAAACACTTGTACTCAAAACTAAGATGAAGCTTTTTTTCCAATGCTGAATGAGGTGTGTGTGTGTGGGGGGGGGCTCGGTCTCTCTTTCAAATAGAGATGCACCGATATATCAGTCCATGTTGTATCAGCACCAATAAAAGGAAAATTGACATTATCGGCAGTCAGCTTTTTTTGGCTGATATAGCCAATGTCACTGATAAATGCCAGCCAGCCTGGCAGCTTGCAGAGCAGTGTCCATATGGTAAGTCTGTTGTGGGGGGGGCAGGGAAGGGAAGAGGGTGGGAGGGGGCAGAACAAGGTCCCTGCAGTGAGGGAGGGAGTGGGGCTGGGCCTGGGCGTGAGACGGAGCTGCAAGAGGCTCGTTCAGCAGGTGCAGGGAAGGTGGGGGCTATGGGGTGGTAGCCCCCCCACAATGCTGCTGCCTGCCCCAGGCCCCAGCCCATAGCAGCAGCCTACCCTCACCCGATGCACAGACCCAAGGAGCACATGGCCCCCCTGGCTCCCCTGGGACAGCAGTAGGAGCTGTGCCTCTCCTGCCCCCCACCCCCATGCCTCCCAGACAAGTTGCTCGCTGCTTTGTCCCAGCCCCACTCCCTCTCTTACCACAGGAGCCTCGATCTGCCCCCCACCAACCCTTCCCTCTCCTGACCCTTCTCCCCCAACAGACTTACAAGCCAGACCTAGGCTGGCCGTGTGCATGCTGCAGCTGTGTGCACACAGCGTTTATTAGCAATATTATTGGCTACATCAGCAAAAAAAACCCGCTGATTACCAATAATGTCAATTTTCCTTTTACCTGTGCCAGTACAATATGGACCGACGTATTGGTGCACCTCTAGTACTGATGACAGTGGCTAGGGACAGATATTCAAAAAGCCTGAGCGTGAATTGATTCAGTCTTTGCAAGGTAGTCTATCCTGGCCAGGTTGAACCAGTTTGCAAGCATGCAGACATTCCCTCTGGACTGAAGAAATGCAGGCACATGCTTACAGTGGCTCAGGCTAGAAGCTGGGGGGCAAAGCATCTGAGATACTGGGGGACTCCGGTTTAACTTAAACCAGAAAAGGATCTGGGACAGGCATTGAATAAACTAGTTTGACCCAAATCAGCTAAGCCTGATACTATATTCAACCAGGTTTATCTTAAACCAGTTTCAGCCATTTTGAAACTGGTTTATGTGTACTGAACTTATGTTCTGTTACAGGTTTAAACCAGTTTTTGATCACTTAAACTGGTTTATGTGTAATATCTGTCCGTAGCCAGTATGTTTACCATATCCTGGAACCCAGTGCAAACTAACTACTCAAATGTTGTTTGCTCAGCCTTCTGGGCAGGTTTTGCAGCATGCACTGAGCTCTGTGCTGCTGAAGCTACCGTTCTAGTAAGGTTGAAGCTGGTGTAAGTATGTCTGCCCAACCTGTAGTCTCTATAGTGACTACAGTGTCGGCCTAGCCTCTGTTAAGCAGCACTGGGTTCTGTCTTATATGGAAGGTTTTCTTTGCTACTTGGTATATTTCTTTGCAATGTACCAAATAGTTTCATTTCAACTTCTAAATGAAAGATGTGACTGAAGAGATTCACTGGGCTATTAGATCAGGCCAGTACAGTTGCCAGCTTTGTTTGACTCTTGGCGTGGTGTTGGACTGAGCACGTTGCTTCAGACTCCTGTGGGTGTAAGGTCCTGGGCAAGGGCAGTCAGGTCTAGTGGTTAGTTAACTGGATGGAGGGCAGGAGCCAATTACAGTCTGAGTCAGCAGTCAGGAATCAGAGACTAAGTTACCAGATCTAGGGGGGAAACCAGGAACAGAGCCTGAGCTAAGATTTGGGAATCGGAACCCAGGGTGAAGGTATGCCAAGAATCAGGGCATGCTAGGAGTCACAGCTGGAATCGGGAGCCAGAGCCAAAGTTGGGGTACACCAAGAGTCGGAACCAAAAGTCTTGAGACCAAGTTACCAGGTTCAAGGGGATTTTCTAAAAACCCAGAGTTCAGAAACATTTCTGAGCATGGTCAGGAGTCAGAAAACCAAGAGTACAGGATCCAGAGAGGCTTACCACAGCAGACTTTCAGAAGAACTGTTGGCTGACCTGTGGCTAGGTGCTACAGGTGGAACTAAATGAGAAGGCTGCTCTCTCCAGCAGCCAGCCAGTGGCCAGCTGGGGGAAGACTGCCAGTTGGAGCCCAGGCACGTGTCACCAACTAGGCAAATAGCCTGGACTGGGTTACTTGTTAGGACTCTTGACATTGGGGATGGAATCAGGTTGAGTGTTGTTGTTGGCATCCCAGTAAATATACGAGAAGGCACTCTTATGCATTTCTGTAAGACAACAGTAGCTTACAGACAGTGGAAGTTTTAGAACTTTTAATGATCCCAGGCACTCACAGGATCAGAGCAGTCCTCCCTTCTCTTTAGAGATTGGTGAGTGGAACCCAGTTTTAAATCCCTGACTTCATAAAGTCACAGTGTCTCTAATCCATTTTCCACATCTTGTTGGATGGCATATGTGTGTTTTCCATACCCTTAGCAGGTTTTCATTTTCTGTTTCTTTCTTCAGAAGTAGTGTTAAAACATATCTTTTTGTCTCATGCATTTTAGTTAATCATTTGCTTATAGGTAAATGAAAGGGAGCATTAATAAATTTCAGGCCTGGAGCATTTATTTTCCTTTTGGGAAAAGGAGAATGTGTCAAACTTAAGGGTTAGCATGGGAGTCAATCTTTTTCCTTTAAGCAGATTCCTGATTGTGACTCCCTAGTTTAGAATTTAGATGCTCGAAAACAGGCAGCCTTAAGGTCTGTGAAACACAGTTTTCTTTATAAATATTTTCCACCTTGGTTGTTTGCTTGAATTGCCTAGTACCCCACCCTGGATCCTCTGTGGTTATTCCGTCTTCCTGGCAGCAGGTAGGCCTCCAATGTGTTTTTTACAATTTTTAGCAATCGAACAAGGCATATCCTGTCAAGTGAACACAAATGTTGCCAAAAAAAATTCTGTTTACAGCCAGGCAGTTTCCAGCTCTGTTCTAGAAAGTCATTCACCTCCCTGGAAAAAAATGTTTTGGCCAAGCTTTTGGGCACAGTCACCCTTCTTCAGGAAGGGTGACTACACCCAAAGCTTGCCTAAAACTTTTTTTCAGCTGCTCAGTTGGTCTAATATAGGGTTACCATATTTCCAGCAGCAAAGAAGAGGATACCTGGGAGGGTGGGGAGGGTCATATAGTTCCATAATGCTTAGGGTCAGAAGGGACCTAAACAGATCATCAGGTCTGACCCTCTGTCCCGGGCAGGAATGAGTGCTGGGGTCATAACACCCTAGCCAAATATCTATCCAGCCTCCTCTTGAAGACCCCCAAAGTAGGAGAGAGCACCACCTGTCTTGGGAGTCCATTCCAGAGCCTGGCAACCCTAACCGTAAAGTAATGCCTTCTGATGTCCAGCCTGAACCTTCTCTCTAACAATTTGTGTCCATTATTCCTAGTAACCCCTGGTGGTGCCCGGGGGAACAGAGCTTCACCCAATTTCCGTCCTGATCCCCCTTGGTGAGTTTGTAAACGGCCATCAGATCCCCTCTCAGCCTTCTCTTGTGGAGGCTGAATAGATTCAGGCCCTTTAGCCTCTCTTCGTAGGGCCTGACCTGCTTCCCCTTGACCATGCGAGTGGCCCTCCTCTGGACCCTCTCAATGCTAGGCACATCCCTCTTGAAGTGCAGCGCACAGAACTGGACACAGTACTACAACTGCCTGACCAATCCCACATACAAGGGAAGGATCTGCTTGTGATGCATCTGTAGATGTACGACAAGGTGCGGTTAGCCTTACTGACCGCTTCCTCACATTGGCGGCTCATCTTCATCCCGGAGTCAGCAATGACTCCAAGATCCCTTTCTGCCACTGTGTTGACGAGAAGGGTGTTCCCCGGCCTATAGTGTGTTGCTGGTTCCTTCTCCCTGGATGCAGTACCCTGCACTTGTCTGCGTTGAATTCCATCCTATTCTCATCTGTCTATCTCTGTAACCTGTCTAGATCTAGCTGAATTCTGTCCCTCCCCTCCAGCGTGCCCATCTTGCCCCACAACTTGGTGTCATCAGCAAATTTGGACAGCGTGCATTCCACACCCACATCCAGATCTCTGATAAAGATGTTGAACAGTACAGGCCCCAGGACTGAGCCCTAGGGGACTCCACTGCCCACATCCCTCCAGATCAAAAACGATCCATCCACCACCACTTTTGGGTGCGACCATCTAGCCAATTTGCCACCCATCTGACTATGTAGGCATCAATGCCACAGTCACCAAGTTTTTTTTTTTTTAAGAGAATGTGGTGGGAGACCATGTCAAAGGCCTTCTTAAAGTCCAGGAAGATGACATCCACCTTGACACCCTCATCCAGGGACTCTGACCTGTTCATAAAAGGTAACCAGGTTAGTCAGGCAGGATCTGCCCTCAATGAACCCATGTTGGTTTCCCCTGAGCATTACCTCCCCTGCTGGACCCTTGCAGATGTTCCTGATAATTTTTCTCAAAGGTCTTCCCAAGGACTGAGGTAAGACTGGCTGGCCTATAATTGCTGGGGACCTTCTTTCTCCCCTTTTTGTAAATGGGGACTACATTGACCCTTTTCCAATCCTCTGGTATCTGGCCAGAGCCCCACAAGCACTCATAAAACTGTGCCAGGGGCCCTGCTATGACCCCACCAATTCCCTCAGCACCCTCAGGAAAGAGCATCTGGACCATCTGATTTCAACACGTCCAGACCCTCCAAAAATTCCCTAACTAGGTCGTCCTTGACCCTAGGCATGGCAGTGCCTCCCCTGGGTCCATCCGTAATCCTAGTGGGGGAAATGTCCCGGTCCCTGTTCAGGAATGGGGAGACAAAGCATTCGTTAAAGAAGTCAGCTTTTTCATTTGCTGCAGTCGCCAGAATGCCTGGCCTGTCCTGTAGGGGCCCCACGTTACCCGGTGCATTCTTCTTACTCCCTATGTATTTGAAAAATAACCTTTTTTTATCCCTAATTCTGGTCATTAGCCCTAGCTCCATCTGTGCCTTGGCCTTCCTAACAGCTTCCCTGTAGTCACGAGCAATGGAGGTATAATCCTCCTTGGTGACGGCCCCTTGCTTCCGCTGTTTGTACACCTCCTTTTTTGCCCTCAGGCATTCTTGGATGCCTTTGCTGAGCCATGGGGGCTTTTTAGCACTGTTGCCCCCCTGGGTGCACATTGGGACTGACTCCCTTTGAGCTCAGAGGATCGTCTCCTTGGGGAACAACCACCTGTCTTGGACTCCCATCTCACTGAAGCTGCAAGACCCCAATGCCTCTCCTATTAATCTTCTTAGCTCATTGAAGTCGGCCCTCCTGAAGTCAAGGACTTTTGCCTTACTTCTTGCTTTTGCCACCCTGCACGGGATAGTAAATTCCAGCAGGTGATGATCACTGTCACCCAGGTGGTCAAGTACTTGCAGACCCCTCGCCAGATCGTAGCCTATGGCAAGGACCAAGTCCAGCAAGACATTTCCCCTGGTGGGACTGTGCACCTCCTGGGTTAAGTGAAGGTCCTGTATCCCACCTAGGAGCCTACGTGAGTGGTTGGACCTGGCTGACTGCTCCTCCCAGCAGATGTCTGGGTAGTTTAGGTTGCCCATGACAACCACATCCCTTGACTTTACAGTCTCCATGAACTGATCTGAGGATTTCCAGGTCCAGCTTGCCCCCCCCGGTGAGGTGGTCTGTAGTAGATGCCCACTATCAAGTCCCTTTCCCCACTACACTCTTACATTCTTACCCAGAGCGCCTCAGTTTGCCCTTCCTCTGACCCCATCCTGATCATCGAGGACATATATTGCACTTTGACGTAGAGTGCTACACCTCCCCCCTTTTTTCCCTGCTCTGTCTCGCCTGTACAGCCTGTAGCCCTCGATGTCCACTACCCAGTCATGGGTAGAGTCCCACCATGTTTCCATTAGCCCTACTAGGTCTGGGTTTTTGCTAGCTAGCAGGAGGGCAAGTTCCTCCTGCTTATTCCCTATGCTTCAAGCATTTGTGTAGAGGCATTTGAGGCCTCCTGTAGGTGCATGGGCCGTCCCCTTGTTCCTAAGATTGCCCTGGCCTGCGTCACTTACCTGGGTACTAGTTGCGCGCCTCACCTGGCTTGACGGCGAAGTGTCCTCATGTTCCTCTGCATCCCAATCCCCTAGCAAACCTAGTTTAAAGCTTGCTGTATGAAATCAGCCAGTGTGGAAGAAAAAACATGCTTACCTTTTGGGGAGAGATGAAACCTGTCCCTCCCGACCATGTCTTTTGTGTGGAAATGTGGGTCGTGGTCCAAGAACCCAAGGCCCGCCTGGTAACACCAGCTCCAAAGCCATTGGTTGACCTCACCGATGCATGCCTCGTGGTGCTCTCTGCGTCTGCTCACTGGGGAAAAAAAGAAGAGAAAACTACCTGTGCCCCCGTCTCCTTGAGCTTGGCCCCTAGAGCCTTGTATGTGGGGAGCTGACACTGGTAGCACGGCTGGCTCTGGAGGTGACCATCTGCCATACTGCTGCAGCAGGTCTCCCGGGGGGCTTCTCCACTAGGTTCCTGACCCTGCAGAGAACAAAAGTACCTGTCAATTTCATTCTCAGCAGCCCTGATCCCCCGCAGCATGCTGACCAAATATGATTGTGGGGAGGCCTGTGCTTTGTCTCTGCCCCTCACTCTTAAGCCCCTGCTTCCTGAGCCCTGCTAGCCCCCCACTCCCAACCTGCAGCCCCTAGTCTCTCCCCAGCCCTGCCAGTGCCCTTCATTTCCGACCCACAGCCACCTGCCCCCCCAGCCCTGCTGGTGCCCCACAGCCCCTGTGCCCCCAGCCCTGCTGGCCAAGCAGCACGCATACACGCACACACACGCACCATCTCTTTACCTGGCTTGCTGGGGCCTGCGCAGGGAGCACTTGACCCCTGGGCATATAGGTATCCCACTTATGAAATTATTTACAATAATTAAAGTAAGGCCTCTTCACACTGAGCTCCCTGCCCACCCCCAAAGTGCTCCCAACAAGAACTCTGCAGGCTAGAACTCAACCCTCTTAGTGCATACAGTGCACCAAATACCCAGGTGGACATGTGTAGGAAAAACCAAACAACTGCACACCAGAATAAATGCCTACCAAAAATCTATCAAAAACAAGAATTCTCACAGGACACAATTCTCAAAGGCACAATTCTCACAGGACAATCACTCCCTCTGCGATCTCTCAGTTCTAATCCTCAAAGGCAACTTACAAAACACCTTTCATAGATGAGCTTACAAACTTCACTGCCTGGCTAGCTGGCTTCCAATTCCTGCTGTGGCATCATGGGGCTTCCTTTCCCCCTCTTCTCTGCCAGACTGCACTGCCCTCCAGCTAAAGGATAGCCAGTAATCGAATCAGTTATCACTACACTTATTAGTTAAACTGGTTCTCAAACTTTGCGATGCTGCGACCCCCCCATGCCTGATAGAGCTGGGAGGGGGGTGGTCCCCTGTGAGGTGGCAAAAGTGGACGTGGTGGCAGCGCACAGGTTTGTGACCCCCTTTTATGTTGCTCACAACCCACAATTTGAGAACCCCCGAGTTCAACTATTAATCGTTTAACCTTTGGCAACCCTACTGAAGATTAGTGAACATAATCTTGCTGCTTTTATTGTGTGAGAATTCCTGTGCTGTTCAGTCAGTCTCCAAGCAGCCCTGAGATCCTGAGATAAAGAAATAACCAGCTCTTCATTTTCATCTTAAGTACTGCTGTTGGTACAGTACATATTCCTCTGGAAATGCTGGCGGCTACCTTTTCAAACCATCTGCCTTGGAAGAGTGAGTGACTCCACAGAGTTTGCAATACAAAAATCTAGAACTCTTGTTTCCAAAATGATGCCTTTTATTAGACCAACTGAGAAATCACAAAAAAAAAAATCCAGAGTTTGGACTCAAGGGGGAATGTCACACTGTAGTATGTGGGACTTTGTGTCAGCCTCTCTTTCTCTCCCATCTTCTCTTCTTGCAATGCAGAATGGATCTGACAGAGGTGAGCTATCCAGTCTAGTTCAGTCTGAATATAGTTAAAACTGGAAACTTTTCTGGGGCTGAAATGTCACCTGTTTTATGTAAGTACTTCTCCTAATGCCTGTTAGTTTTAAACAGGAGCAAGAGCCTTTTTCACCCTGTATTGCTGCTTCCAAAATTGCAAAAGTTGCCTGGCATAGGCCCCAATTTATGCAGTTTTCAGCCTTCTGCTGTCAGGAGCAGAGTACTTGTCAAGCAACACTGGCAATTGACAGGTATCACAGCTTTTCCCTGACCAAATCAGTAATGGAAACTGGTTTTTAGGTTAAACCATTTTTTTGTACTTACGTTAATTTAAAATGATGATTAGCAGAATCTCCATACACATTGAGTTTAGTTTGTGATTGGAGACGCATATCAGTATTGTACTCAAATCCCATGTTGAATGTGAAACTTGATTGCCTTTTCTGCTATTTTTTTGCTCACAGAAGATAACAGGAGAAAGTTGGCACCTGGCTCAGAACTAGCAATAAAAGGTAGTTAAAATATTGTTTGTCCATTCAGATGATGCCTTCTCAGAGGTGGCTCCATCCAGGGCAGTACATTTGAAACCAGGATTTCAAATTTAAACTCCAGGGAGAAGAAACTAAGCAAGATGTTATCTTGTGTGAGATGAGGCTGCTTTGAGGGGCATCAGAGAAAGGGGCCTGGAAGTTATAAGATCTCATACTAGCCCTTGGAGGAGAGGACACTAGGAAGAATCTGTGTTGTGGAGGAAGAGGCGTATAAGGCAAAGAGCAGGCTAGTACAGTAGAAGTATCTTTGTAACCACAGAACTAGCCAATAAAGGAGGAAACTGCATGGAATTAGGATACCATGATTTGAAGGAGAAGCTTGTTGCAAGGGAGGAGGATCCTGGATTCTTCAGGGACTTTTACCTAACCCCTAAGAACAAGAGTGGTGAAGAAATCAAGCAGGAAAGTGTGTAGAGCTGTTTGTTCTGTCTACAGCTGTGCATCTTGTGTTCTCTCAAGTTAAGGAGTGATTTTTGTTTCTGTTTGTTTGTTTTTGGACCCCTGCAAGCCAGAGTGGAACAAAAGCACTGGCTTAAGTCAGCTGAGAAACTTGGGGGCATCAGCACTGATGTTAGGTACTGAAGACAGCTAGTCACAGAATCCCATTTCCTTGAAGGAACAACTGACCAAGAACACATGCCTCAGAAGTGTGCCAGATAAACTTTAAAAAAAAAAAAGGCAATGTTGCAGGTTACTCAAGCCAAGAGATGCTTAAGAGTGCACTGACCAAGTGTGACACAGCAACCTGGTAACTGTCTAGCTTGAGACCTCTGCAAAGGTTACTGTCTGTGTAGGGAGATGGACCAAATTTACGTGCATGTTTATATTTAACCCGACAATTGCCATGTAAGTAAAACAAACGATGATTTGAGGATCATTTTTCAGTCTGCCTCTTCTTTGTAAATTTTGACACCATATTTTTACTTTTGACACCAAAAGAAGCTACTGTGTTCTGTGCACTTCTTTGCAAAGACCTGCTAGTCTGGAGTATTAGGCAGAAATAGCCTCAGGCACTCCTTCATTTTCTAGCTCGAATGAAATCTGCAGTGAGACTCTCCCCTCCCATCCCCAGTAAATGGATAGTGCCTTTGAGTCTGCATTCAGGGATTTTAAAGGAAATTGATAGAGACTATGTTTTGAATATTTCCTGAATAATTTATTGCAATAATCCAATTGTGGAGGGGTTACAAAGTGGAAAAGTGAAGTCAAAGTGGGGTCATTGATTTCTGGACAGAAGCTTTATGTAATGTAAACCTCCCAGGGTTCCTACAAAATGGGATGATTGAGAATTCATGCCAGCTGATGGGAGTTTCAGAAATAATGTCCAGAGACAAGTAAACAGCCTGCATAGGAATGCCTTGTTCCCGGCTGTTTATTACCAAAACATGCCATAGAAGGACCTCTGTCTCTCCCCAAAAATTCAGCCCTGTAACAATTTGGTTAATATGGGCCCTACAGAGATCAGACATCCCATCTCTTTAGGGAACCTGAGTTGGATGCATTCCTAAGGGAGAGGGGAAACCTGTTCCCTCTGCCTACATGACTGGCATCACATGCCTGGGTGAGGGGTTTATGCTCCCTATTGTTAAGCAGTGCCAACCTGACTGGGAGGGACGTCCAAAGAGTAGGGACATAGGGATCCACAAGACCCAGGCCCAGGAAGGGTTGGGAATATGATAAAAGGGTCCAGGGACATAAGCAGGGTTGAAAGGGAGGGAGACCCAAGAAGGTCCAAAGACAGACAGAGTACCTGTGTGTGGGACATGGAGGGTCAGGAGCCAGGGACTGAGGGAAAGCCAAATCAGGGGGTCCGTGGGCCCAGAGACAGGGTAAGAGCTGGGCCAGGGGTCTGGGAGCTCAGGGAGAAGGTCTGCGAGCCTGACCAGGGGGCCAGGTGCCCTGAGAGGGTCAACCATGGGGGTCTGAGGGCCAAAAGGGACCAAGTGTGTGAACTGAACATCACAGAAATAATGCACACAAGGCTTGGGGTGTAGTGTGGGGGATGAATGGAGGTAAGAGCACAGGCAGGCTGAGAGGGACCTATCAGGCCTGAAGGTTGGATTGAGATTTGTGGGGTCTAGGAGAAACCCAGTGGGGAATTGTTTGGATTAAGCCTCACTCTAAGGTCTGTGGGCAGCCTCCATTAATCAACCTTTGATAATAAAAACAGGGCATGGTGGACAAGCAATCTAGGGAAAACAACATTAGAGTCCGAGCCAGGCAGGAGCCACAAGACCACCAGGGGGTGTCACGGCCACCCTGTGGCCACAAGCCTGTCACAGACACTACAGTTGCCCTTTTCCTATCATCTGGGACCTTTCCCAATCAGCCCAATTTTCAAAGATAATGGCCAGCAGCTCTGCAGTCACATCAGTCAACTTCCTCAGCATCCTTGGGTACATCACATGTCAAGCTTTTCTAAATAGTCCCTAGCCTGTTCTTTCACCACTGTTGGCTGCTTAGCTTGTCTCCAAATTGTGCTGCCAGGAGCAGTAGTCTGAGAGCTTACCTTGCCTGTGAAGACTGAGGTGAAAAGAGCATTGAGTACTTCAGCCTTTTCTGCATCATGTCACTAGGTTGCATCCCCCATTCAGTAAGGGACCCACATGTTCCCTGATCTTCCTCTTGTTGCTGACATACTTGCAGAACCTCTTCTTGTTACCTTTCACATTCCTTGCTAGCTGAAACTTCAGTTGTGCTTTGGCCTTCCTGATTTCATCCGTGCATACCCAAAGCAATGCTCTTATACTTCTCCCTAGTTGTTTGTCCAAGTTTTTACTTCTTGTAAGCTTCCTTTTTGCGTTTTAGCTCACTGAAGTGTTCTCTACTAGGCCAAGCTGGTTTTCTGCCATACTTGTTACTCTTCCTGCACATCAGGATGTTTCATTCCTGCGCCCTTAATCAAGTTTCTTTAAAGTACAGCGAGCTCCCCTGGACTCCTTTCCCCCTCTGACTGGCCTCTCAGGGGATCTTGCCCATCAGTTCCCTGAGTCAGAGTCTGCTTTTCTGAACTCCAGGGTCTTTACTCTGTTGCTGTCCTTCCTTCCTTTCCTCAGGATCCTGAACTCTATCATCCCATGGTTGCTGCTGTCTAAGTTGTCGTCTACTACTACGTTCTCCATTAATTCCTCCATTTGTGAGCAGCAAATCAAAAAGAACGCAGCCCCCAGTTGGCCTCCCCAAGAATGGTGCCTTATAGGGCATGTGAGTTAAGAAATTGCTCAAGTATATTTTCAACTTTTGTGCCATGTGCTAATCACTCTTCTTGCCACCCTCCTGTGGTGGGCCAGTAGGAGGTGCTCCTGCGCTGAGCCACCCATCTCACTGTACCTGACCACCGTCCAGGCTCCGAGTGCCCTGCTGGGGGCACTTCACATCTAGTTGACCCCCCCCTTCCTGGAGTACACCACTAGCCTGGGGGGTAGTGCTGCCACCACCTGGGGTCTGGCTTGATCCTGGCACTGTGTCCCCTGGGAAACACAGGCCCAGTACTCCTCAAGGGTACTCAACCTGCTTCAAGATCTTGGGGTGCTTCCCTCAGACTGAAGCAAAAATAGTGAGCGCCTTTAGTCAGCCGAACCAAGGGGACCCCAAGGCATAATCTAGCTCCACTCCCAATAAGTCTTCCATGCTAGGTACAAAGGAGAACTTTATTGGTTACAAGAAGTAAGTTTGGAATAGGGTACAGCAATATCAGAGACATCCCATAGAGCAAACAGGGTGGCTGGGTAGCCCTTGATCACGCATCTGAGTTACTGCAACCTATATATCTAGTTAGATGTCAGGTGGCTTACAAGTATCATCCAGAGGCAGCACTCCTGGCTGGGCACCACTGTCAGCCCCTGCTGTACTGCTGGCCCTCTAAGTAAGCCTTGCCTGCCCTTGCAGGCCTCCCAGCCAAACAGTACAATTTAATAATGAATACGTGCCCTCTAGCAGGCCTTCTAGCCTTCTGAAGGTTTAACATAAAACAGAGCCACCTGCCCATATAACCAAGACTTTCTCTGCCCCAGGTACCTTCCTTTGTTCCCTGTGTTGCAGAGTTTCTTTTTCAGAACCGCCATCAGTTCAGGAGTCCTGCTGCTCTGCTATCAGGTGAAGGCTCTGGGCTTATATAGCTCAAGCCTGAGCCCTCTTCCAGTCAGGTTAGTCTCATTAGCCCCCCTTTGCCATTTTCAAGCAGTCTGTCAGGATGCTTTCTCCTTTAAAGGAGCAGGAATGTCCCAGTGCCCTGCTACAGTGTCCTTCCTTAAGAAAGGGTAGAAGGAGGAACTATAAACCAGTCGGCCTCACCTCAGTCCCTGGAAAAATCATGGAACCAGGTCCTCAAGAAATCCATTTCTAAGCACTTGAAAGAGAAGAAGGTAATTAGAAACAGTCAGCATGGATTTACAAAGGGAAAGTCATGCCTGCTGAACCTGATTATCTTCTATAATGAGTTGACTGGCTCTGTGGATATGGGAAGACCAATGGATGTGATATACCTTAACTTTAGTAGTGCTTTTGATACAGTCTCTCACAACTTCCTTGCAAGCAAGCTAAGGAAGTATAGATTGGGTGAATGAACTATAAGATGGATAGAAAACTGGCTGGATCGTCAGGCTGTGAGGGTAGTAATCAATGGCTCCATGTCTAGGTGGCAGCCAGTATCAAGTGGAGTATTCCAAAGGTCAGTCCTGGGGCCAGTTTTGTTCAATATCTTCATCAATGACCTGGAAGATGGGATGGAGTGCATTCTCAGTAAGTTTGCAGATGACACCAAGATGGGGGAAATAGTAAATACACTGGAGGGTAGGGCTAGTATTCAGAGAGACCTCCAACTAATTGGAAGATTGGACCAAGAGAGATCTCATGCTGTTCAGTTATGACAAATGCTATGTCCTGCACTTAGGACAAAATAATCCCATGTACCAGTACAGTCTGGGGACTGGATGGCTAAGCTGCAGCTCTTCAGAAAAAGACCTGGAGGTTACACTGGGCAATAAGCTGAATATGAGCCAACAGTGTGCCCTTGTTGTGAAGAAAACTAACAGCATGTTGGGCTGTATTGGTAAGAGTGTTGCCAGCTAGGCCTGTGCGAAGCAGCAAGTATTTGCTTCAGATTCAGCCAATTCAGCGGGACAGTGATTTGATTCAGTGATTCAGATTGCTGTCCTGATTTGATTTGGCCGATTTGGATCTGGAGATTTGGCACTGATTTGGAGATTTGGGAGTTTTTTTGCCTGTGGGCTATACAGGCAGCAGTCCTCCACAATGCTGGACGCAGCTGCCTCCAGCTGGTAAATCTGTTGTGGAAGAGGGAGGGAAGGGGCATAGTGGGGGCAGATCAACACGCCCTCCCCTACAGCGAGGGAGGGATTGGGGCTAGCACAAGCTGCCCAGCTGGGGTGGGGTGGAGGAGGGGAGCGGACTCCCGCCACTGCCTGCCATCAGTCCAGGAGCTGCTCTTCCAGTGGTTCCTCCAGCGGAAGAGCTTTTGGTCTGGGAGGACACAGGAGTGGACATGTGCCCCTGGATCTGCACAGGGTGGGCTGGGCTGTGCTCTGGACAGGCGGTGGAAGGCACTGAGAGTGAGGCCTATGCCCTCCCGCCGCTCACCCAGCCAGGGCAAGGAGGCATGGGATGGTGCCACTGTGTGCTGCCTCAGACAAGTGATGTGGGGCTATGGGGAATTTTAGGATGGCTGTAGCCCCCCTATGTCCCCTACTCTGTTGCGCTCTGTGGGGCAGACTGAGCCAGGGCTCGCTCTGGACGGCAAGCCGCCACTGCTGGGCTGTGCTCTGTAGGGCTGGCAGAGCCAGGGCTGTGCTCCAGGCTGTGTCTGGGGCTAGCCGTCTGGAGCGCAGCCCTGGCTTCACCTGCCCCATGACTGCAGGCTGGCAGCAAGTGGCTGGGGCTAGCCTCCCAGAGTGTAGCCCGGCCCAGCCCACCCCGTGCAGATCTGGGGCACACGCCACTCCCATGCCCTGCTGGAGCAGTGCCAAGAGCAGCTGGAGGAGCCAGCAGAAGAGTAGCTCCTGGACTGGTGGCACGCAGCAGTGTGCAGTGGCGGCAGCCCCACTCCCCAAATCCTGCACCCTTCCCTGGCTGAGCAGCTTCTTCCAGCCCCAATCCCTCCCTTGATGTGGGGGCACTGATCTGCCCCCCTTCTGTCCCCCCTCCACCCACCACAACAGACTTACTAGCTGGAAGCAGCTGTGTCCAGCATCGTCGTGGACTGCTACCTTTTATAGTCTATGCCCAAATCTCCAAATTGATTCAGACCTTTTAATGGGTCTCCCAATTTGATTTGGATTCAGAGATTCAGCGCCGAATCTCCTCTGAATTAAATCAGCTATCAAAGCTTTGCACAGCACTGTTACCAGCAAATCGAGTGAAGTGTTCCCTGTGTTCAGCACTGGTGCAGCCATGTCTGGAGTGCTGTATCCATTTTTGGGGGCCGCACCATAGAAAGGTTGTGGACAAATTGGAGTCTTGCAGAGAGCAGGAAAAATAGTTTGGGGGCTGGGGCACATAGCCTCTGAGGAGTGGCTGAATGAACTTGGCTTATTTAGTCTAGAGAAGAGATGACTGAGTGGGGATTTAACAGCAGCCTTCAACTACCTGAATTGTGGTTCCAAAGGGGATGGAGTTAGACTGTTCTTAGTGGTGGCAGGTGGCAAGGAGCAATGGTCTCAAGTTTCAGCAAGGGAAGTTTAGGTTTGATATAAAGAAAAACTTTCTCACAAGGAGGGTAGCAAAGCAGCGGAAGAGGTTACCCAGAGAAATTGTGGAATTTCCCTCCTTGGAGGTTTTTAAGACCCAGCTGGACAAAGCCTTGGCTGGGATGATCTAGTTGGAGATGGTCCTGCTTTGAGCAGGGAGTTGGACTAGATCAGTGGTTCGCAACCATTTTTGTACCAGGAGCCATTTGTAAACATCGATGGCTAGTCCCAAAGTAGAAGACACACATGTATTTTGACCCCAAAATATTTACTAAACACAGCAAGTTAAAGCAGCTCAACAGTTAATTTCAGAAATCAATATCAGCAGAAAAACATTAACAGCAATATCATAGTTTCATAGTTTCTAGGGTCGGAAGGGACCTGAGCAGATCATCTAGTCCAACCCTTGGATCACATCAACATGTGACCCTTCATTCCCCCCGGGTGACATTCATCATTGTGCAGTTTGCACAGTGCAAATTGCTGGAACCCCTCTGCACCCGTCGGGCTTCGATCATCCGGTCCCGTGCTGCCCGGCTTTGGGTGTGTAGGACTGCTTGTCGCTCCGTCCCTGTGGTTGTACTGCACGGACGTCCTGCCCCGGGGTAGCCTCCACCCCAATCTCGCCTGCAACGACTTTGCTTGTTCCTTCAGTGGTGGGGTCCGACTACTGGGGCTTATCCAGTGTCTGGAATCTCTAGACGGTAATCTTCTGTGAGGCTCCAACCTCCCCTACACCTCACCCAGATACCCAGCCTCGACGAGTTGCTGATGTCTCTCAGCCTGACCCTCGCCTCTTGGTATTATGGGCACTTTGGTAAAGATGTACAAGGTCTAACCCAACCCCTGATTGAGCCAACTCTAGGGCCCAATGCGACTGGCCTTCCTACCCCTCCAGAAGTGGGAAACGGAAAGAAACCAAAGGAGAAACACTGCCAGTAAATTCCTGACTACACACAAAAATGGGCTAACCTAGCCCTGAGAATTTCTAGCTGACCCTGTCCTGAGTACACATACGCCTGGCGGTTATCACACTCTCCTTTCCACACTACAGACCCCCTGCATGTCAGCTGGACCCTTGATAGTCCCTCTAGTTCCGCCCACTCTGTCCCTCACCAAGCAGTAAGAGCTTGTCTTCTGCAGCCCCTCTCGCTACTTAGGCTCTCCATTCCCTGTCTGGGTTTGCTCTTGGAGCCTTCCCAAACCTGTACCAATCCCACCTGGGTTGATGACTCGAGTTCCTTCACTCTCTCTTCGGGACAATCCCTGCTGTTGGCTTCTTCGCCCTGAAACCTTGGATCCTCTCCCTCAACTCCTTCGTCTGGGAAAAGTACAGCTGCCTTCTCTCCCTCCGTGCCGATGCTGGCGTCCTCCCTTCGGCAGTCTTCAAGGCAGCCTTCTGCCCCGTGGAAGGCAGTCCTGACTCCTCTTACCCCTAATTGGGGTTCCAGGGATACCTTCCCTGTCAACTCTTCTCCTGGTCTTCCCCCTTCTCCTTCGTCAGCGCTGCCTTTTATCTTCCCGCACCGGCTCTGCTCACTCCTCCCCACAGTTGGCCACAGTTTTAAAAAGACGCGGCTAACAAGCCGCACGGGTCCCGCCGCCACTTCCAGTTTTGCTGCAGCGTCAGCTGCAGGTAAGGAATTCTTCGTTTTTCTCTCTTTCCTCGCCTTCCCTGGTATATTCTGGCCCCCAGGGCTCCCCCTTGGCCCCTCAGGGTCTGTCCCCTGTATCCTCCCTGTGACACCCTCACTTCCAACCCACTGCCCCCCATCTCCCCCAGCCCTGTTCACTTCTGACCTGCTGCCGTCAGGCACCAGTCCCCCAGTGGGTGGGTCAGAAGGTGGGAGTGTGAGGCAGGGGACGGTTTGCTCCCATAGTGGGCATGGAGCTGCTGCCTGTCCAGATTCGCACAGGCAGGAGCTGCCTGCAGTCCAGTGAACAGGACCTGGAGTGGGGCATCGAGACTTGCTGCTGCTGCCACCCCAGCCACCACCAGGACCCCCATGCCAGCCATATCACCAGCAGTAGTGTGAGGAGTAACAGGTGGGGGGGATGCACATATGGTAGTGCACTGCTCTCACCTCCTCCTGCTACCAGCTGCTTGCACACCGAGCCATGGATCTATCCTGCTGCCATGGCCTGGCTGCTGCTGCTGCTCCCCTCAGGCCACCTGTGCTGGCCTCTGCTCCATCCCTCCTCCAGGGTAGAGCCACAGCCTGAGCAGAGCAGAGGCAGAGGGAGGAGGTGAGGGCAACGTACACTCCTCCCCACCCCCCCACCCCAGTCATTACTCCTCATGCAGTCTTGCTGCCCTGCTGTGCCCTCCTGCACCTGGTCCTGTCTTCTGGGCTGCAGAGGTGGCTCCTGCCTGTGCCAATCCAGCCAAGCTGCAGCCCCATGCCCACTGTGGGTGCACACAGCTGGGGGGCACTTGCCCCCTGATGCATTGCCTGTGGCCCCCCCGCCCCATAGACTTATGCTGCTTTTTTGCCACGTACATGTGTGCACATGCACATGGCACCTCCTGCCAGATCGCCCTCCTTCCAGTTCCCTCAGCCCCAAGTAGCCCCTTGCAGTCTGGAACTTTTGGTTCACAACGCACGGGTTGAGAAACACGGGACTAGATGACCTCCTGAAGTCCATTCCAACCCTAATTTTATATTATTCTGAATGCTGGGTAAAGACACATGGTGCTGGAATAGCATGTAGAGATTTTCCATTCCCTATTCAGCATTGTAATGGGAAGACTGTTCTAGCTATACAGGAAGACTAGAAATGGCTCCTAGACAGTGAGGGTGGATTTCACATTCCAGAGAACGAAGAAAGTATAGGTAGCAGAATAAGAGATATAAGAACGGCTTCCGGAATGGATAAGCAAGTGATTTACCTACGTGATATCCAAGCCTTCCGGTGTGTGGTGTTACATCTACTACTACTATTTCTGTCTTGTCTCCAGTCCAACTTTTCTATATAGTCTGCTCCCAATATTCTGCACAGGCCACTGCTTCTGGTGTTGGTGTTGCCAGATCTTGCGGGATGCGTTGTGGGGTTACAGGGCATTTCAAAAGATGATCCATGGCATGCTTCTCCTGACAAACACATTGGTTGATTACATAGGGGCACTATGATTTCATGAGAAGTTTGCTTCTGCCAAGACCTACTCTCAATCTGTTCAGGCTTCGCCATGTGTACCATTTGTAATTGGAGCTGGATGCTAACTCCTCACTGGCAGTAATTCCTCACTGGCTGCAGTCAACAACTTTGTCACCTAGGTTCTCCCATTTTTTGCCAGAGGGTAGTTCTGGCTGATTCTGGTGATGTGGTCAATGGTATGGTAGAGGGGGAAAAAAGCTATTTTTTAATGAAAAACAAGGGTGTGTTGGTTCATGTCCATATAGCAGGTGGTGGTCATCTGACCCTTCTATCTGCTGGTCAATGTCACCTGCTACTTTCCTCCTGATTTAAGGGGGAGCTATGTCAGATAGTGCAGATAGGCAGGGATCAGGGTGGATTTTACACAGCCTGTTAATTCTGCACGTATCATTTAGGGCTGTGTCAATATGTTTACTATGGCTTGAGCATCCCCAGGTGGTGTGGGCATATTCAGCCACAGAGAAACAAAATACTAAGGCAGTAGTGCATAGGGTGCATGGTTGTGCTTCCCACTTGGAGTTTGTGAGCTTACACAGAATGTTGTTTCATGGTTTGACCTTGGCTTTGGTATTTAATATGTGCTTTTTATAACTAAGTGTACAGTCCAGAGTTACCCTTAAGTAGACTGGGTGTTTCTGATGTTCAAGAGACTGGTCACCCCAGGTGACATTCAGGTGTGGTTCCCATCCCATTTTCTCAGATGGAAAGCATAGATTTGGGTTTCACTAGGATTGGGTTTAAGATAATTGTTTAGGTAGTAATCGGGGACATCCCTGGCAGGGGACGAATTGGGGCAACTTCCCTGGGGCCTATGCTTTGGTGGGCCCTGCAGAGCTGGGCGGAGCGGCCGCAGTGACTCCGCACTGCTGCTGGCTTCACGTCCGGTTGCTCGGCTGCACCTTCCCCTGCCAAATCCATTGCCTCCGGCCGCTGGGCACCCTCTTGCAGCCACCTGTAGCAGCTCACCACTGCCAGCTTCCTCGCATCCAGGGACAGGGCCCCACACAGGCTGATTTGCCTGATTTGGGAGCATGGCGGTGGTGAGTTCCCACAGGTGGCTGCAGCACTGTCAGCAGCTGGGGGGTGGTGGCAAGCACCAACCGGTGGTTGGGAACCACCCGCAGGTGCTGCCAGCGGCATCGGTGACGGCCAGCAGCAATCAGGGACTGCCCGCAGATGGTCTGGCTTAGATTTAAGTTGTCAACCATGAGGTACAGTTTGTGGATCATGATGCAGTGTTGGACAATATCCTATACAGCAGATAGGTCAACAAATGCTGCACTGGTCATCAACTTCTGTTGGAAGCCATCTCTGACATGCTGTAAGGTTTAGTAGATGGCATGCACAGGATTGATGTGGTTAAAAATCCACTTGGTCTTGTGTAAGTTTAGAATCTACCAAGGATGAAATTGATTGCAAGATAAGATGTTTGTAGGTAATGCCAAGGAGGGAGATCAGTCTATAACTGAGGAGGGAGACCTTTGGTGATAAAAGGCGTGGTTTGAGCAGAGCTATGACTCTTGTCTTTCTCCATACTGACGCTTTTGTTTACTCATCATACATGAGTTAAGTAGATCAAGGAGCCATTGCTTTGTAAGGGGTCCTAGGTGTTGTATCATCTCAGTGAATACTTCATCTATTCCTGCTGCCTTCCCATGTTTCAGTAGGCCTATGCCAACTATCAGTTCCTCCATAGTAAATGGATGGGTTAGGTCTTTAGGAGCTTGTTGGTCTAACAGTATAACATAGCGATGGTGTTCTCCAGTGTTTCTTCTATGCAAGTGCTTCCCATTCTTGAGCAGTTCTACACTTTGGTTGCAGTGACATTTGATATAGCTCATGCTAAATTATTATTGTTGCCTCCTAGTTTTCTTGTAGCCACTCAACCTTTCTTGCTGTTGTGTCAGATTGGTGTTCTCAATCATCTCTTTCCAAGCATTGCATCTCTACTCTTATGCTGTCTGTTAGAATTTCTCCCAGTGTAGTGGTGGATTCTGACAGGGGGTCAAGATGGTATGCTTTCTTATAGAAAGGATACAGGTCAGATGTTGAGCTCAACATATCAGGGATATATCTTGCACAGCAACCCCTTGGGATGGAGCAGCAGGCATGTCTCTTCATGGCCTTCACAAAATTGTTATAATTCTCATGTGTAGGTCCCTGGCTGATTCCACCATTGCCTCTGTGAAGGCTGCCCAATTGGCTTATTTCAGGTTGCAACATCTGTGGAAGGGAGTGTTTTGCACTGTTATTGTAGAGCCTATCTTGATACTTATGGGGGGGGGTGTTGGATGTGGGGTATAGGCTCCATCACTGCTTTCTTGAACATCTGGCTAATTCCATTGCTCACAAAGTCGATGTCTGGGTTGTATCTTCTTCTTCAGCAGCTGCAATTAAATGTGTCACGGGGCGGGGCCCAGGAGTGGCCGTGATCTCTCCTGGCGCCCCTACCGTGCCAAGTTGGGTCTCGAATGCACCCTCTATCTCGCCCGCCATGACTTTGATGACTCTATACTATTAATGGGAGGCTGCCTTTACTTGACCCCTTGGACCGGGTGCTCTTGCCCTACTGGTCCCTGCTCCATCCAAATGGATTCTGGTGCCCCCAACCCTATGGGCGTCGCGTGGCTCCTTCTGCCCCTACTACCACGCCCCAAGCCTCTCAGGTGTTCCGGACATTATCGTGTCTCTACTCTTCCTTAGTGGCCCTCTCCGCGGCCCCTACTCGTATGTCCACCCTCACTGGGCTCCTTACTCCCGTGCTCGCCCTCACCGGGCTATAGTCATACGCTTGCCCTCACCAGGCTCCCCAATCTTGGGCTGGCCCTCACCGGGCTCTGTAGTCTGGTACTTGCCCTCACCGGGCTCTCTAGTCATACACTCGCCCTCCCCTGGGGCTCCTCTATGTCCTCGCCCTCCCGTGGGCTTCTACTCACGCACTCGCCCTCTCTGGGGCTTACCACAATGCTCTTGCCCTCCCTGGGGCCTTGCCTCGCGCTTCCCACGCTCCCCGCCCTCCCTGGGGCCTTGCTCGCATTTCCCACGCTCCTTGCCCACACTCGGGCCTATGCTCGTGCTTCTTGCGCTCCCCGCCCACACTCAGGCCTATGCTCGCGCTTCTCATGCTCAGGGCTCAGGCGGCCTCGGCCTTACCTGGCCCCAGACCCCTTTTCTGGGTCTTACGCCCCCTGGGCTCGTCCCGATAATCACTCTACATTGGGGTTTCATTTCCCACACTTCCCGCGGTTGGGGCTCAGGTGGCCATAGCTGTGTCTGGCCCCCAAGACCCTCTTCTCAGGGTCATACGCCCCACTGGGCTTCTCCAGATACTGCCCACACGGGGCCGGGGTCACAACACCCCCAAACGCAGCACCGCCTTGGTGCCAAACTGTGGTGCCTTCTCTGGCACCCGATTGGTGTGCCCTCCCAGGGCACTAGGAACCCCCACGCTACTGGGGAGCTCCCCTGAGGCCTCCTCCAACCCCTACAGCCTCACCCGGTCCTCCGGTGTAACACAAACAACCAAGCCGAAAACCTAAAACCATGAGCCAACCGGCTGTAACCCAGAATAAGCCTCCTGGCTATAACCTCAATTCTGCGCCACCCTGGCCCTCTTTCAATACCTCCCAGTCGGGGTTTTCTCCACCCCGTATCATCATGCCAGCGGTCAGCTGCTCTGCTCTGCAGCAGAGCTCTGGCTCTCAGGCTGCCAGAGGGGAACCACACTTCTGGCCACAGCCTGACTGCTTATAAAGGCCAGACCCTGCCCCCTTCTGGTCAGCTGACCCAATCAGTTGCCTTAGCAACCGCCTGCTGTGCTGCCCTGTTGACTGGCAGCTAAACCCGAATCACCATTGCCAGTAGCGAGCACCCTAGTGCCTGCTACAAACTGACTTGGGTTTTTTAGCATCCTGTACCAACGTCAGGTTGCTGATCTTTTCCCATTGTTTTACTAGGATGCTGTTGCTGTTGTTGTTATCATATCCCCATGCTGTATTATGGGAGTTAATGTTGTTGATCACAAGGCTGTACTTGTGTGTGCTACTCTCAGGTAGATTGTTCCGTTGGAAAATACTAGATGGTTGTTTGTATATAGATGTTATAGTGAAGTTCTTGAGGCTAAGTGTGATGGTTTTGATGTTATTCTTGCTTGTGCTGGTATGTACTTGCTCAGTTCGCATGTCAGGTCTAGCAAAAATCACACTGCCATGTTGGCTGGCCACATTATTCTTCTGCTGCAAGGGAGCAGCACACAGGATTTTTTTGACCCCTGGATCTCCTGTTGGCAAGGTGCTCTGAGCCAAGCAGAAACTTGTAAAATTAATAAGGTAAATTAAGAGCTCCCGTCTGTCTTGGAGTTTGATACTCCAAGATTTTTCCTCCTGATTCAGTAGAGGTTTATGGATAGAAGAGGGTCACCAGTGTTGTGAGTGTCTGTCTAATGGTGAAAAGGGTTTTTTTGAAGAAGGTGTGGAGAAAAAGTCTGAGTTCTATGGGCAGAGGATGGTATGAAGGGACCTCCATGTTAGCTGTGTGTGCTAGACCTCCTTTGAAAAATCTGAAAAGTTAACAAACAGCACCTACTCCTGGGAAACTGGTGCCTAGAAAATATCAGCCCTTGGAGATCCTTAATGCAGGGGAAGGCAGTTATTTTGGGCGGAGGGCTGCTTGCTGAGTTTTGGCAAGCCATCGAGGGCCGCATGACAGGCAGCCAGGGGCAGATTAATATTTCTTTTCTAAATTGTTTATGGGCTCCACAGGCCAGATAGAATGGCCTACCAGGCCACTTCTGGCCCACGGGTCACATTTTGCCCACCCCTGCCTTAATGCATAAAGCCCTGATTTATCTGCTTTGCACGCGCACTCACTCACTCACTCACTCACTCACTCACTCACTCTCTCTCTCTCTCTCTCTCTCTCTCTCTCTCTCTCTCTCTCTCTCTCCTCTTAACCCAGGTAATTCATTGACTTACTTCAGTGGAGAATCCCCTCTTTTGATTGTATCTCCTGGTCTGTGGACTTGCTTGGACCTGTATGAAGGCAAGGACTTGCTTTGACTTCTTGTGATAAGAGCAAGACTACGAGGGTGGAGGAGGGGTTCTCTGTTTTATTTTGTTCCCCCTGGCCCCCATCTGCTTTTCTATTACATTTTTTTTCATCCTGACTCTTTTATACAGTTGCTGTCCAGAAGCTTCTGATAACTTTGTGTTGGCCCTGTTTCCAAATGCCTTCTGAGCGATTTTTTTTTTTTGCACAAAGCTTATATTGTGACTCTCAGCAAGGACACATGGAACCAACAGGAGGCTAAAAATAGCCCAGGATCAATAATAGCATGGTCTCTCTATTTTTCCTTTTATTGTAAATAATTTGTGTATTGACAAAGCAACAAAGCAGCTTCCTTTAAGACTGTCTTAATACATAATTAGATTCCATACCTGCAGTGTGCGGCACTGGGGGAGGGGGTCCAGGCTTGGGGAAGGCAGCACTTTGGAATGCTGATAACAGCACATGAGTCAGAAGTTCCTTGATGTTTTGCCCACATCCATTACAGACATGAACACTCAGCAATTTTTTGCAGTTCCGGCAAGCTGGAGCATTAGTTCTGTCTTCTGTTTTAGGGGATCTGTGAGAGACAAGTTCTTGGACTTTGATTGGCACCTGATCTCAGACTAACTAACCTATTCAAAAAGGAGAGCATGGGGCAATTTTAGACAAACAGAGTGAAATTCAAGGGAAGCCTTTTGTGTCATTTAATAGTAGTACACAGTTTCACTGGGATTTAAATGGTACCTAGCCTTGCCGGTCTTCTGTACAGGGGGAAGATTTGTGCTAAGGGCAAAGGGCTTGAATTTAAAAAGCACTAAGGTACCTATTTAAACACTGTCTTGAATAGGTCCCAATTTAGGAAAATGTGGCTAAGGGGCAGATGTGCAAAGGTATTTAGGTGCCTAATAGGATTTTCAAGTGCACCTAAATCTGTCCTCTGGTGCCTTGTTTTGAATCCTGTCTGCCAGAAGTATTGCTGAAAAGTGGATAAACCAAGGATGCTGTGAAGATTTCCTGAATACTTTTTTGTTGAATCTTTCATTGGTACAGAAATGTGCAGATTTTTTATTAGTTCTCTTTTGAAATCCCTGGGAGTTGCACTAGTAGGTTTATTAGGGCTGAATTCTGAGTGCATTGGCAATGTGTAGGGTGTGCATGCGGGTGCACGTGCACCCCCTGAGCTTGGCAGTGCACCTTCTGCAAAAAGCGCCAGTGATGGTGCCTGTGGGCGGTTGCCGCTTGCTACCCCCCACCCCCTCACCACTGACACCACCAACAGTGTTTGAGGGCAGTCCCCAGTTGCCACTGGCCGCCGCTGATGCTGCCAGCAGCGTCTGCAGCTGGTCGCCAACCTCTGGACCCCTTCATCCCCCGCCACCAACAATACCGCCGCTGCCTGCGGGAGCTCACCATGCCCCTCCACCCCAGCCTCCGGGGGCACGCAGCGTTCAAGGCTGGATGTATTGCAGCATGACCCTTGACTGGGTCAAAAGGGATTCATTTTATCTTTGTGTTCCGTCAATGAAGCTAAACCACCACAGTATCACGGAGGAAATTGCAGAAATAAATCTGTGATATCAGATTCTAACTCTAGCCAGGTCAGGATGTCAACTTGTTAGATGGTAGTGGACTAGAATATAAATCAAAAGTAAAAACAGTAATTGTTTACTGTATGTGTATGTGGCTGGGGGAGGGTATTCCATTTTAAATATTGGGGGTACATTTCAGCTCTGTTTCAGGAAGGCAAGGTGGATAAAATAGCTCAATAACTAAAATAACTTAACCATGAAAGTGTTCGTGGAAGTTACATGCAGAAGAAAATAATAAGCAAAAGGACAGTTCAGAGAGGATCAAAACTAACAAAACTAGGGTATAAATTGAAAGCATTTCCAGAAAATTCAATTCCCCCCTCCATTTCTACTTATCCAAGATAAAAGACCAGGAGGTTTCTCTGGTAATTTAACAGTGGGTGAGGTTTATAAGAAGTGTAACTGTTTATAGAACTCTCACCTCTGTGAGGTCAGAAGCTCCAAGTATGGAATAGTATCAAAGTAGTGTGTCTGCAGTAGCAAGTATTAAGAAAAATTATACATATTGGCTACATCTACACGAGACACTGACTGCACAGTAGCTCATGACTACTGCACAATAGCGTTGTGGCAGAAAGTGTAACACAACGCTACTGTGCAGTCAGCATCATGAAAAAGGTGTTGGGTGGCACTACTGTGCAGTAACTCTAGTTACTGCACAGTCATTTAGTACTAGTTTATTCTGGATTTAGTTCTGCTATAGCATTTCACCGCTCAGTGTGTTCAGTTGTACTAAGATGCTTACGTCTGCCAGTGGAGGTAAGATATAACAGCACCCCACAAGAGCAGCTCTGGAGAGAAGCCTGAAATCCTAGTGACTTCTGCCAGAGGTCTGTTGATGAAAGTCCATCTGCTGATACTGTGCAAAACTTTGCACAGTTTGTGTTTACTGAGTGGCATCCTGTTGGCAACTTTGGATGCTGTGCTAAAGAATCAAGGGTGGGGGGGGAAGGTGAATTCCCAGAGTGGTCCCATCACAGTAGGCCTCTGAAAACACCTTTTTATTTTTTGCCAGTAAATTCATCTATCTCCAGATACTAGAGTCCTACCACTTCAAATGAGCTATTGCAGGCTGTTGTGTCAATAACGTGTGTGTAATAGGAGTATCATAATAAACTGAAGAAAGATCTAACAAAATATCTAACAAAATAAAATAATATTAAAGCCCATCCCCTGGCTTTAAACTAAGCCCACTGGGGGGTGGGGGGACTACCACCACTGCAAGCCCACTGGGCAACTTTTGCAAATCTAGCAGGCTAAGGCAGTCAAGGGAACCCACCTCTACCCCAACCCCAGAATGATTTGCAGGGAAGGCAAGGGCCCCCAGTGGGGCACTTATGTGCCTGTACACCATTGCCAGGAGCTTGGGGAATAAACAGGGGGAACTGGTCCTCCTGCTAAACGAGAATGATTATGATCTCAAAGGGATAACGCAGAACTAATGGGACTCCAGCTGTGACTGGGCCACAGGTATAGATGGCTATACCTTGTACAGGATAAATCATGCAGATAAAAGGAGCAGTGGGTAGCTCTCTATATCAAGGAAAGCTACCCGTGTCTGCAAATCGACATTGGCACCCAAGGCGGATGATTGGAGACTCTCTGGGTTAAAATCCATGGTGAACCATGGCACAGGGGACACAATGGTGGGAGTCTACTACAGACCTCCTAGCCAGGATCAAGAGCTCAACCAGGAATTCGCCACGGAACTGGCTGAGGCTGCATGCTCCTGGTGCATGGTTGTCATGGGAGACTTCAACTACCCAGACATCTTGTGGGAAGAGCACTTGGCCACATCTGAATGGTTGCAAAGCTTCCTCATGTGCGTGGATGAGCTCTAGCTGACTCAAAAAGTCTATGGACTGATGAGAGGCGAAGCACTGTTCAACCTGGTACTGGAAATGGGGGTGACTTAATCAGCAACCTAACAATTGAAGGGAAGCTGGAAGACAGTGACCATGAGCTGATCACCTTCCCCATCTGGCATAAAGCTGACAAATAGGTCAGCAATGCAGAAGTCCTTGATTTCAGGAAAGCTGACTTTGACAAGCTCAGGAGGCTTGTTGGCCAGGTCCTAAGGGACCACAACCCAAAGGGGAGGGGAGTTCAGGATGAGTGGTCACTGCTCAAAGGAGCAATCCTGGAAGCACAAGCAGTGTCTATCCTATCTTGGAGAAAAGGCAGCCAAAGGGCACAGCAGCCCCCTTGGCTCTGCAGGGAACTAGTGGACCTCCTGCATCTGAAAGGAAAGACCTATAAAGGATGGAAGACTGGATCCACCTCAAAGGAGGGGTACTGTGCACTGGTCAGACCTGTAGGGAGCGAACCAGGAAAGCCAAGGTGGTGACTGAACTCCAACTGGCTACATGTATCAAGGATAATAAAAAGTCCTTTTTTAGATATGTGGGGAGCCGGAGGAAAAACAAGGGTAACATTGGACCCCTGCTAAACTATATGGGACAACTGACAACCAGTGCCCAGAAAAAAGCCAACCTGCTTAATGGGTATTTGCATCGGTTTTTCACCAGCCCCAGGGGATAGCCCTGCTCAATACAGTACGGAACGGCCAGGGTGAGGGGGAAGTGTTACCCTTCATCAGTGTTGACCATGTGAAGGAACAGCTTGAGACAGCTTTCAAGTCAGCCAGCCCAGACAGTTTACACCCTGGGGTACTTGAGCTGTCAAGCGTCATAGCTCAGCCACTGGTATGGATCTTCCAAGAACTTGTGGTGCTCAGGCGAAGTGCCCGAAGATTGGAAGGAAGCCAATGTGGTGCCTATCTTCAAGAAAGAGAGGAAAGTAGATCCAGGGAACTACAGGCCCATCAGCCTGAACTCTATCCCGGAGAAGATCTTGGAAAATATTATCAGAGGCCATTCTTGACAAACTGGCTGATGGCAACATCCTGAGGGACAGCCAACACGAGTTTGTTGCAGGTAGGTCTTGCCTGACCAATCTCATCTTCTATGACCAGGTGACATACCACCTGGACAAGGGAGAAGGGATTGACCTCATATATCTTGATTTTAAAAAAGCTTTCGATCTTGTATCCCATGAACATCTCATAGAAAAACTGGCTAACTGCAGCCTCGGCTACATCACAGTCCGCTGGCTGGGAAATTGGCTCCAAGGTTGGACCCAGAGTGTGGTAGTCGATGGAAGTCAATCATCATGGTGCGCTGTGACTAGTGGGGTCCCCCAAAGTTCCGTCCTTCGGCTTATACTTTTTAACATCTTCATTAATGATGTGGACAGTGTCAGAAGCGGACTGGCCAAGTTTTTCAATGACAGCAAACTTTGGGGCAAAGCGTCCTCACCTGAGGACAGGAGGGTGATCCAGGCCAACCTTGACAGGCTCAGAAAATGGGCAGATGAAAACCAGATGGCGTTCAACACCAAAAAATGCAAGGTACTCCACCTCGGGGGAAAAAAAACCCACAGCATGATTGTAGGCTTGGTAGTGCTACGCTTGCTAGCACCATGGCTGAAAGGGACTTGGGGGTCATGATAGACCACAAGATGAATATGAGCCACCAATGTGATGTTGAAGCTGGTAAAGTGAGCAGAACTCTGGTTTGCATCTGTAGATACCTCTCTAGCAAATCCCAGGATGTCATCCTCCGGCTGTACTTGGCCTTGGTGAGGTTGCAGCTGGAGTACTGCATCCAATTCTGGGCCCCACAATTTAAAAAGGATGTGGAGAACCTTGAGAGAGTCCAGAGGAGAGCCACGCGCATGATCAGAGGGCAGGAGAACAGGCCTTATAATGAGAGGATGAGAGCTATGGGACTCTTCAGCCTGGCAAAGCGCAGGCTCGGGGGGACCTGGTGGCTGCCAATAAGCATATAAGGGGTGTACATCAGGATTTGGGGGAACATCTGTTCACCAGAGCGCCCCAAGGGATGACAAGGTCAAACAATCACAAACTCCTCCAAGACTGTTTCAGGCTGGACATAAGGAAGAACTTCTTTTACTGTCTGAGCCCACAAGGCCTGGAACAGACTGCCACCAGAGGTGGTACAAGCACCTACTCTGGATTCCTTTAAGAGACATTTATTTTGCTGGGATGCGCCCAGCTGACTTCCTGCCCCTAGGGCAGGGGGCTGGACTACATGATCTTCCAAGTTTCCTTCCAGCCCTAATGTCTGTGAAATCTATGAAAATATGTATGTGGACACTTCAGTAGTAATTGCATACTGAGTAATACATATTGCTTAGAATAGTTTAAACTGCTAATAAAGACAGAAATAGCCTGGGTGACAACATACCGTGCAAATGTAAGATCTGCTGAAGTTAAATTTTCCCCTAGTCACAGGATCAGTTTAAAGCATAGGCACCATCTTTAATGGAGCTTAAGTTTTTTTGGCACTTAAGTGATGCCTAGGCCTTGCTCAGGCCTTAATTTTGCCCATGTAACCAGATTAGAAAAAGAATCAAGTGTCAATTAAAAGGGATCAAAGAATTCTAATGGTTGTTCTGGAAATCCCTGGCATGTTCTCACGTACAAGCTCTCTCCTCTTAAAAAGACTGTCATTCAGGAGAAAGGAGTGCTCCATAGGAAGAGTAAGACGAGCTGGGAAAATAGTTTGAAAAGCCTTGAACAGTTAGTACAGCAAAGGCCACCCAAGCTTCTGCTTTATCTTCTTATGTCAAATAATGGAAGAAATAAAAAAAAATGAGAGAGGGAAATACTTTCCACTGGAGTCCAAGCATGTGCCTTTCATTTACAGTGCCACAGGGGCAGTCTCCCACCTCCACCCAAACCCCAAACAGATGGCTGTGGAGCTATGGGGGCAGAGCCCCCTGCTGCCAAATGCTACTAAAGCCACAGCTCTGTGGGTTGGATCTTGCAGACTGTAGGCTGTAGTTGGCAACCCCTGTTTTAAAATCATTTTTGGCCCATTTTTGGCTCTAATTCCTACCAAAATCAATTGGTTCCTAAATACCTTTACATGTTACAAACATCTTAGTTCCAGTGTAGGTGTTGAATGTCCCCTTATTAATTGTAGCTATAAATGCAAGTGCCCTCACTTACCCTTATCCCAGTCCTTCTGCCCACGAGGGTGGAAATGAGGCACCCAGATATACACCCCCACAACACCCTATTGCGCCTTGCTCCCACCCTTGTGGGTAGAAGGACCCAGCCCAGCCAGCACTCAGTAGCTGGGCAGGGCTGCTGCTGCAGCCACCCCTGGGGGACTTGTTTGGCTTCCCTGGCATCCCTCTCACTTTGGGCAATGTGTAGGGAAGCAGCAGGAGTAGGGGCACGGAGAGCTGTAGCTGGGTGGGGCAGGAAGTGTGGGGCTGGCGGCAACACAGATCTCGCACCTGGGGGGCGGTGGGAACACGGAGCTCAGTTGGGCAGGGTGTGGGCATGAGGGAGGGTCGGGGAGGGTGTGGGGACCCCCCACACACTTCCCCACATGATGCGCAGTCCTTGCTGCTGGAAGCAGGAGCAACAGCACTCAGGACACTTGTGTCCTGCGCAGGCGCTGGCATCGCCTGTCTGGCCTGCCTCTGTCCAGCCCCATGCTGAAGCCAGCTGCCTTCCCTGCCCCCTGCCATGCAGGTCCTGGGACTCTGGCACAATTGGAGGGGAGCCCTGGCTCTTGCTTGCCCATGGAGTCCTGGGACCTGTGCAGCAGGGCACTGGGAAGGCAGCTGGCTCCAGTGTGGGACTTCCTCCAGTGCTATGCATGTGCGAACTTCATGCGTGCCACACATAGACCCCACAGTAGAGGTGGGCCAGGTAGGCTACGCTCCTTGCCCCCATGTGCAGCAGTGGCTGTAGCTACACACTGCCAGGCACCAGCGCCTGGAGGCAGCAGGGGCTGCATGCCATATGGGGGAGTGTATGTGGGTCCCCACACACCCCCCACCCTCCCTCACACCCACACACTGCCCCCAAAACCCTTCACACACACACACACACACACACACACCCCAACCTTCA
>NW_017728959.1:1884069-1888083 GCF_001723915.1 Gavialis gangeticus
TTCAACCACTTCCAGGCTTTCATCATTTATTCTAACTTTAGGAGAACAGTCAACTTGTTGACCCATGACTACTGTCGTCTTTAGGCTAAAGGTCAGACAGAAATCATCATAAGCATGAGAAAAGGAACCCATTAGACTTTTCAGTCCTGCTTCTGAATTACTGTGTTGTCGGCAAAGAGCATTTCACAGACAAGAACTCAGGTTTTTGTTTTTCGCTTTGAGACAAGTGAGGTTAAGGATTTTCCCATCGGACCTGGTCCAAAGGTGTATTCCTTCTGAAGAGCCACTGAATGCATATTTGAGTAGGACAGTGAAAAAAATCCCAAAAAATATTGGAGCTAGGACACAGTCCTGTTTGACATCACTCTTGATTTCAAATTCCTCCAAACATGACCCATTGAACTGCACTGTTCTACACATACCAGTGTGGAAGGACTCGATGATGCTCAGAAGCTTAGGAGGGCAGCCAGTCTTCAGGATTTAGAACAAACCATTTCTTCTGACAAGATCAAAAGCTTTGATGAGATCAACAAATGCGATGAACAGAGATTTCCTTTGTTTGTAGCACTTTTCTTGTAGCTTCCTCAAGGAGAATATCATATCTGTTGTGGATTTACTGGATCTGAAACTACATTGAGACTCAGGGTAGAGTGTCCACAAGAGTCTGCAGTCTTAGCCGGATGACTTTTGCGAACAGCTTCCCAATGATGCAAAGTAAGGCTTTATACCGCAACAGTTATTGCAGTTGCTCATATCACCTTTGTTTTGTACAGAGGTGACTATGCTTGCATCCTTCGTATATTGAGGAATTTCACCTTCTGTCCCACACATTCATATTAATTCGTGCAGGTGGAGGAGGACGGATTTCCTGCATTTAATATTTTCAGACAGTATGCATTCCAACCCTGGTGCTTTACCACAAACACGCTAATCAATGGCTTTTTCTACTTCATCTACAATAGGTTCATGGTCAAGTGCTGTCAGGGTTGGGAGGTCTTCAAGTATGTTAAGAGCAGAGTCAGGGAAAGTGGAGTGAGTGAGTAATGTTCAGTTCAGCCATCCATCTGCTTATTGTGGTCATTAAGATGAATTCTCATTGAACCAATCATTTCAGCTGTGATGCAAGGTATACCAAGAGTCCGAGGCAGTGGGATAGATGGCTCTTTTGAGCTGAACCCATTTCTCCTCAGCAGTATTACACAGCTTAAGAGATGGTAGAGCCCCGGACAGAGTTTTGATGAATTGAGATGAAATGTCTTCAGCTTTCAGTCATGTGGCATTTATTTGTAGTAAGGAGAGTTCTTGCTCTTGCACAATTTCCTGGGCTACAATTTGACTTTAGTGCATACCAAATTGGTATCACAGTCAACACTCTGATAGGATAGCATGGTGATTACATCACAGAAGTCTCGTGAGTGGGTAATAATCAGGTCAAGTTGATGCCAGCGTCCAAATCATGCATGGTGCCAAGATACTTTTTGTTGAAGTTTCATGTTGAAGAAATAAATTGTTATACATAGCTTATTGCATGAACACAACTTGAGCAAACATCTGTTTTCATTCATTTTGCCAACACCATTGGTGCCCAAACAGTGAGGCCAGGCAGCATGCTCAGCACCAACCCTTGCACTGAAGTCTCCAAGCAGGAGGATTTTTTTCATTAGGTGAAATATTAGTGATTAAGGCACTAAGCTTGTCGTGAAAGTGGTCCTTTGTTTGAATGAAGCACTGAGATTTGAAGCATATGAACATAAGAGATTGACAGGACCAGAGGCAGTAGTGAGTTGAAGCACCATTAATCTTTTGGGGCCTTTGTGTGGGGGTTCTATTGCAAAAAGCCATTCAGTTTTGACTGCAAAGCCAACACCATATTTCTTCTGGCTGATTACCACCAGAAAAAGGTGTAGTTCTTCTCTTTCATAGAGAAGATTCATATCTATCTTCCACCCAGTGAGATCTGTATGATGTGGCTAGGCTATAGCTTTGTCCAAAAACATTTGGGCAGGTTGTCTTTTAATTGAGCCTTTTGTTTATACTGCTTCTTAAGGGGCCTAAATGTCTGAGTTCATAGCAGCGTTCACATTAAAACATGGCAACAAAGCTGAGTTCTTGTTCTTATTGCATGCCACAGCCTCCTGGAACTTCACTACAGCAATGGTAGGGACAGAGCTAGGATCATCCTGCTCCAAAAGTATAGGCCAAATTAATCTGAAAAAGAACTGTGGCAATGTGTACGTGAGACACTGACTGCACAATTGTTACTGTCCAGTCATTTAGTACTTGTTTAAATATATATAAATTATATGTCATTTTATTTTAAAAGATATTTTGTCCTGATTGTGTGTGTTTGCATTGTACATGTACAATAATGCTTATCGTATATGTACTATAAGCTTTTCACAAGGTGTTTGCTTTAAAATAGAACCATAGTTGCATAAAATTTCAAGTGAAAGTCTTAGTGGTTTTCAGCTGCAATATGTGAAAAAAACAAACAGGTATAGTTTTGGAGAAAAATAGACAAGTTGTTTTATTGACAAGAATAACTCAGAAGCATAAAAGAGAATCAGGGGAATATTTACACTTTTTAAATCAAAGTGGCCAACTCCAGGCTGGTGCCAGTGCCCACTTGGCTTTACCATGCACACATCATTTGTTCTCTTTTCATAGTGTGTCATATAAATAACTAGTCTTCTGATATCCTTCAAAACTGTGGTTAGCATGGGCCCTCTGACTAACCAGGATGATGATGCAAGAGGCACAACACTGCTGTGCTTTTGGCAGATCCAGCCAGGAATATCTTGCATGTGTTTGTTGGGTCCACTGTTGTTTGTGTCTGGTTAGATACAGTTTTCAGTATAGTGTCACACTAGTAGCATAATGTTACATCAGTAAGAGGCAGCACAGACAAAACTATCTCCTCCTTTTGTAATGATGTGCTGTACCTTATTATAGTAGCAAGCTAGTCCTTTTTGTCTGTGCCCTTTCCCATCTCAAGGTCTCCCAGAGTCATAGTGAGGACATTTGAGGAGAGAAAGGTTTGATTTGTAATAATGTAGCTGCCTTTTGCGACTGAGCCAGGTATAATGCCAGCAAAAGTGGAATTAAAATACCTCCATTTGGTGTTCCTCTGTTACTGCAGCTCAGTTAACTTAGGTATCACAATGTGTAATTTTTGTTTCACTTCCTTGCCAAAACTTATACTTCAAAGGACAGATCTTAAAGCAACTTAGTCATGGATTGGTTGCAGAGTGAACTGTCCTCATACTGCAGCTATTTTTTAATTAAAATCGTGTAATATGGTGTATATTATAGCATGTTTATGTATTCAGGTTATTATCTGCTTCTCAAGTACGACTGAGCTGTGTTAACAAGTGTGTTGTTTCACAGCCCAACAGTGTCAGCACTTTGATGCCCATCCCATTGCAGAATTGTTTATACAGTTGTTTGTGTGTTCTAGTAAAAACTGAACACTTCCCTCATGTATAGGCCTCAAAAGCTTTACACTTGTAGCAGTTCTGCAAAATTGATACAGAATTATACAGTTCTGGTAGTCTGGAAGTTCTTAAATTAGTTTAAGAGTCTTCAAAAAGTTGTGTTTGTTTTATCTAATACAGTTGCAGATAATGCAACTAGTTAAACTGCTGTAACTATTATTATTGACTCCAAGATGAACATGAGTCGGCAATGTGGGGAGGTGGCTAGGAAGGCCAACTGCACCTTGTTGTGCATCCACAGATGCATCTCGAGCAGGTCCAAGGAGGTGATCCTCCCCCTCTATGCGGCACTGGTCAGGCCGCAGCTAGAGTACTGCGTCCAGTTCTGGGCGCCACACTTTAAGAGGGATGTGGACAGCATCGAGAGGGTCCAGAGGAGGGCCACTCGTATGATCAAGGGACAGCAGGGTAGGTCCTATGAGGAAAGGTTGCGGGACCTGAACCTGTTCAGCCTTCAAAAGAGAAGGCTGAGGGGGGATCTTGTGGCCTGTTATAAACTGGTTAGGGGGGATCAGCAGGC
>NW_017728959.1:1893083-1895202 GCF_001723915.1 Gavialis gangeticus
CCACCTTACTGGGGTCGTTTGACCCCAGTGCTCTTTCCTGCCATGGCAGGGGGTCGGACTAGATGATCTGCTCAGGTCCCTTCTGACCCTAGAAACTATGAAACTGTGAGTGTAAATTAGCCCCAACTGGCTCTAGGGTTTTCCATTAATGCCTCAAGAATCATATGTGCAGCTTTGAATGGCACTTGGCAAAACAACAAGCACAACCTTATGGATGATATTATCTTCTTATGAAGTAGATTGGGTTATACAGCCTGGTTGCAATGAACTTTTGCACCCTTTCTGTGAAGGAGAGCTGTTAAGCAGTTCAGCTAATACCTTTTGGTTGAGCTGTTATATTTTGGTACCAAAACTGGAGACACATTGCCCTTTAACTGAACTGGAGGTATGCAGGTGGTAGTAACAAATCCTGAAGCTAGAGAACATGGTGACATTAGAAGTCCCATCTTTCAAATGAGACATAAAACCAAGACCAAGGGCCTCAACACCTGAGGACACCCAAGGATGCTGTGGCTCTTGTCATCAAGGTGTAAGGATGAGGAATTAAAACTTGAGTGTTCAGGCAGACTCGTAACTTGGGTGATTTATATTCTGTTTTCCTAGGTTCTTTCTAGGCTATTTGTTAGATTTTTCTGTGGTGCACAGAACAAATGGGAATGAGTTTGATCTGCATGGCATCACTGTAGAAGGAAGGATGGTAGCAGTAATAACTTTCCACTCTTCGAAAAAAGGGATGATGTGGAATGCAGAGTCTAAGTAACCTTCCTGCAGGCAGCAAGTGCCAGAGCTGGGAACAGACCTTAGAGTTTGTGTTTTTCAGCCCAAAGTCATAACCACAAGGACCTTTATTTTTGTCTTTCCTCCTCAACAAGATCATCTTTCCTTCTATTTTGCATCCTAAATTATTAATATAGAACGGCTGCTCCTTCTCCTCACCCCTCTGTCAGCAATGTGTTGTTTTTCTGTCATCTACTTTGTGTTTGTTTTTAGGGCATTTTTAAAAAGTACAGCAAAAAGGCTTTTTCTTTTTCTGCCTCCCATCTGATGGTCTCAGGGTGCCATATTAATACTGGTGTTGCGGGGGGAGAAGGTAACGTGTTCCTTGTTCTGTTAGTGCATTCCCCTCATCCGTTTGCACCGCCTGTTACACTGAAGGAGACACCCTTCAATCTGAAATGTAGTGTGAGGAATGCGCACTCAGTCAGTGCACTGTGTGTAAGGAATTTAGAGCTGTATCCACAGCCCAATTGCTTCTTTGTTCCAGCTGTTTGGTTGATATTTAAATAATGTATGGCAACATTTGAAGGTGTGATGCTACTCGAACACCAGACACAGCTTGGTCTTTATGTTCCCCTGGAAGGTATTTCATGAAGCGTCCTGCACTAGACAGACCTTTGATTGTTGGCTCTTATCAAGGCAGGATGTCCAGGCCATTTTTAAAAATACAGACGTGCGGATTGCAGTGTGTTCTGATATCAGCCAGTCAGTGCACAGGGAATGCTGGAGCTGTAATTTCTCTGCCCTCTAGGGGCAGCCGCTTCTCTGTGCTGCCCATTGGCATTCTTTTCTCCTTTCACGTATGTGTTTTTGACCAAGAAAACGCTTGACCATAAACATTTTGGAGCTCACATCTCAGTGGAATTTCATTTAGTAAAACCTGCGGTAGTTTTGCTACAAAGACATTGCTAAGCCTTACAGGCTTACTCCTGGGCAGATGGGTCTGTAGTAAGCATCTGTGCAGAGGGGGAGACCAAATCCATCCCACTTTCTCAAGAGCCCTGCCTCCACTTCCTGAGTCTCATTTGTCAGTAGTCCGAAATTACACAAGCTCGCTCACTCTCTTTTGCGCCCTCTCTCTCTCTCGCACACAACTTGCTGTCTGAATAGAAGCTCCATCCTTCTGGCTGGGAGAGAGGAGCTCCTTTTGTTATTCAGATCACACACTCCAGCCTGTGGCTGAGTACAGCAGGCAGGCTCCAGCCACTGGATTCTTTTCTCATCCTCCTGATCTCAGCAGATCATCCCCTGCAACCTGGCAGCCAGCTAATTTCTGTTATCCTTGCCAAAGGGGTCCTGCCGTCTCTGGGCTCGCGTGCTCTCTCTCGCTCTCGCTCTCTCT
>NW_017728959.1:1895429-1915724 GCF_001723915.1 Gavialis gangeticus
TTCCTCTCTTCCACCCCCTGCCCCCCCTCCCTGTGCACGCCCGCTAAAGCTTTATTATCCTTTACTTCGCTTTGCTTTCATCAGAACCTTCCAGTTCCGTTCTGCCTCTTTTCTAAGCGGTCCCCGATCTCCAAGCTGGCCCCACTTTCACCCCTTCTGTCTCATTTTTCTGCCCCAGCATTTTCATTCCAACAGTGCTTGCTGATTTGCAGCGATGCCAGCAAGGAATTGTTAGAACCATATATTGAGCCAGAGAGCATCTGAGTGTTGGGGGAGAAGGGTTCTTTCATCCTGGATATTGTGATCTTCCAGCTTCAGGATTTCTGAGCAGGCCCTCTCCTCAAGGGGGGGAGTCAGGAGCAGACTTCAGCCATGGAGGTGGGCAAGATGGTAAGTGCTTTTAACTCACGTTTCCAGGCGCAGCATCCCTCTATCATGGGCTGGGTTTGCTCACTGAGCTCATTTTTAATCCCCTTTTTCCGAATGGAGATGTTGGAACACCCAGCATTTCGGATTGTTTCTCCCTTTAGTTCACGTTTATTTTGTTTTGTCATCATCCTTCATTCCCAACCTTTTTAACCCCTGTTGCATGTGCTTATGCTTGAGGCAGACTCTAAAGACTGATATTGTTAGGGCATGCAAGGGAAGGGGAGAGGCTCTAAGGGGAAGGCTCAGGAGTTTGCACACAGGTCATCCAAGTATGTTTCAAGTGCCAGTTCAGTGTCAGTGCTGTGTTTTGGGACCTTTAATCAAGCAATATTCCTTTTCATTGGAGTAATTGTAAGTTTTGGTTAATTAAACACCTTGAAATTTGGTTCCTGGTCTTTTAATAATTTAAGGGAAAAAACAGTTTATTTTTTGCATTTTGTTGTACAAGACATTGTGCTTTTTGCAATTGGGTGTTGTTTTAAGATCAACCCTCAAATGAGGGTCTCATTGTGTTTGGGTTTCTGCTCTTCCACCCAATTCAAGTAGAATACTAGGTGTTAGGATTCACCCTTGTCTGCCCATTTAACCTTGTTTTTCTCCTGTTGTCCAGTTAGCTTAATTCAGGTTGTTTGCTAGGGATTCAAGCCTCTGTGTATGATACATCTGTGAGTTCTTTATGCACGTTCTGTGCTTTGCAGGGAGATTTTGGAGTATAATGGAAGAGTATTTGAGTATAATGGTTTCTGCCTTTTGTCCAGAGCAAAAGGAAGTGCTGGATATAAAAGTCTTTCTGCTATAAGGTGGATTTGGTGATTAATGAGCCAGCTGGCAGGGTTGATTAATACACTGACCTTTCATCTTGGAAAAGAAGGCTTTCATCTGAACAGTGAATGGGTCCCTCGGGAGTTGAAGTGGCAGGGACCAGTGTAGGTTGGGGCCCAGATGCGGTGTCTGAGCCAAGTAGGTAAAGGGGAAGCTTGCACAGTGTGCATTCTGTGCAGGTCTTGTTCTTGGTCATTTTCATTTTTAAGATGATAAAAATCTAAATAAAGATCTCTGAAAAAAGAAAGGGCTGGCTTCAGTATTCCTGGGGGCCAGGCTGCCAGCTTCTAGTCTCCTAATGTGACCACCTCAGTAGTGTTGAAGCTCTTAAGTTACTGGCTTTTATCAGTTCCCAGGTATCCAGCTGGATAGTGCTTGGTACCTTAAATCAACCAGGGCATGGAATATGAATGCTCCTTGAATTTTTCACATCCACTTAATGCATTGGGGACCCTTTTCCTTTTAGGAAGATATGACTCCTTTACTTCTCACTAGGAGTTTGGGAGCAGGAGTTTGACAAAAACTCCTATAGCTAAATCAGTAGCCTACTTGTTAGTGTGCTGGATTAGCTGTCAAGTTTTTTCATCTCTGAGACCTTCTCAACATGCATTAATATATCTGAATTCAGGCTTAGGATCAGCTTAATTCAGAAACCTGCTGATAACCCAAGTAAATGAGGGATGTTCCTTTTGAGAGGAAGACTGTGGTTGTTTGGTTGATATTTAAATAATGTATAGCAGCATTTGAAGGTACAGTATTATTCAAGTACCAAGCATGGCTTGATTTGTATGTTCCCCTGGAAGGTATTTCGTAAAGTATCAGGCAGAATATACAGTTGGTAAAAATGTATGACTTGACATCCAAAGGGCAAGTTTCATCCCGAGTTCAGTGACCAGGAAGGACTGAAATATCAGTTCCTTTCTCAGCAGTATTTTGTTTTGACATCTCTTGTCTCCTTTGGAAATGGGATTCTTTTCTACAGAGATGTTAAGGAGTTTCCAGTCCCGCTCTTTTTCAGTAGCTCACACCCCCAACCTGGGAGACAGAGACAGAATAACTAGCTCCTGTTGTGTCCTGCAAGCACCAAGAATGCCCAAATGCTTGCTTTTGTTCAGTAGAAGCAGACTCCAGCTGCTGGTGTGATAAAGTACTGGGAATGCTTTGAAAGCTGAGGGAGGGTCTTTATAAGCATTGAGCCTAGAAAATGAAGGGGACCAGTACCCTTCCTTCCTGCAAACATAGATTAAGTGTAGAAATGTAAATGTAAGGCTCTTGGTTTATGAAATTTCCACATAAAATAAGGAATCTGGCTAATGTGCCTGGATAAAGCATCTGGCCACGCTGCTGAACTAGCTCTGCAACATGGGGCACCAGCATAACTGATTGGATGCTAGTGATGTCATACCCACATCAATTATTAAATAATAAGACCAGTGAGTGCTTTTCTGGGGCAACAGCTGCTATAAAGAAGTGCAGTAATGGCTCAGGATGCATTGCCTTAGAATGCCCTGGCTTGTGATCATCAAAAATAAGTGGCTGGTCCTTGCTTTGTCTTTTCTGACTTGTTTCAGAAGTTGCAGCGTTCCTTTGAATGTTTTAAGCTGTGGTGGGTAAGTGCAATACTAGTGATATTCAGTGCTGTGCAAACATTAAGCAGTGGGACTTTGCACACCACTGTAAATTTAATATTCGGTTATCCCATTTGACAGGTAAAGAACTGAGATCGAGATGTTGGCTGATTTTTCTGAGTGGAGCACCCAACTGTGTGTGGTATTGTCTTTCTTTCACCTATGCCCCCTCTTAGCCTCCTTTTTTAAGTCTGGGGCCCATGAAATGTGTGGCCATGTCCTTTTTGCTACCTATTGTGATGTTATCCCAATAGAAGGATGACATTTGATACACAGAAATACTTTTGATAATTCAAAAGATCTAGGATTTGGAAAGGGGGTCCTGCTCAAAACTAAGCAATAATATAAACTTAGTGTTTTGTTCTTTTCACTGGGAGGTGAATTCCCCTTCCGTTTCAAAGACATCATGGAAGACTCCAACAAGAGAAATATGACCAGATCTTGAAACTGCCAGCCCTATCCAGCAAACATCTTTCCTTCATCAAATTTCCAGATCTCCTTTCCTGTGCTGGTACTGCAGTCAGGTCACCAAGTTACTTGATTTGTAGGTTGTTAGCTAGTTCACTTCTCTAGAGATTTGTTTTGGCCCAACAAATCGTCTTTTGAAAAGATGTTTAAGACAAGCTGTAGGCATGCAATACTGTTACTTGTGGGATCCCAGTTTTATTCTGGATGTAATTTTATTTCTAGGATGTTGCTGGTCACCAGAAGACTGCCTAGTGGAGCTAGTAGCTTCCTGTGCTCCTGTAGTAACTAGCCACTCTTCCTGTAGCTATAAGGGAGAGGTTTTAAAGGGTTGTCACATACTGATCCATCCATACCACTGCTGCTGTGCTTTATGCAAAGAGGACACATTGGCCCCTTAAAGTTCTGTTAAACCCCCTTGTGCAATCTCCTCTAGGCTCTATTACAGACTCTCAGCTGGCATCTCTAATAACTGCTGCTTCAACTTGAAGCATCAGTTAAATTTGAGTCTTTTAGGACTGAAAATTGTTAGACTGTCATTAATAAGGACATGGTTTTATAAACTCCTCTTACATTTTTTTTGCCTGGACAGTGCTTGGGGCCTGGGGCTGGTTGCAGGGCCTCGGTGGGGAGCAGGATGGAGCTACGCATGGCTTATTCAGGAGGCAGTGGGAGGCTGGCTCCCCACCACTGTGCGCACTCCCAAGGGAGACATGGGGGGCTCCCTGCCCTGCTGCCCTTTCCCCAGGGCCTCCACAGCCCAAACCATCCTATACAATTCCAGTGTGGGACCTGGCGCAGCAGGGCAGGAAAGCTCAATGCTGCTGCCGTAAGCTGAGCATCGCCATGGCCACGCACCCCCTGCCCACCTGGCAGCAGCTGGAGGCGCAAATCCGTGTCATCGCTCCTGCTGCTGCTGAGCGGGCAGGGGGTGCTTTGCTATGGTGGCATTTGGCTTGTGGCAGTGGCATCGAGCTTCCCTTCCCCACTTTGCCCTGCCATGCTAGGTCCCACCCACTGGGCCACAGAGGCCCCAGGGAAGGGCAGGAGGGTGGAGAGCCTGAGTCCACAGCGGGTAGCCGGCACCCATACCGCCCCCACCCCCCACAAGCTCCACTGTGGCCATGCTGCCGGTGGGGGAGGGGGAGCTGGGCTCCACTCCACCGCAACAGTCGCTGCCTCCCATGGGTGGCAGCTGAGCCTCAGGCACTGCTGCAGTGGGGAGGGGACTGCAGACCTGGGTCCCTGGCCCTGTGGCCCTGGCAGTTGGGGGTCCCCTCCATCAGGGCAGAGGGCTGTGGGTGGGGAGTGAGAGACTAGCAGGGCCAAGGGCCTGTGGGTGGCAAGTGAGGGGCAGGTTCTGAATGGCTGTGGATGGGGTGTGAGGGGCACCAGCGGGGGTGGAGGGGCTGCTGGTGGGGAGTGATGGATTTTGGGTTTTTAATCAGAATTTGCGGGGTTTATCAGAGAATTTGCAATTTTGAAACAGAGAAAACCAGGTTCCCTGCTGATAACAACCAGCCATTGCCTCAACTAATTCTCCAGCTTTTACTATCACCACTCCCACTAGAATTCCCCCTTCTTACTGAGGTTGCTAGTAAATGCTCCTATGCCAGACTTTCTTTAGCCTCTTCTACTTCTTCCTTGACTGTCAAAAGCAGCAGAGAGGTCAGTCAGACTTTCTTTCTGAAAATTGTTTCCTCTCTCAGCCTTTTTCAGGCTTTTCCATCATTCAAGTCTTTTATTTTGACGTGATGATCTGCAAGCCAACTTCACAGGGAGATAAGTTTGGTTCCTCATACCTACAGATTTTGGGATACACTGTGTCTATAGTTCCACATGGATTCCTCTCTCTAGGACAAACAGAGAGAGAAAGAAGGTTTTTTATACCCTCATTCCTGAGTTCCTCCAATGAGAGGGAGAGACAGGTCTCCCTTTTTTTTTTTGACTGCTGTTAATAATTCCATGGCTCACAATGCAGACTTTATGGATCTTACCTAGGGGTTTATAGGAGGAAGTGTACACACAGAAATCCTGTTACTGTTAAGTAACCTTTTTACTGATAAAACCTTGAGACCTCATCCCACTGGTTTCACATGGTTACAGTAATATTTTCTGTAATAGTCATTATTACCAATCATACGGTGGAAGTACAGTTCCGTTTCATGGTTTGTGATTCTCGTACCTTGTCTTGCCTTTTTCATTAAGACGTATGGTGACAATAGGTCAAAAATGATATTAACCTTAAGTCAGTGATCTCTTTCTGAGCTATGTGAGATGGAATCTGAAACCAATGATATTTTCTCTGCAGTCCATAGTAACCCCTTCTTGGTTTTCAGCTGCCTGCCTACAAGGTTTCTTCTTCTGATACCCACAAGTTGTTTGTTCTGGAGGCCTTTTCCTAGTTTAAAAGCCAGTGAATGTCTGTGTCTGTGCTGTGCTGCCCACCTACTCTTGCAGTGTTTTGAAGGTTTTTATTAAGCTCTGTTGCACTTACTGCTGTTGAGCATATATTTGCAGAGCCATACACACACACAGGATGCAGGATTTGCTCCAACTGAATCTGGCCTTGCATTTCCTTCTGACCCCTCACCTCCTAGCCAGGTGAGGGGTCAGAACCCTTGCAGCTGATTTGGGGAGCCTCTTGTCCCTGCTGACAGAAACTGGAAGTGTAATCTAAAGCATCAACAGAGCTACCAGAAGCTGGAGCATGCAAGCATGCTATCAGCTGAGCCCCACATGCTCCAGCATGTCTGCTTTCATGTCATGATTTCTTTCAGGAAGCTAATGGAGGTGGATAGTATCCTTCCTGTGATGGGGAACATCACCAGGATCAGGAGCTGTCAAAGCCCAAATGTTTTGCCTTGCTGGGTCAGGTTACTTGGCCTCTCCTTTCTTTCCCTAGCAGCTGCATTAGGTACTCTATAGGCCACACTTTTTGACAGGAGGCACTGTTCTGATGTCAGATGTTTTATCTTGCTTGTTTATACAGTCCTTTCCAGTCCCCAGTTTGTCCTTCTTCTTTTTCTTTTCTCTGTTGAGATCTGCCAAAATCAAGAGCTTAGTAACACTAGTAGCAATAACTGTCTTTTCTTGTCTTCCTCTCATCAGAGAGAGCTCTATCTGTCTCTGGAGCTTTAAATATTAAGGCAAGGCTCAAACTGGGCCAGCTCAGCAGTTCAGCATTTTATTCTTCAGAATATACATTTTCATTTGAAAAGTAAGTCATTGTTCATCACAGATGTGAGCCAAGCATCAACCGATGAAGCACTATTTCAGCATGTCTGGAGCTCCAGGCAGAAAGTAAGTCCTGAAGGAAGCAGAATTGCCCTATGCATCCAAATCAAGTATTACATTTGCAGCTGAGACTGACTGCCTAAATAAGGAAAGGGATGATCCTCTTGGGAAGAACTGCATGGATCTGCTATCTGTATCTAGTATCTGCTATCTCTGATACACAGAACTCTGTTTGCAAGTGGAATTGGGAAGAATATTTTTATTTGTGTCCAAATTGAACCCCTGGCTGGGAGAGGGCTCCAGCATGAGGTGCGTCTGGTACAGTCTAATATCCAGGGATGAACTCTGGGTAGGTAGCTTGTTGTTTCCCCTTTCCTTCTCTGTTCCAGGAAGAATTAAGGCTCAGCTGAGACGTTTTCAGTTTTCTTCATCCTCATTGGGCAACTGTATGTGTCACCTGCCTCTGTGTGGTCTGCTGTGGCTTCATTTCCTTTGTGTTTGCACTGTGTACAAACCAGGATGGTTCTCTTTTCTTGGTGCTACTATATACGGTCATACGGGCTGTGTGGCTGTCCTGCTTTATAAGAGTCTCCTCCAAACATTCCTTTGAGACGAGCTGCAGGCAGAGTGGAAAAATTGAATCTGCCAGAGGATGCAGGGGGGCACCCCCTCTTCTTACCATAAGAGCACTCCACTCCTAAGTGTGATGCTAATTATTCCAAGCATTATCCAGGATAGATTGTTTTTGGGGGGGGGTTAGCACTTGGTGGAGGAAACCCTTTCTGAGACTGTACAATTGAACAGCTGCCTGAATATGCATGATTTGTCTTTGGCTATTCATTGGCAATTTACATATTTAAAGAGAGAAACTTAAATTGAATGAGTTGCAGTTGATGCTTTTTAAAGAGACCAGTGCCTCCAGCCCTACTTTTTCATGGGAGAAATGCCCCTTATAGAATCAGAAAAATATACCTGGAAGGGACCTCCATAGGTCATCTAGTCCAGCCCCCTACCTGAGGCATGATCATATTCCTTTCCAAACCATCCTATACAAATCTATTGTTTAACTTATTGGTAAAACTACACAGTCAAACCTGACACAAAGCCAAAGATGTAATACCCTAACCTGCCACAAGTGAAGCAGGGGTACCACTGTGGCTACTACCCTGCTGCTGTAAAGGTTGTTAACACAAGAGATCTCAGGAAGAGGACCACGTTCCCCAGTACAGAAGAAGGCAACTACTCCTGCCCCCTGCCCTGCCCCCCAGTCCATATCAGTTTGACTGTGGGGTAAAATTCCTTCCTGCTTCCAAATATGGCAATCGGTCTGACCTGAGGGGAAGGGAAGACCCTTAAGTCCCAGCCTCTAAGTCTCAGCAGGAGCATTGTCACACCCCAGTCAAAATCCCTACCCTTAGCTGCAGCCAACACCCAATGCCTCTGAAGGAGGCTTTGAAAACCCCTGACACATGCCTCACCCCATGCCACAAGTCTGCTATACTTTTGTAGAGCCAGGGAGGGAGGGAAGTTTAGTAGATAAAGGCATTTTAACTGGTAACACCCTTAGGCTCCACCCAGCCACCACTCCCCACATTGCTCTGACTGCAGTAGCAGCCAAGGTCTCCAGCCTCCCCCTCCTTTCTCTGGCTTTCACTACCTGCCCCAGCCTCAGGGGAGGGGACCCTGCAGTATGGGATGGTGCAGACTGCAGCCTGGGTTCCCTGCATGGTGTGGTGCAGCACGGAAGCCCATGGCTGGGGACCTGAGGGTAAGGCCAGAGCACCTATGCAGTATGCAGCCCATGGGTGTCTGCAGCTTGAGCTGGTGTGGCCCAGGAGACGCTTGGCCTGCAGCAACCTAGAAACTGGACAGCCCTGTAATTATCATTTTATTGGGATGTCCTATAGAACTATAGTCTTTTAGGGTTTCTACTTCTGTGGTGTGTTTATGGGCTTGTTTGAAAGCAGTTTTCTGAAGAAACTAGCAAATTGGCTGCCAAGAATGATGGGAGGGAGAGGGCGGGGATAGAGTGTCACCACCCACCACCCTGCGCTGCCACCGCCTCCCAGGAGCAAGCAGTGGGGGAGGAAGCTTGCCCCGCCATCCCCTCCATCCCCACTGTTATCACAGTGCTCCACCATCCCACTCTCCCCGCCATTTCCTCCGTCCCCCTCTGCCAGCACTCCACGCTGCCTCCAAGGAGCAGGGCCTCCGTCCCCACTGTCATGGCTTCACTCCGCAGAGCAGTCTGTGTGGAGCACTCTGATTGGTTGTTTCAGTAAATATTATGATTGTGATTGGCTGCTGAGACAACCAGTCGGAGTGCTCCAAGAGTGTTACAGCTGGACAGACAGATACACAGACAGATGGACTAAGCCCTTATATATATATATATATATTTCCTTCTTAAGGAAATGCAGACTAGATGAAGGTGAATACGGAACTGGTTGGGCCATTGTGCTCACTGAGCTTCAGTGCCTTAGTGTGTAGCTGGGAGGAAATATCAAGAGGGCTTCCCCAGGATTCAATCCTGGGTCTGGTATTCTTCAGCATCTTCATTAATGATTTGGATGATGGGATTGAGTTCACACTTAGCAAATTTACAGATAGCATCACGTTGGGTGGAATTGCAGTCACTCAGGATCTGGGGCAGAGCTAGGATCCAGAATGACCTGGATAGACTAGAGAAATGGTTCACAATCAATGAGATGAGATTCAACAAGGACAAGTGCAGAGTTCTGCACTTGGGAAGGAATAATTGCATGTATAAATTTAAACTGGGGAATGACTGGCTAGGCTGCAGTATTTCAGAGAAGGACCTGCGAGTTACCGAATGCTAAATATGAGCCAACAGTGTGCTCTTCTTGAATAAATACTGACAGCATACTGGATTTTGTTAGCAGGCGTGTCACTTCCAAATCAAGGGAAGTGATTCTCCTTTGTTCAGCACTGGTGAGGCCTCACCTGGAGTATTGTGTTCAGTTTTGGGCCCCACATGTCCAGATGGTTGTGGACTGATTGGAAAGAACCCAGTGCAGAGTGACAAAATTATTAGAATAAGTAAGATTTAAGAGGACTGGCTGAAAGACTTGGGGGTATTTAGCCTGGAGAAAAGAAGACTAAGGAGGGATTTGACAGCAGTCTTCAAATACCTGAAGGGTGACTGTAGAAAGGATGGAAATGAGCTTTTCTCTGTGGCTCTAAGGGACAGGACTAGGAGCAATGGGCTCAAGCTGCAGCAGAGGAAATTTTGGTTGGAGATTAGGAAGAACTTTCTGACTATGAGTATGGTGAAGCTACCTAGAGCAATTTTGAAGTTCCATCCCTGGAAATTTTCAAGAGCAAGTTGGACAGCTGGGATAGTTTAGTCAGGGATGATTCTGCCTTGAGCAGGGAGTTGGACTCGATGACCTTCTGGGGTCCCTTCCGTCCTACTTTGCTATGATCATCCTTAACTAGCCATTTTTAGAAAAGCACTAAAGAAAAATGAGAAACATTACTAAGAAGATTTACATGAGGGTTTTACTCAGTTTTTCCAAATAATTTGTGATGGTGCAGAATTCCTTAATTTACACTCATTTCCTTTCTGAAATAAAAGGAGACATAAAAAGTCTCCTTGCAGCCTCTAGATAGTGTCCTTTGAAATGCATGAGTTCCAGGCTTGTAATTTATTTTAGAGGGACATGGACACTTGTGGATGTATATGGCAAATTTGGGAGTTTTATAAACTCTGTGTCTGCGTGTGCAGGTTTGCAAGATAAAGAGAAATGTATAGATGCAAGTGTGAGGAAATCTTTTTTATCATGTTCCAAAATCCCTCTGTAATTTTTTCTCTGTTACAAACTTTCTTGCAGTTTTGGGCCTCTGTCCCTTCTGCTGGTATCTGCTACTACACTCATGGATAGAGAGTTTCTGTGATTGCTCTGAGTTTTTTCATGGGTTTCCCATGGTGAATGCATTTGGATCTTGTAACTGCAGTCCCCCTCTGTCCTGTTACAGCAGTTGTTTCAGATTTATCTGTCTCTTTACGTATTTCCTGTGGTTAGGGCTGGTTTTCAAGTGCTAGCTGCTATTTTTTTTTTTACCTTTGTTTCATTTTTATTTCCACAGAATAGTCAGGAAAGGGCTGCTTCCTTGCCTACTAATCATTCCCTTCCTGGGAAGCCAAACAGAATTATCTGTTTCCCATTGTCCTCTGTGGTCACCAGAACTGCTGCTTCTGATTGGCTGGAGATGATGGAACGATGTATTTCCAGCAGGGGTTTTCTGCTTTCTTCATTATGTTTATCATGTATGCAGATTCTGTCAGGTGCTGAGCATCTTCTGTTCTCATTGAAGTTAATGCAGTTTAAGGTTCTCAGCACATTGCAGGCTTTGCCCCTCCATAACTAATCATACGTGTTAGTCTTACAGTAGGAGGTTTGGCATCATGTTCAGATTTGCTCTGATATCTGAACTGTTTATCAAAGGACATTGGCCTGGAACATGTAAGGCTGATTATGTAGTGCTTAGGCAGGGGAGTGTGATTTATAACTTGGGTTCTCCCATTAAATCTCTGCATAACCCAAGAAACATCTCTAAATGAAATGTTTAGATTTCATAAAGAAGTGGTTCCCAACCTTTTAGGGTCAACCCTCCCCCTCCCATCCTGCTCTCTCCTAGTAGACTTGAGGCATCCTTTGAAAAATGCCAGCTCTTAATTTTTTACATGGCTTTTGACGGAAAAAATAATAGAACAATTATTCTGTTACAAAGAACTCAGAAAGACCACGACAGGTGTGAAGGTTGTTGACACTATGGATTCCTGTGTGAAATTTCTGGGTTTATCTTAGGAATCATGTGTGGGTGTTTGCATACCTAACAGTGCTAATATTGTGTGATACCCCACAACAATATGATGATGAGCTTTTGGCATATACACAAGAATGCAGAATCCTGTTGCTGCAACCCAGGGTACATGTCACGCTGGTTGAGAATTGCTGTCGTACACTTGGTGTCTTTGGCCAGAATGAGTTTCGTGTTGGACAGTTTCAAATGTCAGTTGGATCTGTGGTTGCTCAGCTCCTTTGAAGTCGCCTGAGGAAGCATGGGAGTGAAATCAAGCCACAGCAAAAACTGTTTAAGTAGAAGGAGAGGACAGGCCTTGCACACTTTGCATAGCACATAGGTGGGCAAAATACAGCCCATGGGCCAGATCTGGCCCACCAACCTATGGTGGATACCTCAGCCAGATCCAACCTCCCATCCTTCCTGTGATGGGTACTTTGACCTGGTTTAGCCCAGGAATGGGAGGCAGCCCAAGTGGTGGGACGTGTAGCCAGTCCAGCTGCACCTGAGCATGTGGTAGGGTGAAAGCAGCATGGCGGCTGGACTTACTTCCTGGCAGCCCCTGCCGCGGTGGCTCACCCTTCCCAGCTGCTTCTGCCAGTGTTTCCAGTGCTGCCGGACCTGGCCATGCTGCCTAGACGCCCCAGCCAATGCACCCCACACCTGCCACTGGAAGTACCAGATGGAGCAGGTGGGTAGGGTCCTGATGGAGACTGGCCCAGGACCCCTGCAGGCAGGGGGGTTTCAGCTGAGTGGATGGGATGGGGCTGTGGGTGGAGGGGGAGTGGCATCTGGGAGTGGGATGAGTGGGTGGGGACGGAGGAGGCCAGGAACAGGGTCATGGGGCAGTGACAGCATGGGGCCAAGGCCCAGGGCAGAGCTGCAATCTGCTCTCCACATGTCTGCCTGCAGAACCAGCACCCATCACAGGAACATGTGGGGACCAGGTAGCTGCTCTGCCCTGACAGCAGCCCCATGTTGTCACTGGCCTGCAGTCCTGCCCACCCACCCACAGCCCCATCCCATCCTACTGGCTGAGTACACCTTGCTTGCAGAGGTTCCAGGCCAGTCTCCATAAAGACCCCACCTGTCTGCTTCATCTAGTGCCCTCAGCAGTGGGTGCAGGGTAGACAGGTCCAGGGCTGGATAGGATCAATTGCTCCTCCCCCTGCCAGACTGGGTCACCACCCCTGCCCCTCTCCTCCAGCCCACAAGAGCTCACTAGAACTAAATTGCCCAATCCAACCCAAATAATTGCCTACTAGTGGCATAGTAGATGCTGTTGAAGTGAGCAGGAAAACAAATGCACATAGCATTGACCACCCTAACAGTAAGTTGACCAGACAAGATGATGTTCTAGTCACAGTACCCTGGGGCAAGAATTTAGGTAACACATTTCCTATCCTGTTGTAAGTGACTTCTTGCTCCTCTTACTGAGGAACCTGGGGTTTTTGTTGCATGGTGGTTAGTTCTGTTCTGGTAACACTGGCATTTTCATGACCTTGCTTGGAATGAGCTTGCAGCAATAAAATGCCACTGTTTTAGCTACTGTTGCACTGAGGCCCCATTTATGCTACAAGCCTAAAGTGTCTGGGGACCTGTTGCAACACTGTGCTCCAACTTCGTTATAACATGTATATGTATAATATAAGCATTGGTTTATTCAGAGCTTGACAAAAGCTCTTGTGTATTCTGAACCTATTGAAGTCTTCGGACTAGATTGTAATTTAGTTATGAGGATGCTGTTATTTCTCAGTTACTTTATAGCCTTTCGCTATGTTGTAACCCAGGCCCTTGACTCAGTTTTTATTCTTGTTGCACAAATGAGTCAGGTGAGCTAATCCAGTTTCTACTCCTCGTTCCCTTTCAGAGTTCCTGAGCAGCATTGTCTGAAAAGAGGAACTGACAGGCAGCATCTCCCATAAAGGAAGAGGTTCAAATTAGTTGTCAAAGCAGCCCTGCTGCATAGGAGACACTTCTGCCCAGTCTATGGGTATTTTTAGGGCACTCCAGCAAGGAGCTACCCTGTCATTTCCAGATTTCACCCCATGACAGTTTCTGCAGGAAGCTGACTGAAGGGTTGCCACTTTTGCCTGGATTCTCATGTGTGCTAAAAGCTCATCATCCTGTTGTACTCCATGGTTAATAGGATTGAGCACTTTTGATTACATCCCAGCCTCACACAGCCTGTGAAGAATGCCAGCATAATACCTCTTCCCTATTAATATATAGTTTCTGTAAGTCCAGCCGGGAGACAGGTTCTCTTGTAGCCCTGTCTGACATACTGAGAACTGCTGTGGAGAGTGACGTATCTTGCAGCAGTTGTGAAGTCATTAGCAAGGAGGTTTCTAATGCAAGTAGCTGGGGCAAAGAAGTCTCCCAAAATGGAAAGTATGATTGTGAAGGGAGGCAGTCAGAAGCCTGTCCATTAATGACAAAGGGTCTCTTGGTAACTCCCTGACTGAAGCTAAGGGATGGATGGTAGAACAGGGATCTCTTCGTCAGCTTGAGGAAGAAGTTAAGTGATAAGGCTATGGGCACTGTGGGAGACTTAGTCATAGTCTGGCAGGGTCTGAAATAGCTCTTTGCAGCAAGGCTGCTTTCAGTTGAAATGTATCCAGCCTTAATGGCAGGCTGACTTCCATGCCTGTCAAGTTAGGAAGTTTATTTGGTTCTTAAGACAGGGAAGAATTTTGCTGAAAGATCCTTCAGTCTTTTTAATGCAGTTTTGTAGCATCACATTTTAAGGTTATATTTGCAGCACTACTGCCAGCTCGGGGCATGATTTGCCTACGTCTCTTCAAGATGCCTGTTCCATTAACGTATCCCTTCTGCCCTGTTTGTAGTTGGCAACTCCCTGCCCCTTTGTTTTCTTATTGCAAGTACCACTGCCTTGTCCAGACACTAAGCCTGCAGCAGTGTAAGTCTCCCTAGAGGTAGAGAGGACTTAGCTTTGCATGTGCCCCTTCACTGAGCTAGTTATGCTGAACCATCTCTCCTCACAAGCTCTGTATTCTGAGGAGCCTGCCTAGTATCTTAGAGAGAGTGCACTGGGTTAGGATAAATCAGTGATTTTTCAAGCTTTTTTCTTTTGTGGATCCCTACAAAATTTCAAATGGAAGTGCAGCCCCCTTTGGAAATTTTGAATGGAGGTGTCACTTTGAATTGTAAGTGTGGATATTCGTATACTTTTGATTGATCATAGTCATCTTTTGTAGACCTCTTAGACAGTCTGGGGGGGTCCTAGGAGTCTGTGGACCACAGGTTGAAAACCAGTGGGATAGATGCTTTACAAATACTGTGCTGCTTTCCTACAATGGGCAGAGCCCAGCTTCTGCCAAGCAGTCCTTCTGCTTTGGAACTCACCAAGGTTGTAACTAGTGGTGAATGCTGACAATGTCCAGCAGCGCTGATGATTCCAGAAAGCATTTGGCATTCAGTTGGGTGTTACGCTGAATGGAAGACCTACAGTAGACAGCTGCATTGAAAAAGCAAATCTATATCCAGAGCTTAAATAAAAGGAGCATCAAATCCTGGAGCACCAAAACGTGGTTCCCCTTAGATAATCAAAGGTAAAGTGCATGTGGGTGGGAAGATGCTAGCTTTACCTAATAATGTCATGGCTGCATTGGCTGCTTCTGCAGAGGTGGTTCCTTTCCCACTAAAGACCTTTTCTTTATGTGATAGTCTGGTCAATTAACTATTAAACCTGAATTTTGGGCCCTGGAGGACACATGATAGAGGTATACAAAATAATGAAGGCTACATTATAGATCTCGCTGTGAAGCACCCGACGATGGCCAGTGTCAGAGGAGTATTGATTTCCCTCTGTGTTCAAAACACAGAGCTCCCAGTCAGCCTTGTCCTCCTACATCAGTTTAGTTGGGAATAATTTCAGAGACTTTTGGTTTCCCCAAAAGCTTTTTGTGATAGTTTTTTCCTCTCAGAGGCCTCCTGGAAAGTATTGAAATGGTGCTAATTCCCACTTACTGCACTGCTGCTGTGAATCTCAGGACTTTTCAGGGTGATGAACTCCCAGTTCTGGCTTGTCTGCCCTGCTTAGTTGATTTGTTAGACATTCTTACTTCAAAAGAGAGTTAATTATTAATTAAACAGAAGAGACAACAGGAGCCAGATTGAACGTTTCTCTTGTGTAACCTAGCTTCCAATATGGATCAGAAAATCTTGCAATGCTGGGAGGGAGGATAGGCATGGTGTCCTCAAAAGGCACAATAGGGCATTTGTGGGATACTGAGTTACCCACTGGTTTCCCCATACATCAGTGGGCTAGTGATCAATGCTGCAGAGGCTTCAGCTCATGATCTCATCCGAGGTATGACCTTGGGGCTTTGTCGTGAGATACGATGGGTGTGTGACTGTACAGAGCTCACTCGGCACTTTATGGGCAGTTCCTGTCCAATGCTTCCCCATACACTCAGCAAATTTTTTTTTTTTTTTTGGATTGGTAGAGGCAGTATTTGGGGAGGATGTGGGAGGGGCTGTCAGGATAAAGCTTGCCTTCCTGTGGGTTACTGGTGATAATTGCCGCTCCGGAACCAGCTTCATACAGAGCTGCTGGAGCAGGAAGCTCTTTACAATGCCACTCTTTCAGTGGAACACTGAAAGGTCCCAGTCCCTTGCAGCTCCAGGAAACCCTTGGCCCTAAGAATGCTGAGTTCTGTACATATTCTTTCCTAACCTTCCGGGAAAGAAAGTGGCTCCCATGGAGGCGAGAAAATGAGGCTCCCTGTGCTCCATACTTTGTGGCTTTCACTTGCCACAGAATGCAGCCAGAGAGATCTCATTCACCCAAGTGCAGCTGCACTGAATTCCTTTTAGGCAAAAAATGTGTCAAAGTGATACTGTTTCTTTCAGCTGTGTCTGTTGCCTCAGTCAACCCTCAATCCTGACTAGCAACATTGCACTCTCCAGCAACCCCTACTTCTGCACAAAAACAATTAAAGGATCTTCTCAGCAGTGACTGACTCTGCAAGGGTCCTATTTAATCTTGTTCAATCCAGAATAATCCAAAGAACCCTCAATTCTGGTGCTCTGTACAGCCCTTGATTGTACCACTCCCCTGCAGTGGAATCAGATGGCAGGCTTGGAGATATTTTTGGCATGGCATTGAAATGATAGAGGGTGGTAGGAATTCACTAAAATTAAGCTGCCAGCAATAGCTCATTGGCAATAGCAAGATCACAATGCTGTGGGCTCAACGCTCTAATTAGGTTTGTGCTTTTGTTCTGAGTTCTGTGGTTTTAGGTACTTTACTACCTTCTAGATCAGGGGCAGGCGATTAGTTCAGGTGGAGGGCCACTTAACAAGTTTTGGCAAGCTGTTGGGAGCCGCATAGGTAGGTCCGCCCCCTGACAGTTGCCCTGCCCCCTGGTCGTCACACTGGGACCAGAAAACCTGCCCCCTAACCCCTGACCTTTGCCACTGGAAGTCCCTCTCCTTCCTGCCCCCCCCCCCTCCTTTTGGGAGGGGGGGGTTGTTATCTTAGGAAAAAAAAAAACCATACACTGGAAGTCAAACATCTACTATAATATATTTTAATTTTATTACAAAAAATATTTGTCATAACGTGATTGTGTACTGTATATATAAGGGATTGCATAACAACTCAAAAATAAAGTGTCACTCTTTTATAGTGTATGTATGGTGGGGTGTGAGAGTGTGTGGAGGGGTTGAGAGGCTGTGGCTGTGTAGGGGGGTATAGGGTATGTTGGGGTGTAAGTATATATCAGTGGGGATTGTGGGGCAACCCAGTGGGTCTGGGTGTGTGGGGTATGAGGGAGGGTGGGGGGTGTAGGGACCCCCCCCCACGCACTACCCTCACGGCATGCAGCCCCAGCTGCTGGTAGCAGCAGCAGGTGGGGAGGTCAGGACACTCATGCCTGGCACAGGCGCCCAGTGGGGCATGTCTCCGGCCAGTGCTATGCAGGGGGAAGGACTGCAGCCTTCCCGGCTGCCTCTATTGCTGGGGCTCCGCACCATGTGCCTGCAACTCCAACACTTGCAGCCGGAGCTTGCTGCCTCCTCCGCCCCTTGCTGCGCAGGTCCCTGCACTCTGCTAGGAGTGGAGGTAGCCCCACCCCCTGCTTCTCCATGGCATCCAGCACGGGGCTTCCCCGTTACAAGGGTGGAGCTGCAGGCACGCAGCATAGAGCCCCAGCGATAGAGGGAGCCAGGCAGTCCCTCCCCCCTTGCAGCGCTGGCCAGAGCTGTGCCCCACAAGGTGCCTGTGTCAGGCACAAGCATCCTGACCTCCCCATCTGCTGCTGCTGCTGCTGCTGCTGCAGCAGGGGCTGCACACCTTGGGAGGACTGTGGGGGGGCGGGGGGGTCCCTACACCTCACACCCTGCCCAGCTGAGCTCCGTACTCCCGCAGGCTCTTTTCAAGCTGTTGGATCCAATTTCTGTCATGGACTTTGATGCCATGGTGGAGATGATGATGCCACTTTTTACAATCACTTGCCAAGGTTTTCCATTGGTTAGGATTGATTCCAAATGCCTTCATATCTCATTTGCATGTGTCTTCATAGCGAAGCTTGGGACATTCTTGTTCCCTCCAGTAGTTCCCCATATAGTATGTCCTTGGGTATGTGTCTATCTTCCAATCTGCTCAGGTGGCCTAGCCGGGGCAGTCATCTGTGTTTGGGTAAGGCTGTCAAACTTAGTAAATTTGCCTTCTGAAGAACCTCTGTGTTGGTAATTTTATCTTGCCATTTGATGTTGAGTATGCAGCATAAACAGTGCAGGTGGAAGCTTTTTAACCTTTTCTGTTGGTGTGCATAAGCTGTCCATGTTTCTCCACCATACATGACAGTGCTGAGTATGAAAGCTTTGTACACTAGTATTTTGGTCTTGGTGGTAAGCTTTGAGTTGTTCCATTCTCTTTTAGTTAGCCTGCTGAAGGTGATGTCAGCCTTTCCAGTGAAAACATTTAAGTTCTTCATCCAGTGAGAATTGGTAGTCACTGTAGAGCCTAGGTAGCTGAACTTTTGGACTACTGCCAGCTCGTTCTCATTAAGGATGATTGATGGATCTTGTGGAACTCCCTGTCCTAGTACAACTGTTTTCTTTATGCTGATGGTGAGAGCAAATACCTGGCAAGCTCTTGAGAGGCAATCTATGAGTTCATGTAATAGATCTTTGTTTTGGGGTATAAGAGTATCAGCATCAGTAAATGGAAGCTCCCTGGTAAGCACCTTTCTAACTTTAATCTTTGCCTTAAGCCCTGACAGGTTGAAGAGTTTTCCATCCAATCTTGTGTGGAGGTTCACTCTACCTTCTGTGTCTTTAAATGTGCAGGAAGCCAGACTTAATGGTGTAACAATCCCTGCTGCTTTTAAAATCTATGAATCCTCTACAGTCCTAAGTACCTTTTCTTCCAAGCTGATCTGACTCCCCTTCCTCAGAGAAGAACCTAATGGTGCCTGCATTGCTTGAGACAAAAGAAAAGCTGGGAACATTTGCACAGAGGGGTGTGTGTATATATCTTTATTTCACCTTCACATAAATTGGAACCTACTCTGCTCAAGCATCCCAGGGCAAGAAAAAAAAGTCTCTTGGGCTCAGATATAGTGGAAATTTTCAACACTAAAAGGACCTTCTTTGCAGTATTCCCAGTAACTGAAAATTGTGGGTTAAAATGGAAACATGTTTTCAGCCTTAATTAGAGTTTTTGCTGCCTACGAAAGTGGCAGACATCTGCTGTGAGCTCTGATGTGGGCAGTGCTTTGCAGTATGCGTCTGCTGCGACCTGGTACATACACTCTTTGTGTGGATGTTAATGGGTTTAGTGCACGTTTTTTGTTCCTATACAATACAGGGAAGTAGCTTCTGGTCTGAGGTTCTGGCATGTCTTCTGTTTTGATAAAACCATAACAGGTCCATCCTTGGAGATTAAGGATGTTACTAGGATTCAGGAAGGACTATAAATGAATAAGGCATTAGGTTGGAATTTATCCTGCTGTTTTAGTTGGTCTGAGTCAGTAATTAACCACTTGTGACTGCACTGAGACAGCCTACTTCTCTTGTTAGTTTACTGTGGACCCTCTGCAACAGAAGCATCAATGTGAGCATTAATCTCACATTCTACATCTTTGAAGTGCTGTGCCAGCATTAAGTAGCTGTGAGCTGGGGCCCACATGAAAATTAGCTCAGTTTAACCAAATGGGATTCTGATCCCACTTGGTTAAATTGGTGCCACCTTTTGTATGAACATTTGGGAACCAGAGCAAGTAGCTCTGAAAGTGATTTTGTTAGAAACTGATATGGTCAGTTTCTAACTACTTCATAATTCTTTCTGAGAGAGGTCAGTATTGTCTCTGTGATATCCTTGGGGAGACAGGCTCAGAGAGGGGCAGTGTATAAGGCCATATTTAATGAGCAGGCCTGGGAAGAAGCCAGCTGTGTGCATGCTCTACTAAGTAATGCAGCCCAGTCTTCTGCAGCAAGTGTCCTTACCTTTCCCATTGTTTTCCTGTACATTGGAAAGCATGTGCCTGGGCTGCCCATTTGATATTGTGCCATGTCCTGGAAGATGTTTCCAGCACCCACCACAATGCTGAGCGTTTAGCAGCAGACAGGTCCAAGCTCTGCCCAGCACATTCCCAGAAAGGTAATACAGACACACTAGCTGCAGTTGACTGTGCCAGACTGATGCGTAAAGCCTCTTCTAGCAGCTTGGACTGGGAGATGGGCAGGCTGTAGCAGTGACACAAGGCCATTGTTTTTTAATCTGCCGCCTCTTCCTCTTCTGAATCCCTCCTGGCAGAGCTGGCCTGAGCAGGGTGTGGGGCCCGGGACAAATCATGGATGTGGAGCTGCTGCTCCGCCCAGCTTCATGACACTGCTGCTCTGCAGGCCCCCCCCCCCC
>NW_017728959.1:1915760-1920215 GCF_001723915.1 Gavialis gangeticus
CTGCAGGCCCCCCCCCCCCATACAAGCCACGGCTCTGTCCTGTGCCCCACCCCACCCCATCTGGGCAGCGCCTGCCCCCTCTCTCCCTCCCTCCCTCACTGCGGGGGACATTGATCTTCCCCCACACCCCTACTCTCCCCACTTCCCTTCCACCACAACAGACTTACCAGCTGCATGCAGCTCTCCACACTTCTGGACTGCGCTCCTCGCTGCCTGCATGCTGTGCTGCAGCTGCGTGCACTTGCGAGCGTTTCTCTGCCAGATTATTGGCCACTTGAGGCCTTTTTCTGATGCAGCCAATTTTTTTTAAATTGGTACCGATCCAATATTGGACCGATGTATTGGTGCATCTCTACTCCTGAAACCAGTTTCTGCCATGATGCCTTTGGGTCACTACTGCTTTGTCCTGGTTAGGCAAGTAGCAAGTTGAGACTCCAGCTTTGCTGCTCAAGTCCAGCTGATTGTAATTTCATCATCGCAACTGAGCCCACCCCTTTCCCCACCATTTTCCCCAGATGTTGTGGCCTGCATGGTATGCAGATTGAGGGCTGTCCTCCATGGTACAAGTCGGTGCAATGGAGGGCTGACACTCAATAAGGTTTCCAGGCACTTGTGTGATATAACTTGGCAGACAACCCTGACTGCAGCCATTTCTCCAAGTGCCCCCAGCACTTCCTGACCTCCTCTCAAATATACCAGAGATCTAGCAGCTACATGCCTTGGGCTGGGTAGCTGTTTTCTGTTTGGCCCAGCAGAAGAATGACTCCCAGCCCCACCATGTCAAAGGTCATGCAAGTAGATTTGACTTTGGCTCGATTTCCCTCAGCCCTTTTCAGCCCCCCAAAGGGCAAATGTAGGGAGATTATCTTTTGTAGTCACCGTTTTAATTGCATTGTTATTGTGCCGAGTAAGCGAATCCTGGCAGCAACTGAGCATGGCAGATGCCAGGCAGCTCCCAGAAATGCATCTGGGAATCAGTAGAGTCCAGCTGGCATGGGAGAATGGCTGCTTCCAGTGACAGGGCCTGGACTGGTACCAACCATCAACAGGTGCAGGGAGCAATGGGACCTGCGTACATGGGGGTGGGAGGATCTGAATAAGTATGTGACCCTGACCCACATCTCATCCTCGAGGCTCTTTACATTGAACACAAACACACCCCTTTTCTGTTTTTCAGACTGTGAGCATCAATAAGGCCATTAATACACAGGAAGTAGCTGTCAAGGAGAAACATGCCAGAAATATCCTTTTTAAAGTTGGCAGCAGGACAAGCAAGCGTGGGAGTTGACTGGGGCTGGTTGAAGACATGGCTGAGACAAGGTGGAGGGGCCTTCAGGCCGGGGCAGAGACCAACAGTCGCAGGAAGTGCCTGTCACAGATGAACCTAGGCAGAGGCCTGGGAAGTACTGTTTGTGGTTCCTTTTGCTGAATGGGGGAGGGGAGGAGAGGGAAGTAAAGCAGGGCTTCTGTTGGAGTCCCCTCTGCTGAATGGTTGAGGGGAAGGTTTAAAGCAAGGCCCCTGTTGGGGTTCCCTCTGGACAGTACGGGAAGAAAGAAGGGATGGGATTCTTGTGGAGAAATTCTTTGAGGGGGAAGGGGCTCCAGTAAGGGATTTCATCTGATGAAATGAGGGACAGATTGCTATAGAGCAGTGGTGCCCAACGTTTTTCCCTGGCAGGCCAGATTGGCAACCCCTGGTCTGACTGTGGGCCAGATGGTGGTTCCAATCCAGTGCCTGGGGCCAGCACTGCCACCGTCTGGCCATGCAGAGGGGGTTGGTTGCAGCTTGACCTGAGTTCCACCCTGCAGGGGTAAAGGAGCTTCACCCAGCCCCATGGAGGGGGATTTAGTGTGGAAATGCATGGCTTGGCCTGGGGGGGTGGGGATTGACCCAGCCGTGGAGAAAGGGGACATGGCCCAGCTTTGCAGGGTTGGGAGGAGAGGGGTGTGGCCTGGCCCTAATCCAGCCCTGCAAGGGGTGGGGGCCTGGCCTGGCTCCAACTGGGCAGGGCTTGGGACTTGGACATTTGGCAGGGGGGAGTGTGGCCCACTGCTCCCCCACCACTAAATTTCCCAACCTGTGGGGAGCCCTGCAAGCCAGATGCAAAGGGCTTATAGGCTGCATTTGGCCTCCGGGCTGGAGGCTAAGCACCCCTGATATAGGGTAACCGTCAGTCCCAGCAGCCTCATCTGTGCTGCCCATTTTTAACCCTACAGCCTTGCTCTGAGTTGCTTTGTGCTAGCAGCTGCCTAGAGTCTTGTCTATGCATGGCATTCCCACTGCTGACTCCAGCCATGAAGTAACGCCAGTGTTAGCAATGGCAGGAAATGTCTAAAGGAGGGAAGACTGCTGCAGACTTGACCCCCACCTGATGGTGGTTATAAATACCAGGTGTTATTTATAACGACACTAAAGCTCATCAGGTGGGGGTAATACCAGGTGTGTCTAAGCTCTAATGGCCCAAAGGTGTGAAAATTTAAAGGTCCAGCTGAAGAAGAATGTGCATCTTGGCAGCTGTTGGTGACAGGGAGCCAAATCATTTAAGTGGGCAGGGCTGGAAAATTTAGGGGAACACTTTGCTTTCTGACCATGTGGAGTGTGTCATATGTCCAGAATCATGTGGGGAGACCATCGTAGAGATGGGCAAGAGGTGAGGTGGGCGTTCTTTGTGATCTTCAGTTTGTGCTACAGGGCTGTTTCTGGCAAAACATTGAAGGGTTCAGGCGAAGCAATACTTGCTATAGCTGAACTCCAGCCTTGTGATGGAGAGACATGGTACCATCCAATTAGTTTGGATTGACTGGCAGAGGTATTCTAGGCCTGACCTGAAGGGCTTTGTTCCCAGGAGCACTCTGGGTGCTCAGCATTCCTGAAACCCAGATTGTCAGCATCTGAGCAAGACAGGGAGGCTGCGTAAGCAGGAGCCTTTTTGCCAAGATGACTCAGCCCCAGTGGGTGTGGTAAACCCTTCTGAGGATCTCTGGAGCAGGAGAAGCAGTGCAGTAGGGTATGGAGTTGAGATGTGTGCCATGTTAGAAGCTTCATGAACCATGTTTGAGCCTACAGGGTACAGTGTGTACCCAAGCCTGAGTTGGAAATCTGTCAAGATTCTGCACTGGCCCTTGTCCTCTTTTACTCTTGCTGGGAAAGAACAGAATGTTCTCAAGCATTTGAAGTTCCCTGACACATGGCTGAGGCTTGAGCTCTGGGCTGCAGCATGGATGCCGGGTGTCTGGGCAGCTCCGCAGGCAAGCCAGGGCTTAGGTCTTATTCTACCTGCTTCCAAAGATGCAAGCTGTAAATTATTAAAGCAGCAGCACCCCTTTAATTGTGTACTAAGGGAATGTGTATTTCAGTCTGGCTTTCTGAGTGGGCCATGATACTGTACCTTTTGTTTTAATCTCAGGCCTCTTTTATATGGGAAAACTGCCTGACTGAGGAACCCAGGCCCTGGAGACAGAGCTGTATTGAAGCCCTATTAACTGCTAGCTTCCTGATGCAGCAAGCTGTCGATGATTACCGGTCCCCTTTTCGCATTCTCTGTCTATTGCAAGACAATGCCTGGCTATTCTGCTTCTCAAAGCCTTGTGAAAAAGTCTACAGGGATCAGCTCTGTATTGCCCTCTTGTGACAGGGCTTAGTAGATGGATCCCCTTACAAGTATTAGAGTGTGCAGGACATTTGCCATGCCCTTTTCATTGAGTCGATGTTTTCACTGCCTGAGCTCTAATGGCCCACATGGGGGAAGAGTTTAGTCACGACAGGCTTTCCTTTTAGGTAATCTAGGGATAATCAGGTAATATAGGGGTCTGGCATTCATGAGATCATGAGTTCACATTTCATCTCTCCCATTCTATTGCTTAAATGTCTGTCTATTCAGTAATGCTTATTACTGAACAACAGTAATGCTTATTACTGAACAACTTATCTTCCTCTTTCCCAAAGCAGGTTCATATCAGCTGCTACCTGTTTCACTAAGAAGTTGCACAAGGTCATATCAGACAGACCTGGAAATGAATCTAGGTCTCATATATGACACATGCAGATTCTATCCACTTAACTAGGTGCCTTTCAGACTGAGTGGGTGCATCTGCATGTATGCTATACTGTGGAGTAGACTAATTAACTCCACAGTAAAGTGTCATTGTCTACATGTGCACCAGTATTAGTGTGCAGTATATTAATGAACTCTGCCATAAGATAGAACTGCTGGGGACAGTAGTATCTTACTGTGAAGTTACTAACTGCAATGAAAAATGCATATAAGTGCTGGCCCAGGCGTAAATTGCACCCAGTCAGCCCAGGTAGCAGGGGGCGAGACTACTGCCTGTCACCTAGCCACACAGTTCTGCACGACTGGAACTCTCATGCCCCAGCCAGCCCCTCCAAAACCCAGTGCTGCCACCTGGAGCCCGGAGCTGACAGCCCCCCCCCCCCCGACCCGCCCGCACGCC
>NW_017728959.1:1920360-1929697 GCF_001723915.1 Gavialis gangeticus
CCCCCCCCCCCCCGAACCTGCTGCCAGTCCAGGCCTGCTCCACCTCAGATCAAAGTGCTGTTCTGGGCACACATGTGAATGCTATGCCTAGGAGCAGTGTACTGTGGTTTAAGCAGCTCTGGAGTTTATCCCTTCACATTAATTGCACATGTAGATGTTCCCACTGTGCCCAATCTGTGTGCTTGGCTACCCTGTCTGCAGTCACTGCTAGTGTTTAGTAGTTCCAACTACTGAACAGCCTTTCTTCCCCAAGCCAGGAGCAGTGCCAAGGAACACTACTCCCCAGCATTCTTTTGTTGTCTAGCAAATAGTTGCATAACCTATATGCAACCTCCAGCATATAATTGACCCCTGCATTCTTTCTTGCCCATGGCAGGGGGTCAGGCTCGATGATCTGCTCAGGTCCCTTCCGACCCTACCAACTATGAAATTATGAAACTTAGTGATGAAGTGTCATGTAGTTCCTTTGGGGACTATTCCATATAGAGCGGGGGTTAGCAACATTTTTTGGCAGAGTGCCAAAAACATCTGCAGCCTTGACTTGTAAGATGTTGGCATGCCAGGGGAAGATGGCAGGGAGCTGCAAGGGGCCCAATCCTTGTTTTGGCAGCACAGCCTCAGCCCCCTTCTCCTTCTCTGCTGTCCACACCAAGGCGTGCCAACAAGATGCCTTTGCCATGCTCAACTGATGAGAGATGAAATGAATAAATGGCAGATGCAAGGAAGGGGATTGAGTTTCTGGACAACTACAATGATGACAGGAGGGAGAAAATTGCCAAAAGAAAGGAGCAGTTGCAGATTTCAGAGGCTTCACCAGTTGCACTGGGTTTGGAGGCACGTCCCAGGTGGTGGCTTGAAAAGATTCAGCTGCCTTTTTTTCCCCCACCAGACAAGTCATGTATACTCCAGGTCCCTGTTGCCATATTGCTGACACACAGCCTTCTCAGTGCCTGGCTGTAAATATCCTAGCAGGGAGTTCTTGACTGTTCACTGCAAGGCTTGCTAAGGACTTTGGGGTTTAGAATATTAACAGAGCAGTGTCTTTGCCAAGTAAGCTCACTTTTATGTACTGTGCACTCTGAATTATATGGACTGGATTTTTCTTAGCACTGTCTTTCACCATGCATCCTGGGAACTCACCATGAGAAAGGAGCTCAGACCTTCTGGTGCGTTGTCAATCGGCTGCCCCTCTCCAGCAATGCTGTACTCTGTTGGAAATTCTGCCACGTGTTCCACAAGCTCCTCCGCGATGGACACCCAAATGTAAGTCCACTTTCTACCACTGTAGGAAGCAGGAATACTAAGACTGCTTCTGACATACTTTCAGCCATTATCACAGGTGAGGAAGAGGATGACCTTGCAGGGCAATCATAGTGTTGCCAGTTCTTGTAGATCATGTCTAGTAATACTTGATGTTTTTTCTAAAGTCTCAGCTCCAGAGATGTGATAGTCTTAGCCTTTTTGAGTGGAATATTTGTTGAGAATCTGAAAAGAAAGAATAAAAGATCAGGAAAGCTCATAAAAGACCTAAATTTTAGTTTACCTGTTTTTTTTTTACTTCAGGATTTTAAACCAGCTTTAGGATTTTTGATCACTTGAGGCTGTAATTCTGTATTTATCAAAAAGAGGGAGAAATGGGCAGGTTTGGGGAAGGAGAATAAGCCCTGTTTTATTGTTTCCATTCCCCATCCTGGGCCTTCTGAACTCCTATACACCACACACATTTTACACCTTTCCTATCCTATTTTGAAAAAGCTGTTAAGTGCCAGTATTACTGCCCTAACAATGGCTGATGGCTAGAAAATGGTATTTAGTAGAGTTGCACTGATACATCGGTCCAATATCAAATCAGTACCAATATGAAGAAAATTGTCTATGTGGGATATCAGCCCTATGGGGCCAGTAATTTGGACGATAAATGCCCGTGCTGCACACAGCCGCAGCACAACATGGAGCAGAACTGGCAGCATGGAGAGCTGCCTCCAGCTGGTAAGTCAGAAGGGGAGGGGGTAGGGAAGGGGCGTGGGGAGACAGATCAACACCCCCTGTGGTGAGAGAGGGGGCATGCGCTGCACAGCTTGGGGAGTGGGGCATGGGACAGAGTTGCAACTCATGGGGGAGGGTGGAGGCAGGGGGTCGTGTGCTCAGAGCGGGCTTCCGTGACCCTGGGAGGAGGCTGCTACCACCCCACATTTCGCCACAGTTCCAATCCCAGCCCCACACCACTGCCTGCTGCCCAACACAGCCCCGGCTGTACGCCCCACTTCCACCCAAGTGCCAAGAAAAGCCACAGCTGCACCAGGCAGCGGCACGGGGCTGGGAGCAGAGCTGTGGTGAAATTTGGGGTAGCTGCAGCAGTGCCGCCAGAGCCTGCTCCGAATCCAGCCTTCAGCGAGAAGAGCCCTTTCCCTTCCCCATCCCCTTCCACCACACCGGACTTAGCACTTGGAGGCAGCTGTATCACATATTGGATTGGTATCGGCCAATATGCCTCTTTAAATATCAGCTATTGGTATCGGCCCCCAAAATCTCTGTCAGTGCACCCCTAATATTTAGAGGTTTGCTTTTGGGAACTGGCTTATACGTAAAGTAGATATTGCATCAGAACAATGGTCCAGGGTAATGACAAGGGTTAATTGATTTTTAAAAGCCTTTTTATGGCAGAGTCTTCTTCGGGGCCCACTGTGTTTGACACAGGCAAACAGCAAGCAGACACATAGGCTGGGAATTTGAAGATATGTACCACACTATTCCATAACATGAACACTGTACCGTAACAGAGATAACGGACTCTGCTGTGTTGGCCCGGTCACAGTACCCAACTGTAGTGCTTTGGGGTTTCTGATTTTGGGGGAACTGACAAAGTTAGGAGGATAGTGGACAGAACCAGATTAGGATGTGTGCATGTGTTTGGTTTGTGAAACAAAGGAATATGCTGACAGGACAGAATGTTGACAGTATGATGACCACAGGGAGACGGACCAATCAACGATGCCTGGAAATAACGAGTCATCAGAGGGAGAGAAAGAATACAAAAGAAGTGATTTCAGAGCAGCAGAGGGCCCCTGAGAGGGGAACCCAAGGCCAACATGGCCAGAGGGCATACCACCAGCCCATCTCACCCACCCTACTGTGTTGCCTAAGTCTTTGACCCCCAAGCTGCTGACATCTGGCATTCAAGAAAGAACCTCAGGGTGAAGCTCATATACTTTCACCCTGTGACAGCTCTAGGACTGGTAGCTATAGAATTGTTTGCATTATTCTTATCTGCTATCACTGTACATCAATAAAATTCCCCTGTTATCGAGTGGAGGGGTTGTGGTCAGTCTGATGGTTTGGGTCTGCCCAAAACAAAGTATCTGGGTCATAAATCCATGCCAACAATGGCCTCCACCCACTCCTTGGTGTCTCCTCAGGCCCAGGTCTTTAGCTGATCAAGGGAAAGATGTATACTTTTTTTGTTTAACACTTTGCACAAGACAATAGAAGTGTTTAATCCATCACTTGTCTCTCCCAACCTAGAGCTGAGACCTGGAAACAGAAACAGTTCTTCCCCAGTGACTAATCTTGCGTTCGTCAGCATGCCTTATCCTTCAGCCAGTCCTCTGCTTGCTGTGGTTCCCATCTCCTCTTTGCTAGATGCTAGGGAAGCCCACTGCATAGACACATGCACTTCAAGAACACTAATTCTTTGCCTTTCTCCATCTTCTTTCACAGAATCTCAGGCACTTTCCAGACATGAACAAATTAAGCCTTCTCAGGGCTTGCCTGCACTTGGAGATTTATGAAAATAGCTATTCCAAAATAACTCTCTCCATGGATACTCTGTGTGGCAGGCAAACATCAGGGAATGTGAAGGGGGCAGGGACTTACCGTGGAAGAACTGATGCATGTTGACTGTCCATGTGCTTGCTTTCATACCACAGTGGAATCAAAACCCTTGTTTTATTGAAAGTTAACTTGCCTTAGTTTAGGTTTTACTTCCTGCAGGGTAATTATGGGCACCCAGCCACAAGAGGCCAGATTTTATTCTGCCTGTTAGGTGCCTAAGTGTAATTCTGTTCCACCCACCTTGATCCCCTGAAAAACTTAACAAAAGTTCAGTGGGTGCTCCTCCACCATGCTGCTTTTTGTGACTTAGACTGAAGGCTAAGAGGACCTGGTATTACAAAAGTAGATGAAATAATAAGATTTTCAGGGGCTCACACAGGATGGAATAGGATCACATTTAAGCACCTAATCCACAGAATAAGCTCTGCATCGGCTGCTCCATGGCAGGTCCCAGCTCTGTTCTAATTTACTGTAATTTATTCATTTGTTCATGCCCTTATTCCAGAATAAAAGTTGCCTGTGATTCTGGAAAGAGAACATCTTCACAGGAAGTTATTCCAAAACATCTATCTCTGTAAATTTCCAAGTATAGACAAGACCTCAATCTGTGTGAGCTGGGAGGTGGATTGTTGCTTCTGTTGCATGGATAGGGAAATTAAGGCATGCACATGCTGTAGCTTGCTCAGGAACAGAGCTGGGAGTAGAACCCAGAGGTGCTGTTTCTTATTTCGTGCTCTTGGTGCTAAATCAAACTCTTCTCACAAAGTAAAGCTTTTCTCTGTGATGCTAGAAGCCTGGCAGTGTGGCTGGCTTGCTAGCAAGCTCTGTCTCTCTCTTTGCCCTCTGACTGCCTCTTCTCCATTTCCCTTCCAGGTCCTAAAAGACTCTCTGAGGTACAAGAATGAGCTGATTGACATGAGCAGGATGTGGGTGAGTTGCCTTTGGGGAATTGCCTCTGTAAATGAACTGCTACTCATGGTAGGAGACAGTAGTTGGGATCCTTCCATCTAGTCAAGTGAGAACAGCAGACCTCTGACAGTGTCAGTGGAGCAGTGGCTGGAGCCTGGTTGGGGCTAGGCAGCTAGTAGCATTTCTTTTCAGCTCTCTGCCTACCCAAAGGCTACCCAGAGCATGTCTCTGCACAAGCTGTATTCAGCATAAGCCTTTATTACAAAGTGGCAGATTCAGGATGGAGTTGATGCTTCGTTATCAGCCTCCCAAGGGGAGCTGAGCCTCTGAAATGCTGCAGGAGAGAGGGGTGTACTTTCTCAGGAGGTGGGTGAAAATAGAACAGAACTTTGTCAGTAGTGTTTTGAAACCAGATCTGTATTTTACCTTCTACTCCTTGTCTTGCTGGACTTGTTTAGCCTATTAAAGGCAAACCTCTCTGGGTTGCTGAGAAGAGGGACTCAGAATAAAGGAGGCTAATAAGAGAATGAGTGGTGGCTTGGATTTATAAAGAAAAACACTTATAGTTACAGAAACTGACCACCTTGTGACTCCCACTTTTAGGGCAAAGTTGAGATGGTGGGGTAGCAAGTAAGTAAAGGGGAATGCAGCGAGGCAGGAGATGGAGAGTTGGCGGGTCACCAAGATGTGTGGAGGAAGCCTGCGTTTGCACACCCCAGGGAAAAAGGAGGGCTTTGGGTATGCTGAGCGGTGGGGGTATGCACACACTTTGGGTAGTCGATATGATGAAAATGTATCCTACCTTCTACATAGCAGAGACATCATAGAAACTGAGGGAGGAATATGGGGTGTGTTTGTGCATGGCACCACAGGAAATTGGGGAAATGCAGAGTGTTAAAATCTTTGTGGAGAGGTCTTTTCTGCTTTACTTTTGTTGTGCACTGTCTGTTAAACCCACAACTTAAGCAGCAAGCCATCAGAAACACTTCCCATGGATTTGATAGTTTGGGCAAGGGAAGTCTTCCAAGGTGGCTTTATGAAATCTGTAAAAAAACAAAACAGTAGGAATTCACTTCCTCAGAGCTTGTAAAAAAAACCCCCAGATTAAGCGGTAGGAGCACATTTTAAATAAATGGGGCAGTACACAAAGTTTAGAAACAAGACCTGTAATCGAGAAGGACCAGTGAGAATTAGTTTCAATGGAGCCCAGCCCATAAAAAATACAGGCAACCCCTGCTTAACGCAGTTTCACTTAGCACTATTTCACTATAATGCTCATTTTAAATTGATACCTGATTTCACTCAATGCTCAGCGAGTTTCATTATAACACTCTGTCGCCATCTTGGGTTATTAAAAAAACTTGCGGTCACCATCTTGGATTGTCAAACTTTTGGTTTCACTTACCCCCCATTTCACTTAATGCTTGGTTTTTCAGGAACCAATTCAGAGCGATAAGCAGGGGTTCCCTGTATTGTATGGATTCATAAAAACTCTGCACTTCTTGAAACCCCCCAAACAATGAGCAGACTATATTCTAACAGTTCAGAAGACCAGTTGCCATTACATCTGTTTCTTCATTTATTGTCCACCCAGCTTTAACTTTGCTTCCCAATGCAATTGGCAACAATTGGCTGACAAATGACTGTAAAATGCCAGTTCTTATTCTGTGGATCCATGCCCCACCCTGTAGGAGAGGGAGTTGGTTATGATTCAGTGTAACGTGTGGACCATGTGCTTTTGAACAAGTTGGTAAAGGTACCAGTTCACTCTGAATCAGTATCTGGATGGCAGATTCTATTTTGTACAGGTTTCTCATGGTTTTTTTGATCATTTTCAGTGCATCAGGGCTGGTGTTTACAATGGTTGGATGTTCTTGTGCGTCAGGCTCTCTCTCTGTCTCACTGGAGACATTAAGTGGTTTTTCGTTCATTTTGTGTGTTTATTTCTCCCAGTAAAGAGTTAGCTACAAAAAGGTTTAACAGCAGATTTCAGATAATTCAGAATCTCCGGAAGTAGAAGTCTATCTCCTACACCAAAGGAACTGCACCAATATACTCTAAACGTATTGCTGCTGAGCATTCTTGTCTGTAGTGGAAATCAAGTAAAACCCCAATTCTACAAGTCTGTTGGCTTTAATTATGGGTCTTTTGAAGGAATTGTATTTGCATTGAACCATTATTGAAGGCAGTAAGTTTTTACATTGGCATAAATGTTCCCCCAGCCCTTTATGGCTATTATGGCAGGATTGGGACCCATGGACTGAGAGACAAACAGTTCACCATGACCCACCCTTGCCCCACAGCACCCTCAATCTACAGTGATGCATGTTCTGCAAATGGGATTATCAAAAGTCATGTAGCAAACAGTATTGATTGTGTTTGGCCCTTTTGAGAAAGTGCCTGGTTTAGAAAGAAGTCATAGAAAATTAAGGCTGGGAGGGACCTCAGGAGGTCATCTAGATCAATCCCCTGCTTAAAGCAGGACCATCCCCAACTAGATCATCCCAGCTGAGGCTTTGTCTAGCTGGGTCTTAAAACACCCCCAAGGATGGAGATTCCACAACCTCTCTAGGCAACCTGTTCTAGTGCTTTAATACCCTGCTTGTGTGGAAGTTTTTCCTAATATCCAACCTAAACTTCCCTTTAGAAGATTCCCTTCTCGCTGACAAAAATATGTTCTATTCCCAAATAAAGTTCCTTAATATCCTTAAGATTTCCTCTGTTAGAGCCTTCTGAGATAGTGCAGGTTCCATTGATGGTATATGAGCTAATGTGGCTGAGAAATTTCAGAGGAAAAACCCAAGGGGTAGAAGTATGCAGGTGCTGATCAAGCTAACACCATTTAGTCCTCTGTGATTGATTTGGAATATGAAGCAAAGCTGACAGGAGAATGAAACTAGTCCACATACAGCAACTAGGGAGCAGTAGGCTTTAGGGGCAGAGGCAGGTCTGTGTCAGGCTTGGTCTGAAAAGTGACTTTCATTATTCAAACTCATTTCTTTTGACAGATTTGCTATAAAGGAGTGCAGTTAGCTTAACTGTTTCCTCTGTGGCACTGAGATGGATTCAGTAATTGCTGCTAATGGAATAAGATGGTCTGTCACCACAGATGCACCTGGATACTGTACGGGGTATAACATTCACTATGTAAGAAAGAAGAAGGGCTATTGGGAGCTGAGCCATGACCTCACCCACACAAACACCACTGCTTGCACAGGGTGGCAAGAGGAAAATGGGTGATGTGAGATAACTGTGGCTAAAATGACTCAAACAGGAAGGTTTACAAATTCAGAAAAGAGGGAAATGAAAATTGCTTCTTCATTGTCAGAGTGCATGCGCAAGCGCACATGCAGCCTGACATTTGCATGCTTAAGTTAACAGACCACAGGCAGAGACATAAAAGTGTCTTCCCTGGGGTTCAGCTTTATCCCTTGACAAGTGCCACTCATTGGATTTACATCTTGTCCAGCTGCCAGTCGTTCATTTTTATGATGTTGATCAGTGCGGAAGCAGATTCTGTGTGCTGCTTGCTAATATTCTTCTTTCTCCCTGCCTGTATAGTTGGGCTGATGTCCTCACTACCTGCCTTGGCTAGTAGTAATCCAGTCTTGTGCAAGTTACTGCCTACAGCACCATAAAGTGACCGTAACTCCTTTATTGACCCCTAGTTACAAAGGGGTTATCATCACTTCCCAGTGACAGTTCAGTCATTCCTTCCCTACACATACCTGTAAACCAGGCCTCCTATGTCACTGGAGAACTAGAAATGGTTTAGTAGTGCCATGCATATAAATGACAGGAATAATAATTCATAATTCAAGAGGAGTGACTTGTGAGCAGTAACTGTCAGGCAATGGCATCAGTTCTTCAGTAGACCTAATTACAGAGCAGAACTCATATATAAAGTCAGAATTGGCCTCAGAGGCACCCTCAGACATAAGCATGAGCCTTCTATACCCAAGAATCCAAACTGAAGTGTTAAAATTAAATGAGAGTCCAGGGTATTTAAAAAAAACTTTTCTTCTACCCAAGTGACAATAAAAGCCCAGCTGCAGAAACAGGACATTTACTCTTCCCATACTGGTATAAAGACTTAAGTTGTCAGGCTAGGGATGCAGCCTGTCCAGCAGCTAATTTAGCGGAGAATGAATTCATAACCTTGCCTGTGGGTCTCTGTGAGAGAGGACCCAGCCATATTAGTCTTTGGAATAAATAAGCTCTACATCTCACACCAGGAGTTTCCCTGCTGGGTGATGGAGGCTGGTTGCTGAAGTTTGTCCCGATTTGTAAAAGTGACAGCTTCTGAGCTATGTTGGGAGTGCAGGTTGGGTGTTAGGACCAAACTCTTCTGGCCCATAGCATCCTCCCCTCTTCCAGGATATGTATAAATGTGACAACATTCCATGTGCCAAGATGTGTCGTACCATGCAGTGAATGTTCTCCTAATATGGGGAGGGGAGAGTTTTGTAGGTCAACAGCACATGGCATGGCACATATCTAGGGGTCTACCAAATTTGTGGAGGTGGCCAACCAATTTTGTGAGCAGATCACAGGGCTACCCACCATATTTGTGGACTGAGCATGGTGCCCCCCCCCC
>NW_017728959.1:1929886-1931920 GCF_001723915.1 Gavialis gangeticus
CCCCCCCCCCCCCAACACCTCTGATAGGCTGAGGGTCCCTAGCAGTCTCGCCCCTTCCTGCAGATTACCTCATGGCCCAAAATGGCAGCTTAATTCCTGGGGCTGTGCGAAACTTTGGCAGCCATTGCATTTCGGAGGTGTTTTGACCCATTTCGGTGTCTGAAACTGAATCTGAAAGGAAATGGAAGGTACTAAAACATCTCCGAAACAGAACGGAGCCATCTGAAACATTTTGGATGTTTCGGAATGTTTTAAAGGCGGGCTTGCAGGGAAACAAAAAACTCAGAAGAGGAAGGGGGAAGTTCAGGGGAAGGACTGCTCTGATATTGACATCTGTAGCTGGCTAGTAGCTGCGATCTGTCCCTGAAGTTCCTTCCAATCCCAGTGCTCTGGGGGAGGGACAGAGAAAGAACATATAAGGCTGCTTGTGAACTGCTTTCTGCCTTTTGTGAGATCTGTCTCTTGCAGCATGAGCAGCAGACACAGCATCTGAAGGGTCTAGGCTAGTAGCAGTAGGTAGTCTGTTGCTACCAAGTTGTAGCCAGTCATTAGCTAGTCCTTTCCCACTTACCCTTGCCTATCATCCCCATTGTTAATCCCTTTTAAATATTTCTTCCAAAAAAATTCTGTTGTTTATTCTTGTTGTTTTTTTTCATCCCAAACAAAAAGAAAGCTGTGCCTTTCCTGGCAGTGTCTCATCACCATGCAGGAAGGCACTATACATATACAGCACACAGACTCACATTTTCCAGCACACCAAACATGAAGCATGCTGGAAAGGTAGGTGCCAGGTCTTGTGGCAGGGGAGCAAGAGGGGGCAGAGGGAGAGCTGTAAATTCCACCCCCCACCCCTCCAAACTTAGACGCACCCTCTTTTCTACCAGGCATGAGGCTTCTGGTGCTAGTGGCAACAAGGAGGTGGGAGCGGTGTCTGCACCTGCCCCACCTCCACTAACACCAGCAATAATAATAACCCCCAGCATGACCAGCATGAAAAGCACCAGCATGACAGTCTCCTCCACCAATTTCAGTTTCCAACCTGAGCCTTCCAGTGCCAGGGGAGAAACTGGATCTGGAACCAGGGGAGCTCAGTGCCATAGCCAGAGAAGTTCTGGGTAAGAACAGGGAATCTGAGTTTGAGCTCCACACTCCTCAAAGTTTCCCTAGAGCCAGGTCTCCTTCTCCAGAAAGGACTTTGGGGGAGTTTGTGGAGGCAAGTGGCTCAGCTGAGGCAGCTCCTCCTGTTGTTGTGCCTCTGCCTGCTGAAGAGGGTGATAAGGCAAGATCCCTACCCACACCCCAGAAGCAAGGGGGTAGTGTAGCGTGGGATCATTTTGCGTGGCAAATGATCCCACATATGCAATCTGCTTGCACTGCTGATGCAAGACCAGCTAGGGCAAGGACGAGAAACACTTTAGCACCATGGGGATGCTGATGCATCTCAGGAAGCCCTGGCTCCTCCTCATTCTGGCACCAGTGGGAGCATGCCCAAAGGGAAGTCCCCCTCCTGCTCCAAAGCCCCCATCCCCCAGAAGCAGAGGCGGGCCACCCTGGACCAGTGGGGAAAAGGGAGAGGGAAAGGGGGGTGCATTCCAAAGGTGAGCGAGGTCACCCAGAGAGTTGGGGAAATGCTTGCTCTGGATGGCCGGCCCTTCTCCTTTGTTGAGCAGCCAGGGTTCAGGCGGCTCATGGTGCTCATGGCCCCATCCTACCAAGTGCCTGCATGCACCACCTTCAGCAGGACGGTGGTGCCCTCCCTGTATGAGACATCCAGAGAGTACTTGAGGGAGGAGCTGTGTAAGGCAGGTCTGCAGGTGGTCTTACACTTCATGTCAAATATCTGGAGCAGCCAGAGTGGAGATTATGCCTACCTCTCTCTTACAGGTCACTGGTGCAGCCAGTTAGGCCATCAGTGGACTCTCCTTCAAGCTGAGGTGATGGATGAGGCCCACACAGCAACCGAGATCATGGGGGCCATGAACCGCTTGGTGCAGGGGTGGCTTATTGGGCAGGGCAAGCTCACCTGTGGGTTCA
>NW_017728959.1:1936920-1940699 GCF_001723915.1 Gavialis gangeticus
CTGAAAAAAAGAACTTGTTATTGTCCTTGATATTTGTAGCTAGCTGGAGTTCCATCTCAGCTTTGGCTTCCCTGGTTTGCTTGAGGAGCAACCACCCATCTTGAACTCCCCTCCCCTTTAGGTTGTGGCCCTTTAGGGCCTCACTGACAAGCCTCCTCAGCTTGTCAAAGTCAGCTTTCCTGAAGTCAAGGACTTCTGTATTACTGACTGACTTGCCAGCTTTACAGTGGATGGTGAAAGTGATTAGCTCGTGGTCACTGTCACCCAGCTACCCTTTGATCATTAGGTTGCTCCCGGTTGCCAGTACCAGGTCAATCAGCGCTTTACCTCTCATCAGCCTGTAAACTTCCTGCGTCAGATAGAGGTCATCCACGCATGAGAGAGAGGTTTGCGACCGCTCGGATTTGGCTGAGCGCGTCTCCCACGAGATGTCCAAGTAGTTAAAGTCTCCCATGATAACCATACACCAGGACTCAGCCAATTCCCTGGCAAACTCCTGATCAAGGTCTTGACCTTAGGTAGGGGGTCTGTAGTAGATTCCCACCATAGTATCCCCTGTGCCGTGTTCCCCATGGATTTTAACCCAGAGAGTGTCAAGACTTCCACCGTGGGTGCCAGTGTCGGCCTGTAGGGATGCATAGCTTTCCTTGACAGAGAGAGCTACACCTCCACCCCTTTTGTCCGCTCGATCCCTCCTGTACAGGGTATAGCCGTCTATACCTGTGGCCCAGTCATGGGTGGAGTCCCACCAGGTCTCCGTTATCCCTATGACATCATAGTTATTTGCGTTTAGCAGGAGGACAAGTTCCTCCTGTTTGTTCCCCAAAATCCTGGCATTTCTGTATAGGCAAGCAAGTGTCCCCCTGGGGGCCCTGGCCTTGCCTACAGTTCATTCCAGGGCTGGGGCAGGGGTGGGTTCCCTTAAGTGTCTTGGCCTGCTGGCTTTGCAAGGGCTGCTGACCAGGCCAGCCGTGGCAGTAGTGCCCACATGCTCCGGTGGGCTTAGTTTAAAGCCCGGTGGAGCAGGTCAGCCAGTCTGGCTGAGAAGAGCCTCCTGCCCAGCAGAGAGAGGTGGAGGTCATCCTTTCCCAGCAGCTCGCTGCCTCTCTCACCAAAGAGCGGACTGTGGTCACGGAAGCCAAAGCCTTCCCGATGACACCAGCACCGCAGCTTTTGGTTCGCTACCTGGATCCTCCTCTCCCTCCTCAGCCCATAGCCCGAGACTGGGAGGATCGAAGAAAACACCACCTGCACCCCCAGACCCTTTAGCTCAGCTCCAGAATCCCTGTAGCGCTGGTGAACAGAGTCAGGGAGGCAGAAGGGCAGAGGCAGGGGGACATGGAAGAGGGGAAACCACTGTTCTGTGCAAGCACTCCATCCACCAGCCAGTGTCCTCCTCCACAGGTGCTGCCAGTGTGGGCCAAGGGCATTGCTTCCATGTTGGGGTCCAGAGGCACTAGACCCCATCATCGGGCAGGTGGCGCTGAGGCCTCGGTGGCTATCTGTCTCCGGAGGACGTGGAGCCGCTGTTCTGTGACCCCCGGCCTACTGGGCAAGCCGGAGCCAGATGTGGCAGGATCTGACCACAGTTGCCCGTGAACACCTGTCCTGTCCACTGACCAGTGTTCTGAGTGAGAGGGTGTTCAGCATTGCTGGGGATGTTGTGACACCCCATTGCACCTGCTTGGATCCTGGTTTGGTGGAGCAGCTGGTGTTCCTCAAGGTAAACATCCCGCTGCTGGGGTTCCCCAAGCTCCATGTGCAGATGGAGTGAGTGCCACCCTCCTCACTCTGTCCACACCTATTTCCTTTTTAATTTTTTTTTTTAATGATTTAATGCCCCGCTTTCAGAGCTGGAGGCGGCACTCATTATATTACCAGCCATCCTCCTGCTAAGCTCCTGTGCCAGGGCAAACTTGGAGGTATGGGCTGGGCTTTCAGAAAGGAGGAGGCCCCAGGTCCTGGGCATGACCTAAAACTGCACCCTGCCAGGGTCTGGAGGCCTGGTGGGACTGCTAGTGGCACAGCAGCCCCCAAGAAACGCCAGGATCACAAACCTCCCTGGTGAAAGGCAGGTAGGAGGCATCTTATAACCTCCAGCCACCACACACATGCACAATCCTGACTAGGGAGAGCCCAATCCTGCAAGATCTTTGAGAGGCCTGAGGCTTGCCGGTTGCAGTGTATTTATAAGGCTCCAAGTGAGCTTAGCCGCCTGGGATGCCATCTGCGATGCATTGGCCACAGTGTAGGGAAGGTATGGAACTGTGGAACAGATGTTATCCCTAGACATCAGGGGCCTAAATGGTCAGCCTCCTGCCTGGGTAACATTTGAATTGGTTTTCCATTGAGGCATGGCAGGAAAAAGAGGAGTGGGCGGTGGGCCCAGAAACAGATGGGTAGGCCAAGATCTCACCTGCACTGGGAAGGCCCCCTGTTAGAGGTTACCATCCCTGCCCCATTCATCCCGCTGTGCCTTAACACACACAAGGCAGACAGGGATCTTTGGGTCAATCTGATACCTATTATTAGACCAACTGAATAGTTGGAGAAATATATCTTAGCAAACTTTCGGCTTTAAAACCCTTTGTCAGGCTGAGGAAGCATCTGCAGTTGGTGTGTGTGCTGTTCCTGGATGGAAGGAATAGTAAAGAAGCCAGAGGCTGACATGCAATGCAGGCAAGAAAGCCAGTCAGTGAAAATTTAAATTGAGGTGTCAGGGGGTGAGGGACAGGCTGGGAGGGGGGCGGGGGAAGGAGGATGTAGCAGGTAAAAGTGGAGAGGTACCTGGGGCGTCAGATGTTGGGCAGGTTATAATGTCATAAATCCAGTGTCTATATTGAGTCCGTGAGTTTCTGTATCTAGGAGGCTGATGAAGTGAAGTTCACAGGCTTGTCTGTGAAAAGTGGTTTGTAAATTCCCTTTGAGGATCAGGCCTGAGAGATTGGAGACAGAGTGGCTTTCTTTTGAGAAACGTGCCCCCACAGGTATGTGGGTAATCTTGTCTGTAATAGATCTCCGGTGTGCATTCATTCTGGTGTGCAGTTATTGCTTCATGTCTCCTACAAATTTTCCATCAAGGCATTTGGTGCACTAGATGAGATGTATAACATTTCTGGAGGTACAGCTGTAAGAACCAGGAGTGGTGATGGTTCTGTTGTGGGGTGTAGTAATTGTGGGGGTGCTGGACATATGTTGGCAGGTTTTGCATTTCTTGTCATGACATAGTCTGGATGCATTCAGTGTGTTTTGGGCTGTAGGAAGTTTGCTTCTGGTGATGAGGTTGGCGAGGTTCAGTGCCTGTTTGAATTTACAAACCACTTTTCACAGATGAGCCTATGAACTTCCATCAACCTCCTGGATTCAAAATCTGGACTCAATATAGACATTGGATTTATGGCACGCTATAACCTGCCTGACATCTGACTCCCCAGGTACCTCTCCACTTTTACCTGCTACATCCCCCTCCTCCCCACCCCCCAACCTGTCCCTCACCCCCTGACACCTTCATTTACATTTTCACTGACTGGTTTTCTTGCCTGCATTGCATGCCAGTCTCTCTGGCTGTCTTTACAGGGTGGCGAGTGATTCCCAAAGAGAGGAAGTCGGGAATGAAATGTAGGTGGGGTTATGCAAATGATGGAATGAGAGCTGGGGAAAGGAGTAGGAGGGTGGGATTGAAGGTGGGGTCATCTTATAATCAGGGTCGACTTCTATTCAAGTAACTGTGGTATGTAAATACTAGTGCATTATATCACTAATTTGCTTCAGATTTTAAG
>NW_017728959.1:1945699-1946246 GCF_001723915.1 Gavialis gangeticus
TGGAATGGAATGGAATGAATGGAATGGAATGGCAGCTGCCTCTGCCTTATTCCCCCCATTCCTTCACCATCCTCCTCCCTTCACCTTCCACCCCGTGCCCCATGACTACAGGACTTCGCTTGGGCTTTTCTTCTTGTGGGTAAGTTTACTTATTTATTTTTGCAGTAAGCACACCAAAAGCGTGGAGTCTGTACTTTTTTATAGAGCTGCCTGAAATCGCAGTTTCCACAAAAATTGTGATTTCAGTAGGACCCTACATATACCATATGCTGTTTACCATCATTTCCTAGTTGATATGAAGGATAACCCCCTTTTGCTGGGTTTTTATTAGCATGCTGGTTGATTTATTTAAAAGGTGGTAATGAGGAAGGTATAGATACCAGTAGAGATGCACTGATGCATCGGTCCAATATCAGATTGGCACTGATATAAAGAAAACTGATTGTATCAGAAATCAGCCTGATGTGGCCAATAATTTGGCCAATAAATGCCTGTGCATGCAAGCAGCAGCACGTAAGCAGCAAGGAGCACAGCCTAGCAGCTTGGA
>NW_017728959.1:1946433-1946659 GCF_001723915.1 Gavialis gangeticus
CCCCCAGTGATGAGGGAGTGGGGCAGTGGCTGAGGCAGGCACTGCCCAGCCAAGGTGGCGCAGGGCATGGGGGCGTGGCTCCCGCTGTGGGCTGGAGCAAGGGCTGTGCCGGGCTGTTCCTGGTCATGGTGGCTGAGCTCGGGGCAGGCAGTGGTGGCGCTGGGAGGAGGGGATATAGTGAAATTTGTGGTGGCTGCAGCCCCCCCCCCCCCCGGTCCCCCCTCCC
>NW_017728959.1:1951659-1978709 GCF_001723915.1 Gavialis gangeticus
GCTGCCACCACCTGGCCCAAGTGCAGTCCTGGCCCAACCCTCCCCCCACCATGCACTGGGAAGAGTCCAGCACAGCCCTGACCCCAACCCACAGCTACAGTCCCCTTCTTGCCACACAGATCTGGGGGTACATGCCCCCCCATGCCCTCCCAGGGTGTATATAGTGGCAGGAGCCATCCTCCCAACCCTCCTCCTGCCCCCTAGATGAGCAGTGGCTCAATCCCATGCCACAGCCTGCCGCAGCTGGGCAGCGCTTACCCCAGCCCCTGCTCCAGCCCCACTCCCTCCCATCAAGATCTTCCCCTCCCATGCCCCTTCCCTCTCCCCTCCCTGTTCACCACAACAGACTTACCAGTTGCACACAGCTGCATCAGAAATCAGATCGGTATCAGCCAATATGCCTCCTTAAAAATCAGCTATTGGTATCGGGCCCCAAAATCGCTATCGGTGAGCCCTAGATACCAGTAGTGTCAAATAAGGCTGTTGGTGTCAGTCACATCATGTTCAAGAATATAGCCAACTTGAGAAATCAGGAGAAAAAGGTCAATTGTAGTTGGGGTGTACAAGTAGCAGGGAAACTGGCAGAATGGTACAAGAAGTCTTTGTCCTATAGGAAGTGTCTTGGGAAATGAAGCTCTGAGAGCAAAGGAGCCTGGCCTGTGGATAGTTTGCTTTCTTTTTGTGTGTTAGAAAGATCAGTGACTTTAAATATATGACTTAAATGACCATGGTGGGGAGGGCAGAGGGACATGCACAGCAGCTGGGCATACAAACAGTTTGTGTACTGGGACATGAAAAGAAACTGAGATAAGGAGAACAGGGAATTATAAAGAACAAGCAGAGGTCTCATTGGTATGACTTTTTGATCTTAAAGGTAATATGTGATTCCAGGTAGTTCAGCAAGGAAAGTACATACCTGTCCTGCCCAAAGCAAATTGACACCAGGCATCTTGCTAGCATCACACTTAAATGCTTCATCACTTGATTTCTTCTCTTCCGCAGGGTCATCTGAGTGAGGGCTATGGACAGCTATGCAGCATCTACCTCAAACTGCTGAGAACAAAAATGGAATTCCATATAAAAGTGAGCCTGCTTGCCCATTCCACTTCCTTCTCCAAACAGATTATTTTCTAGGTACCCTCTGAGGCGTTGGGTGTTGGCTACAGCCAAGGCTATGGATTGTGGCTGTGGTGTGCCAGTGCTCCTGCTGGGACCGAAGCCGGAAGTTCCTGGCTAAAGGGTCTTGCCCTTCTGTTCAGGGTTAGGCTGATTGCTGTATTTGGGGCCAGGAAGGAACTGGTCAGACTGGTATGGACTGTGGGGATTTTTGTCTTCCTCTGTAGTAGGGGGCATGGGCCTCTACTCAGGATCTCTTGAGCATACATTGACAACATTTTATAGAAGCAGGATATTGACTGCTGTGGTTCCCCTCCTTTACCTGTGGCAGGTTTGAGAGTTAGGTCTGTGTTGTGTCAGGGCTGATGGTAGTCTTATGTAGAGTTTAGATTATGGTTTGTATAGGATAGTTTAGATAGGGATGGTAGGATGTTAGAGTCCCTTCCAGCCCTACTTCTCTATGATTTAACAGTTTTATGATTCTACCCTGGTCTGGTTTCATTCAGTGAATGAAAGGGGCTCCTAGAAGTTCCACTCCTTGGGTTCCCCATGTGTCCATGCTTCTCTATTGGGAGGTAGGCTGGAAAGCAGAGCTATCACTCATATTGCACCACGTATCATTTGCTTTTCAGCCAGAACATGTCCTTAGCAAGTCAGAACTGAGCCCTCTTTACTGACCTCTATCTAGCTCTGGAGATCTAGAGATGATTCTTGCGGTCCTTTGGGTCAACTGTTAGCATGATGTTGTGGAGTCTTGTGTGTTGCCCAGTCCCAAAGCCAAATGACCCTGCTGGGATGTAGAGTACTATCTTGGTCCAGAAACTAAAACTGATCCTTCAGTTGTTGGTACTGTGTCCTGCTGCATGTGCTGGTTGGCTGGAGGGGCAATCTGTGAAATCAGTTGTTGAGCTCCTTGCTTCATAGCATGCTCATTCTTAGTTGAGGTCTCTGCCAGGAAATGCCAGGCCTTGTACTGTTGTTTGCCTTTGCATTGAGGTACAGCATTCCAAGCCAGCCACATACTGAGAGAGCTGGACATTCTACCCCAGGGTGGGCAAAATGCGGCCCGGGGGCCCCTAAAAAAACAGCCTTTCTATCCGGCCTGTGGGGCCCCGAAAAATTTAGAAAATTAATATTAATCTGCCCTGGGCTGCCTGTCATGCAGCCCTCAATGGCTTGCCAAAACTCAGTAAGCGGCCCTCTGCCCAAAATAATTGCCCACCCCTGTTTTACCCTGTGGTAGAATGGGCTGGGCAGTGTACCAGTGGTGCATTGGGAAACTCTCTGTATGCTGAAACACACACGTAAGCTGTAAAATTACACAAATGCTGTGAGTATTGAATGCAAAACCTAACTACACAAGGAAGCTAGTGCACAGTAAACTGGAGCATGAATTTACAGCACAATCTACCCACTCTGTACTGACTCCCCCCTGTGGAGCTCCCAGGGCACACTGAGGCCCCTGGCAGATATAACATTTATTGTGCAATCACCGTGTTAATCACAGGATAAGCTGTAACATGACATGTTTAGCCAATTTATTGCACCCTAAAATGACAAAAATGTGTTCCATATTTTGGAACTTAATATGGAGCATCTTTGTGGCTGGTTTGTATGGCACATTAATTTGAAAGTGTAGCATGTTATGCCTTGCCCTCATCAGTTTCTCTACACGTCTCTTAAACTGTGGGACTCCACACTGGACAAAGTATCCCAGCTGAGGCCTAACCACTGCTATGTAGAGTGGGTCTGTTGCCTCTTGTGGCTTACATAAAATAATGCTGTTGATGCATCCCCAAAAGTGAATTTCCTTGTCTGTAACAGCATCATACTGCTACCTCAAGTGGAGTTTGAAATCCACTATAACTTCAAATCCTTTTCAGTAGGGCTCCTGCCAAGCCAGTTAGTCTCGTTTCTTATACTTCTGCATTTGGTTTTTGTTCTCAAAATACAGTACTTGACATTTGTCTTTGCTAAAGTCTGATGCTTTGCCAACTGAGTTATCCAATCCAGGCAATTAACCTGCACTTGAATTTCAGCTGTGCAGTTATAAAGCATTTGCTCCCAATGACTCTGAGCAGTTGGAATAGCATAATTCTGGCTGACTTTTTACCTATCTGAATTCTTGTGCCCAGCATCTCCAAAGCTCCCCCAAGCAGTGCCAAGACCCTGTGTCTTCCTTTTGTACCAGTGTCTAGTTTCTTGCATCATAGTTGACGTGCTCAGCTGAACTCAGTACCGAAAGAGTCCTTATGTCTTAGTTCTTCCCTGGGATTAAAAGTAACCAATGGAAAGGAGCCTTGCGTGGTTTTGGACTCAGGTGTGAGAGGCAACTTTCTCTCCCTAGAGCACTGCAGCATTTGCGGTCTGCAGAGATGTTCCTGCAGGTAGGTACCTCCTTTTCCCTAAAAGGAAAGGAGATTAATGGCAGGCAAGGCCTATGACATTAGGACTTGTTTCTCCCTCTGGATCTGTCAGATCACAGATGTTTAACTTCTTGAAGCAGGCTGCAGGACCGAGCTTTTCTCTGGTTGATGAGTGTTGATGGAAGGCACTCTCTGTATCGCAGTCATTAAGGGGTTCAGTACAAACCGACTGTTATCATCCTAATCCAAGGAGGTGACTATTGAGATGCCCAGATGTTTCAGTATTGGGGACATGAACCATATCTAATTTCTTCCCAGAGAACACTCCAAGTGTTCATCTTCTGAGTATCGTCTGTCTGAGAATGATATCTGCTTGTCTGAGTTACTTTTTATTAGCCCCCTTCCAGGCAACTCCCTGCATTGCCTTGTGCTTTCACTGTCCCAGCTTCTGTTGGAATGCTGAGCTGCTGCCAGACTGCAAGGCCTTCTCCCCTGAGCCCTTAGCGAGCTCAATTATTCTTCAAGTAGAGCTGACGGCAAGCATGCATTGATGGAATGGGGGCATCCCTTGTGCAGTGCAGCATCTCCCTAGTGAATCCATCTCTAACTGGCAGTAGACCACTGCACACAAATGCAATACCCCTCCCCACAACCTTGATTCCCTCCCCTCCATACTGCTGTGCAAGGATGGGAAGCAGATGTGTCCTTAGGGTTGTCTAGTTAGGAACATTTTACCAGTTATCCCCCTGTGACCACCCCACATGTGAACGCTTTTACTCTGCTATAAGAATGAGAACTTTCAGTATAGCTAAACCTTCCCCAGTGACAAAAGTGTACTCCAGGATAGCTGCATTGATCTAAACTCACCTATTGGGTTTTAGGTTAAAAAGTGCCCAAAGTCCTAAGACTTTGCTGTTGAAGAGGGAAAGTCAAGTGGTTATTGAAAGTAACTCTTCTGAGTGATCTGTCCCCTAGGCAAAAAATACCAGCTTGTAGTCAGGAAGTTGGACACCCCTACATATTCCTCTATGGGAGGTATTGGGTGGGGGAGTGCAGATAAGAGCTCTCTGGACTCTTGTACCAAGATACTGCCTCCCTGGGTTCCTTTTCTCCATGGCAACATTGCTCCCTCTGGAAATCCCACTGACAAAGGCCCCAGCACAAATGGAACCCATGACACTTTATCCCAGTTTGCTCAGCAGCAGTCCCTACAAAGACCCAAATATGGATTCATGGGGGACTGACACTACAGAACAACTTGTGCACACCTGCAGGGGCTGGGGTCTACAGAAGATGACTGGATATGTGGGATCCTGTGACATTGAGAAGCATCCCATGACGCCATTGCTTCCTTTGTCCATACTCCCTTGCTGGCTTCCCTGAGTTGGATCCTTCCATGAGTGTTAGCTGAGAAGAGGATCTGGTCATCTGTTCTCAAACAGGGAACTGAAACCTGGCCAAAACACCTGCTGGAAGCCTGATTCCTGCATTCATGTGCCTGGGTTTCTCTCTGAGCAGCACAAGAACTGACATGCAATAGGTTTCAACATCTGCTTCACACTATGCTGCAAGGAAATACGAGCGTACCAGTGCGGTTCATGAGGCTTGCTCTTCAGGAATGATGCTTGCCCCAGAAATTTATGCTAGACAACACCACAAAGCTTCTTCAGGTCTTGGGTTCAGTCCAGCCCTTTCAACCTGGCCTGCCCATGGGCATCCTTTGTCCACAGACTCCCAGAAAGTCCAGTACATAGTTGCTTGTGGGGAAATTGAGCTGAACTGCAGCCCTGTTCTCCAGGGAGCAAGCAGTGCCCCAGTCCATAATCTGATTCCATGTCTCCCCACTCAGTGCAGTTCCAGGGTTTCAGAAGTCTCTTCCAACTTGTTACTTACAGTAAGAGTTTTCTTTCAAGAAAAAGATTAAAAATATTGGTCAAATATGCTACAACTTTATTGCAGTTAAATTCAGACTATTGTGTTGCCTGTCATGCAGCCTTCTGGTAAGATTTTACACTTTGACTGGTGTCTACTTGCACTCATTAAACATCCCTGAGCACTGTGCTTATGAATTGGAGCAACAATCCCATTGCCCTGGCTGAATTCCAATGTGGCTAATTACAGGTTTCATACTGATAATTGCATCCCATCCCAAACTCAGGCACACTGCTGCCATGAGCAGTGCAAGGTGCTACCATTCACACCAAGGGTGGATGCTAGTCTCCATGTATGTCACTGTGTTCTTATGACAATAGGTGTTATATTAACACTTTTTTTTCTTAAATTGGCACTGGAAGGGAAGCATGGGTGAGCAGAGGACTAAGCCAAACTAGGTCTCTTCCCTATCTCTTTTTTGTTTGTACCACAAACTCATTTTGCATGTGGTTAGAGCTGAAATGCCCCACAGCTTGAGCTGGGTAGGAGAGGAGTTGTGGTTTGCGTTTTGGCTGCCGTCAGGTCTGCCATTGTATCTTCTAGCCAGTTTGCCCAATTGTGTCCCATTTAAAAACAACCTTGGAGGGTGATGGAGAAAGTATTTATAAAAAGAAATCTGAGTGAACCGTTTGTGTATCCTGAGAAAAAAAAGCATGCATGTGCTGCTCATACTGCTAAAGCAATTGCTTCCTTATGCCTATGGTATTAAAAGGAAGGATTATCTCTAATAAAATAATGTACAGTGTGACCTCCTTCTGTATGTGTTTAAAAATAATACTGAGCACTTGCACAGCAATTGCCTCCATGTATTTTAGAGTGCAGTAACTTGTGATAATAGCTCGCTGCAGTTTATGTGGCATTTGGGCAATATCTGTTTAAAACTGCATGAACATAAGTATCCTCTAATGCAGTATTTTTACCCATGAAAGTCTGCAAAAGATAGTGCCAGGGGAGTCCTGCAACAATAACAAGATTCCGGGGCTTGTATACATCCATGGACTGTAGCCCAGTGCTTGCAGGATCCGTGGTATGGGATTACACTGCACCATCACGCAGTGGGGGGCGGGAGGGATTTGCATTACCTCTTGGGACTCTTTATTATAATTACTTCTAATTGGCTTACTACGTAAGAGGGGCCTGACTCACAAACACCTTAATCTTCCTAAAATCTAAATCTAATCAGAGCTGTATAGTCCTCCTTTGAAACCATCTGGAGAGGATAATCTGATTATCAAGGTGACATGTAGAAGAGGCTTCATCTTCTGGAGCAATGGCGCCAGCTCTTCCCCATGCACACAGCATACAGACCCTCCGCATGGTCATTACTTCTGCAGCTAAGAACATCCTGGTTCTTATGAAATCTGACTGAAAAGTATCAAACAAACAGGCTAGATGCTGCTCAGCTGATGTAGTTGCCCTGCTAGCCTGTATCCCTCTTTTTGCAGGACCATAGGACCAGTAGTCTAGGCATCAGTACAGAAAACTGGAGGGCCCAACGGAATGGTAATGAGATAAGGATCTTAAGTGTCTTGCTTTCCCACTAGCTGTCTGATGGCCAGTTTGACAAATTGCTGGCCTCTGTTTAGTTTCTGGTGAGTAATTTTCCAAACTACACTAAGAACCTCTGAGTCTCATCAGGGGCCATCGGGGACTCTACTCCCCTCTTACCCCTAGGGGGCAGGGTTAGGCAGCCATTCCTGGCATCCTACCAGGAGCAGGTAGCTCTCTAAAAAGGTTGAGAACCTTTGGACTCAAGGGCCCCCTACAGTACTTTTGGGAATTGAGCAGCACCCGATTTTAAAAACTAATTTATCTGTTACAGTGTTTATCTCTGCAGGGGGCTGGGGGAACAGCCAGGCAGTGATGAGCCAGAGCCTGCAGTTATCTGCTTATCTCCTCGCACCTCACAATACCCTTTAAAACATCTTGCAGTATCCCAGCTGAGATTCACTGCTCACTATTTTGCCAGCTTGCCTACTGGTCTCTAAGGCCTCAGGCCTCTCCTGGAGACAGCAGCAAGTGGCAGGAGTCACCAGTCTATTCAGACACGCTTTGGAGAAGGGTGCGTCTGTGCTGAATTTAACTTCCCTAGATGTGGCGATCTCTTTCTTGGGAGTCCCTCTCCTCCATCAGGCCTCAGAGGCTCTGCAGAAGCAGAAACAACCTGTACAGCCTGCTGAAGGAGCGTGAGCAGTCAGCAGTGAACAAATACTGTTGTGGGGCAGGGAGGAGTGAGAAGGAGTTGCCCTCATGTGGAGCCCTGAGCTTTGTCAGGGCAGAGTTCTCCCATATAGTTCTTTCTAGTTCAGAGCAGCACTGCTACGTGAAGTTGGACTTTGCTGAATAACCTAGGGATGGCCATTTAATGTGCTGTGCAATGTGCTAGGCTTTGAATACTGCTGACCCATGATACTTGGATAGGCAGAAACCTAGTGGCCTTAGGTTGCTGTCTAGTTCACTTGAGCCCTATAATGCACATGTTTGTATAATGCAGTAGTATCGCCCTGCATTTAATATGACTCTTTGGCACTCTTGATGGACCCAATGGAGTAACTTCTAAAAGCTAAGGGAGGAACATTGGCTGATGGGTCTTCGTCTAAGGGGAGGAAGTTGTTCTGTGCAAACCTGAGCAAAGCACAGCAAGTGAAATACAGTCCCCTTCCTTACATCCCCAAGTTTGGGAGCCAGTTTTGTACCATGCCTCCACCCAAAAAAGAGGGAAACTGATCTGAACCTTTGGGTGTCAGAGGCTGTTGCCTTTCACATGTGAGAAAAGGGGAGACTGATGATGCTTGTACTGGAAGCCATTACCCTCAGTTATCATCAGAGTTGCCTGCTTGGTCTCCACTAAGTTCAAACCCAGAGCAGTAGTGTTCCCCCAGAGGCCCTTTTCCTGACTCCCTCCTCTTTTTCCTCCTGTGTAGAACCCTAGGTTCCCTGGCAATCTCCAGATGTCTGACCGGCAGCTCGACGAGGCGGGAGAAAAAGATGTCAATAACTTGTAAGTCCGGCATATGTGAATTGGGGCACTATGAGGAACAATTTCAGCCAGTTCAGAGGACCCAAGTTCAGGGGGTGCCATGAAAGGTCTCCATGAGCAACCGAATAGTCTGTGCCAGCCTGCTGTTTACTTTTTCTTGCTTCCGTGGGGGAGTCTTAGGCAAAGCAGCTGGCCTGTAATAAAAGCCTTGATGTCTTGGTTGGGTTCTCTTTGCTTCCTAGCCACAGTTTTGTGACTAGGAGTGATCATGCCTTATTAAGTCACAGTGAACTTCATAGACAGGGCTGTCTGTAACTGAGCCTTGAAATGTGCACCCTGACAGGCTGCATTTGAGAACTGTGCTACCATGTGTGCCCACTGACTGGTGCTAAGATGTCCCTCTTGAGTATCCTTTATAAAACAGTACTCTACAATAATGGCGAGATTGAATCCCCTACAGGGCCTTTGTGGGTGGGAGCTGCCAGGTGGACTACTTCCCCTTCGTCCCCCTCTCCATACACACAAGGCTTTTTATGAATGGGGAGGTTTCTTTTGTAATGCTCTTGTTCTGTTGTTTCTAGTTTCCAGTTGACAGTGGAGATGTTTGATTATTTGGAGTGTGAGCTGAACCTGTTCCAGACAGGTAAGACTCCTACTTCAGTTAACTAGCAGCTTGTTCTATGTTGTTGACATACATTAAAAAAACACAAGCAAACTTGTGGCCTGCCCTTCTGAGAGAAGCTCTGGTAGCAAAATGAAGACAAGCATCTATGTATGGGAGTGAGTTTAGACTTGGTGTTCCAGTTTAAAGGTGTGTGAATTTGGTGTCCCAGTTTAAAGGGCCGTGTGTGTGCATTTGTACTCATTGGGAGAGGTGTGGGATTATCTTTTGGGGGGACATTGGTATCTGTGTGTGTATCTTTGGCGGGGGGTCCATATGTGTGTGTCCTTGAGTCTATATGCATGTCCTACTGAGTTTCAGGCTACAAGAGAGGAGTTGACTGAAAGCATCTAAGCTCATCTGTTTTCCATGCGCTCCACCAGAGTTGTTATTAGCTGAAATTATTTCATGTAAGAGAACCTGTGCCTGGCTCTTTCCATTCCACCTTAAACCCAGCCTTTCCACCTTCCCTCCAGCAGCTCTCCTGCATCCATGTTAAGTTTGCAGGAAGCCTCTTGTACCTCATATCACTCTACACTTCCTGTCTGTGTCCTCCATGTTTTTTTCCCTGTCTCCAAGTCTGTCACTCTGTCAGCCTCCTAGAGTTTGATTTCTTCCTTTCTCTTGTTACCTCTGGGTGTTAGGGTTGGTTATGGTTTTTACTAACACTTTTCTTGTTCCAGATGTATCAAAGAGGTACTGCTGCACTTCAAAGTTTGCTGTGGTAGAGGGAATGCAGCTGGTTCTGTGATGCATGCTCCTACAGATTGTAACTGAGTGAGAGAGAAAATAATGAACCTGTCTGTATGATCGGGGGCTCAAGTGCTCAGCTGTAATATACCTCTGTGCAGAGCCATAGGATTCTGTTTTGGGGCAAATTAAAGCAGCACCAGAGCAATTACCTTTTTGATGTGCTGTATAGGGCCTTGGGCCTTGTTGCTATATACATAGACGAGGCATGTAATGACCTTGCATCAGATGTAAAGCAATTTGTCACTGCATGGAGGTTCCTGGAAGGTTTGATTTAATGTAAGAGAGGTAATATAGTTGGTTCCTAGCACAGAGGGCTCTCAGAGGATGTGCTTGATTAGTCAGAATAGTACAGTCACCTCTGTGCTAAAAGCTAGAGAAACCGGGCTAGTGTACAGCAAAGATAATGCAGCCATGTCTCAGTGCTGAAGGGCCTGAGAGACTGTGCTGCTACGTGTTTTATGGAATGCAGTCATGGCCCTAAAAGCAGACTCTAGTGCAGTATCACCAGTTTATCTTCCGGTGAGCAGCTGCACATATGCTGGAGTATAGTGGAGGTAATGCAGCCAGCTGCCCAGACTGCAGGTTGCCAGAATCTGGGCTGGGATATAGCTGAAGTGACCTGGTCATGTCTGTTAGTGGTTCACAGCACAGTTACTGAGTAGAATAGACAGTTATGCCTGTTTGTCATTTTCCCAGAGGCTGTGGTATAGCAGAGATGATGCTTTTGTCCCTTATGGGAGTTGTCGTGTGATATAGCTTGGGTAATGCAGACGTTCTTGGAGGTGCACGGCTCAGGTTGCTATGATGAGAGTTAGCAGGAGCAGTTCATAAATCCTACCATATCTCAGTACTCTTAGCAGCCTTGTGTCCTGATAGAAGACGACAACGTGCTATGGAGCAAGCTAAGAATGGACAAGAAAAAGAAATGGGTCCAAGGATCAAACCCCCACCAGCAAGTGATCCTGTTGCAGGTGCTGGAGGAGGTTGTTTGCCCATAGACCAGTGATTCTCAGCCAGGGAGTCATGGCACTCTGGGGTGCCTTGAGATCCTTTCACGGTGCTACACAGTGTTGGTACTCTTAGATTTGCAAACATGATTGAAAAGATAAATCCAGAAATTTAAAATAGGAATCCATAGTGTTAAAACATTCTGACCTGTTGTGGGCTTTCTGAGTTGTTTGAAACAAAGTAATTGCTCTATTACTTTTCTATAGTAAAAAAAAGAGTGAAAGCTAAGAACTGGCATTTTTTGAGGGGTAACTTGAGTGTGTTGAGGCATACCTTTCCTCTAAAAAGGGTGACAATGCCTGTCTAATATGTGTAGTCAATGGAATCTCACTGAACTGAACAGCCTCTTCCATCTGAGACTCTCCAAGTACTGTCCCTGGTACCAACTGGGTTTTGGTCCCCCATACTAGGGTTTTAACTTGCTAATGCAGGGAAAGCCTGGGATCATAATCCAAGGCTCCCCCTGCATTGGCAAGTAGGGACTAGATCTCAATTGTGCCTTAATTCCAAAATCACATGTCCTGCCATGCAGATTGGGCAAATACTAATGAACTGAGCCTCCCAGTGTACAAGATGGTAGAATGAGGGATATGGGGCTGTTCAGGGACTTGACCGAGGTCACAAGGCAAGTTTCTGGCAGATAGAAGACCTAAATTTCCTGACCATCAGCCCTAGACTTTTAGCTTTGTGCTCCTTTCCTTTCCCCCACATCCATGATTCCCTGACTGCTGTCTGTGTACTGCTGTGCAGTAGTACAAATGCAGTTGTGTCTCCAAGTGTTCTGGGTTTTCTCTATCCTCCCTACAATGTCTCTGCAACCACACATTGCATCTCTGGCACTCCTCCATGCATACTACAGCTAGAAGCTTTTTAGTGGTGTTGAATTTCATCTTTTAGCTGTTAGCCCAGGGGTGGGCAAAATACAGCCTGTGGGCCAAATCTGTCCCACCAGCTGACTGGATCCAGCCCACAGCTGTATTCTCAGTGCTCTACATGGGGCTGAGCCCAACCTGCTCCGGCCAGGGCAGCTGATGCCACGCTCCTTCCAGTCCAGGCCCTGGCCAGCACACAGCTTCTGGCAGGGCTGTCATGTCTGCAGCTAGCTGAGTGCTGCTTTGCTCTCTCACCTCCAGTGGAGACCGCCCAACTGAAGCGTCCCCCAACTCGCCTGCCCAGAGCAAAGCAACAGGGGCAGGGGCAGGAGCAGGAGGAGGAGCCACTGTTGGAGGCAAGAGGAAGAGAGCAGCACATGGCCAGCTGGAGCTGCACCGGGAACAGCCCCACAGCTGTGTGTGCTGGCCAGGAGAGGCTATTCTGCTCCCCTCACTTATATTGGCGGCTCCTCCTCCTACCCCTTCTGTGCCACTCTGAGCAGAGGGGGGAGAGGGAAGTTTCAGCTAGGTGGTTCCTGCCCTACCACCTGGAGCTCCAACACCAATTCCTGACTGCCTTTCACCTGCTCTGCCCACCTGGTGTGATGAACAGCCAGCCACCCGCAAGCAGGTGGAAATCTGCTGGGAGCTGGAGTCAAAGCCCCACCTGTTGGGGCAGGAGCCACCCAGCTGAAGCTTCCCTCCTGCCTGCTTGTGTGCCAGGAGCAGCATAGCAGAGGCAGGAGCAGGACCAGCAGCTGCAGCTGGAGGTGATTAGAGAACAGCCCCACCAGCCCGGGCCCCAGCTAGCGTGTGCAGCTTCCAGATGTACCAGAGAGTGGAGTTGTTCTCAGTGTGACTGCAGCCAGCCATGTGCTGCTCTGCTCCCCTCACCCTCAGCAGCAATTCCTCCTGCCCCTTCTGCATCCCTCTGGTGGTGGGGGGAAGGCGGGGAAGCTTCAGCCTGGTGGCTCCTGGAAGTGAGGGGAGCAGAGCAGCACCCAGCTGGCTGCAGCCACACTGGGAACAGCTCCACCAGAAGCTGCATGCTGACAGGGGCCCATGGCAAAACTGGGGCTGGGGCTGGGGCCAGCAGCTGCGGGTGAGAGCATGGTATGGGCTGCCCTGGGTGGGACTTGGCTCCATGCAGAGTGCTGCGAGGGTAGCCACGGTCCAAGCGAGCTCTGCTGCATACACTTCCCACCTCCCCCTCCCTCCCCTCACCCCTGGCTGGCTCCCAGGCATCCCCACCTTCCACACATAACCATATGCTGCCCACACCCCTCCTCCCCCTCCCCCACCATTCCCATGCAGGAGGTGGATCACACCCGTCCCATTGCTGGACACTGCTGCAGGGGTGGGAGCATGCGGACGCAGCCGACAACAGCATATCAAAACTCACTATGTGGCCTTTGGGCCCAAATAATTACCCTGTATTAACCAAGTGAATTAAGTAGAAATAATGTCAGTTATACTCGTTTACATGTCATTAGTGTACTTTAGATTTTGATTTACTGTTAAAATGCCTTTCAACCTCCCTCATAATTATGGAGGATGTCAGTTCATTACCTTCTATGCTCTGAAGGGGAGGGCAGGTTGGCAGAATTTAAAATAGTTCCCTAGAGCATTAGTACGCATGCTTGTGCCTCAGTGCCGGATGCTTTTAAAAGCATGTGGTGCTGCGGCGCATGCAGTTGTATAAGCAGTGAAATGCACGTCAGTGCTGAGAAAATGGCAGCAGCGTGCTTTTGAGCTAAAACACACTGAAGGTGTTTTAGTTCAAAAGTGCACCGCTGTCATTATTTGCACACTGATACTCATTTTGCCACTTATACAACTGCACATGGTGCAGCGCAGTGCATGTCAGCTCGCATGTGGAGCAGACTTAATTAATCTAGTCTGCTCCAACCTGCTGGATCCCAGCTCATTGCAGGACAAAAAGGTATGTGTATAAATGCCTCTAGGTCCTGAAACCTGAGCATGGCTGAAGTTCTGATTGCCCTTTGGTGTTCAGCATTAGGTAAGGTAAGAGCAGGCATAAGAGGTGCATTTGTACGATGGTCCCCAGGGAAAAATATAATGCTCCTCCTTGGGCCTCTGATATACATTACATTTAAGACACAATCAACAGGCTAATCACACCTTACATAGTAACCTGGCCACATGTGCAAGTCAATTTAAGGCATAATAATACAGTAAATGAGCCACAAAGTAATTCTGCACATTATGTGTAATAGATTTGTGGCTCATTTTTCATCATGCCCTAAACTGAATAAATGGCCAGTTGGTGCTGGCCCATGGCAGATACTAACATTGGGATGAGGCCCAGTCCAGCATGAGGCCAAGGGTCTGGAACACAGTCCCTGACAGAACCAGTTTCTGGATCGGAGGACCTGCTTTTACAAGTTCTAGCGCACGCAGACCACGGGATTGAGCTGTAGGAGCCCAATCGTGGGAACCCCATACCAGGGTATAAGTAGAACTGGGCAGCAAGCAAGGAGTTTACAGCTCTGCATACAAGGCTGTCACAATCCAGCTGGGCGGTACATGTGGTTTTTACTCATCCTGGGCATGAGGATGCTGAGATCAGGCTGCAACTGCACAATCCCACAGTCCTATGCCCCAGGACCTGTAAAAACCATTAAAAAACTAAAACTCAAAACAACTAATTGTCAGCTGGTGCCTAATCCTGGTATGGTCCCCAATAACAACTGGGTTTTGGTGCCCTGTACTTAGGTTTTAACTTGCTGATGCAGAGGAAGCCCATGATCGTGATCCCAGACTCCTCCTGCATTGGAAAGTTAGGCACAATTAGGATCTAATCTCTGATCACAAAATCACGTACCCTGTGATGCATGTTGGGCATAGTAGGAGGCGCAGTTGTTGGGATCATGGATTAGATCCCATCACACCTTAAAAAGAACATCTGTTAGGGGTTTTGGAGACACAGATGCTATTGGATGCCACATATGGAGTACAGCTGCAGATATGGTGTGAGCTGAAGTGCACACAGAAGGAAGCTCAGTAGGCAGCACAAGAACATGCCACAGGGCTGCAAAGGGAAGAAAACAGATAGCTTGTGTATGCATCACCCTCATCCAGTTTTGCAGATTTCCTGCAGCTGTTCTGGGAAAGAAACATTAGTCATGTGAGGAAAGTGAGTGAGCTTCGTGGTGGTGTCCTCAAGCACATTGCATTGTTCTGGACATACTGGCTCCCAAACTGGAAGCAGTGTAGCTGAGTCCATGCTAATTAGCATGGGGACAAGCTGCCTTGTCCCATCTCTCAGCAGTGCTGATTAACCCACACAAAGCCCTGTGCAAACACTTCTGCACTACTTCTAGTTTAGAACATAGCCTGTCCTGAGCAGTTCATTGTGCTTGAAGGGACAGTAGGCTTACAGACATGACCTTGGAGCCTTTCAGATTGTTCTTGCTCCTTGCTGTTGCTGTATAGCTTGGGGTTGTGCTTCCCAAGGTCCACTTCCAAGCAGTGTCATGCAGCCACTGCAAAGGTGGAATGCATCAGCTGTTTCTTCCTCTGGGGATCATCAAGAGGACCACCTGGCTGCCTTTTGGTTCTGAGGTAGAAGTTTTTGTGTAGCAGTCCCTACCATGGAGTAGGAACCAGCTTCTTGATGTTTTTGTGCACATAAAAGCTGCCTCTGCCTCTCCTATACATACTCTGTGAATAATATGTTTCAGGGTGACAGCCTCAGTCTAGTGCAGGCTAACTTGGACTTCACTAAACATTAGCATTAGCTTTGGTTAAGGGATGGATCTGACCTTAAACACATGGATTTGGAGGCGAACTCCCAGGAAATAAGCATGCCCCAGAAGAAGGTGACAGTTCTCTCTGGGGACCTACTGAGAATGGTATAATGACCCCCAAACTAACTAGCTGGCTAGCTGGCTCTCAAAAGGTGTATTACACTACCATATAGGGAAACAAAAAGCACCTCCCTTCTGACTGTCAGACAGGTCTAAGATAAAAGGGAGAAAGCACTTCTAGCAGAATTTGAGCTCTGATGCTCTTTTGGAGGGTTTGCTTGTGCCACTTGTAACACTGAGCCCTCCATTTCCTGAGGTCTAAGGTGGGATTTCTTGCTAGGCTCAAGTCTCTGTCTGACCATCATGAGAGCGATATCTGTGTATCTTGTATTGACAAACTAGCCTTGGGACCTCATGGGAGGACCAGGCACTGATACACAGGCCCTGGAGGAAGGTGAGAGGATGGAGGTGGGTTGATCCTCTTGGGAAGGAAAAGCTATCTCAGTGCTCCTTGCCTGAGGGCTGGGAATCCTACACACACAGCCAGCAGGGGGGGTTTTTTTATCCTCAAGCCCTTAACCCAGGGGTGGGCAAAATGTGGCCCAGGGGCCAGATGCGGCCTGCCAGGCCATTCTATCTGGCCCTCAGGGCCCCTAAAAAATTTAGAAAATTAATATTTATCTGCCCTGGGCTGCCTGTCCTGCAGCCCTCAATGGCTTGCCAAAACTCAGTAAGCGGCCCTCTGCCCAAAATAATTGCCCGACCTTGCATTAAACAGTGACTTTCTAACCCTTGGAGACTGGCTCTAAGCAAATGTGGGAGGCAGTGGGGCAGAGTAATTGGGGTGGGGTGGAAGGGAAAGTAAATATTGGGCTCTTGAGGATCCCAGCAGGGAAGGATGAGACAACAGGCTTTCTCTGGATGCACTGAGCTTTATGGCTCAAAAGACAGGCAGTACTGGAGAAAGCGGTGTAGGGCTGGGGAACCTGGACTTTGTCTATAACAGAAAGGGCACTCATAGGGAAGTGTGCAGTACCCTGTTCCCATACACAGCAACCCTCTCAGGTGGATTACAGGCGCTGTCTTTCCCAGGTGGTCTGAAAACTGAGCAGGCCTGGGCTTTAGCTTGTAGGGAAAGAGCTGTTATTTCAGGGTTGGCCTCATTACTTGATTCTGAAGATAAGCAGCAGCTGCTCTTATACTTACTGGGATATACATGAGAAGGGATATTTATCCTCATGCTCTCATGGCCACCTGCTGTAATGGGACAGTAAATTCATCTCAGTCTTCACACAGCTCACACCATTGTCTGAGTGCTGAAGTATGGCATGAAAGAACTGGGTTTCTTTGAAGTACCAGCTCGTGTCCACAGCTGCAGGCAGGACACTAGAATAAAAGAGCATTGGTTTAATCTGCTCCCGCAAATCCTGTTTTCCAGCAAAGAAAAGTCCAGCTTTTTCCAGCTACTCCCTTGTAAAACCAGTTTCAAAAGGAGAACTAGGATAGCAGATCACTATAATGAAAACGTGTGTTTGGTTTCAGGACAGTTCACCCCAACTGTTTCTGTTGAAGGGTAGACACAGGATTTCCCCGTATATTTGCAAGGTTTTTTTAATTGCCGCAGAAACTAGAGTGTGGCCATTATGCCCACAAGCAAGGCTGAGAAAGTATCAGCACTAAAAATGTTGGAATCCTGTGACCAAGATGCTTCCCACTAAATGCAGAGTGGACCTTTTGTACCACATGGGGCGTAACTTTCCCATGTAGGCAAGCTTCCTTCCTTAACAGCTCTTAAGAAAAATATCCTTTGAATCATCTCCTTTATCCTCTTGCAGTCATTACACTAAGGCCTTATTTGTCAAAATTTTAAGGCAATAGTTGACAATGCAGCCAATGTGCAAATATGGCTATGACGCAAGTAGAAATCACAGGAAATCATAGGAAAGTAGGATGGAAGCATCTAGTTCATCCCCATGTGCAAGACAGTATCATTCCCATCTAAACCATCTTAGACAAGTGTTTGTCAAAACTGAGGGGCTCAGCCTCTGGCCCACAGACCAGATTTGGCCCTCAGAGCCATGCCATCCAGCCTGCAAGCCGTGCCATCCAGCCTCATTTGATTTGGAAATTTAGCATTGGGAGAGTGGTGACAATTAACACCAAATTTCCAAGCCTCTTCCAGCCAGATAGGGCCTGGGCCCTGCCAGTCCTGTGCAGCTGGATTGGGCCCTATCAGCCCACATGGTTGGATTGGGCCCCAGCTGAGCCATGTGGGTCCACGAACGGATTGACTCCAGCCCACAGACTAACCTGGCACCACTCATCTGGCCTGTAGATTGAAAAGATCGGGTACTACTGGTCTAATCTATTCTTTAAAACCCTCTCGCACAACTAGAAGGCACAATGCCGCACCTTGTCATACATCCACAGATGCATCGTGAGCAGGGCCGAGGAAGTGATCCTCCCCCTCTATGCGGCGCTGGTCAGGCCGCAGCTGGTGTACTAATCCAGTTCTGGGCGCTGCACTTCAGGAGGGATGTGGACAGCATTGAGAGGGTCCAGAGAAGGGACACCCGCGTGATCGGGGGCAGCAAGGCAAACCCTACGAGGAGAGGCTACGGGACCTGAACCTGTTCAGCCTCCACAAGAGAAGGCTGAGAGGGGACCTGGTGGCCGTCTATAAACTCACCAGGGGTGACCAGCAGAAAATAGGTGAGACTCTGTTCCCCCAGGCACCACCCGGGATAGCAAGGAATATCTGCCACAAATCAATTGAGAGCAGGTACAGGCTTGATATCAGGAGGCATTACTTTATGGTTAGGACTGCCAGGCTCTGGAATGGGCTCCCAAGAGAGGTGGGGCTCTCCCCTACCTTGAGGGTCTTCAAGAGGAGGTTAGATAGATATCTGGCTGGGGTATTATGATCCCAGCGTTCGTTCCTGCCCAGGGCAGGGGGTCGGGCTTGATGATCTGTTCAGGTCCCTTCCGACCCTAGAAACTATGAAACTAACTATGAAACTATGCCTAAAATATCAAAAACACCCTAACCTGCCACAGATGAAGCTCGAGGACAAAGGTATCGTCAGTGTCCTGCTGCTGTAAGGGCAGGAATATGTGTTCAGATACACTTAAGAGATCCAAAGAAGAGGGCCATACCCCTCCCTCCCTGCTACAGAAGAATGAAACCCCACCCAAATCCATGCCAGTCAGACCATGGGGTAAAATGGGGTAGAATTCCTTTTGATTCCAAATGATCACATCAACAGAGGAGCTAGTGGCACAGGATCGGCATTCAGACCAGCTAACAGGGGAGTTCAAGTAGGGAGTTCATTGGGGAGTTTGCCCAGCCACTTTCTTTCTCTATAAACTTGCTGAATGGAAGCAGGTAAGAGGAAGAAGGACATTTTTTCTCTAAGATATAGCACAGGGGTGGCCAACCCATGGCTCCAGAGCCACATGCAGCTCTTCAGAAGTTAATATGCATCTCCTTGAATCTTTGCACAAGCACACGGTGACCAGCTTCCATAGCCATTACGTCACGGCACGTGACGCGACTGCTCGCAGCAAGCACATGATTCAATTTGGACTCATAAGTTTGAACTCTGGAGCTAGGGGTTGGCCACCCCTGATATAGCAGCAGAAGAGGAAGAAGGAGCTAGCAGGAAAATCAACAGGACAGCTAGAAACATTGCACTGCCAAAGTCTCTGCCACTGCCAGGCCTTCCTCCTCCTGTACCTGTGCGCACTGTGTTCAGGCATGGCCCCTGACCACTGAGGCTTCCATATGGGTTCTGGCCTAGTTTTGCAGTGTCCGGACCAGCCAGGTGGGGGATGTGAGAGGTGCCTCCTGGTGGATTCTCTTAGGAATCAGGTAAAGGAGCTGCAGGAGGAAGTGGATAGGCTCCAAAATATCTGCAACCATGAGGCCTTCATCCACTCAATGCACAAAGAAACCTCCAACATCATGAGAGAGGGACAGCTAGAGAAAGTGCTGGAAGACACACCTCTGGAATCTTGATGTCACTTCTATGAACAGTCAACACTCCTTTTCTGGACCTGTGTCTATCCAGCTGGAAGTGAGGGGAGCAAAGCAGCAACCACCTGGCTGCAGCCACGCTGCAAAGAGCCCTGCCAGAAGCTGCATGCTGGTCGAGGCCCAGGCCAGCAGGAGCACGGTGTGGGCTGCCTCAGTGGGAACTGGTGGGTCACGGCCCCTTGTGGAGAGCTGTGGGGGTAGCCGTGGGCTGCATCCAGTTGGTTGGCAGGACAGATCGAGCCCACAGTTGTTAAGTCAAAGGGAGAGCTCTTCTGTTAAGACTGTGATACCCTGCCCCCATGATCTAGTCTGTGGAGAGAGAGGGCCAAAACCACTCCTGTAAGGTCTACAGCTAATGTATCTGGTATGGTTAGTGGTTGCATTTGCAGCTGGTGCAAACAGGAAGACCTGAAATGCTGAGACAGATCCCCTTTGAGCTGAAACCTATCAAGTTAAATGGCAGCTAGGAAGGGCTAATTTGAAAACCAGAGAAGCACTGGGACAGGAATAGATATTTCAACCATAATTCTGCTAGGGAAGGAGAGAGACAAGACATTGGACAGTTTCTTTCCTCAGCTGTGACTTTGCTGAGGAATATTTACCTGAGGCCAACTGCCATTGTGGTCCTATTGATTTCTTTCCCCTGTGACCATAGAGGCAGCCTTCAGCCATGAGGTACGTGTCTGATATTTTGATAGGTTTGCAGATGACTCGACTGTGCAGTTTCAGTTTCTCTCACATGACAACAGGATTCACACAGTGCAAATCTTAATTCTGTTGAATGTGCTGCTAATCTTGACTGGAATCTGTTATCACATCCTTATCTGCCATCTCAGTAAGGACTATATTGTCTGAGAGTGAATAAATGCCCCATGCAATAGGTTAACTGAGTGCTGCAGAACTTCAGACATCTTAAAGATATGTATTTGGTAGCATTGTTAGATGTGTTGATAAGTGCCAGAGCCAAGGACTGACAATGATGCAGCTGAGGCCTTTCAGGCTGTAGCACCTGCTTGATCCCAGGAGGTATGCTAATGAAAGGATTACTTATTAGGGCTGCCAGAAAAGGTTAGAGATATCATGGGCCTTATGGCTTAGTCACTGGCTTGGATTTTATGGAGCATCCACTAAAGAGCAAGGGCTTCTCAAGCCTGGTAGCTAAGGTACCCTTTTTTAGTCCTTTGCTCTGTTAGAGACAGATGTGTATCCCTGTAGATATCCTAACTGAGTCCATTATGTTTAATATTGGTGACCCTATTGTCCTCCTACACCACTGCAACACCTTCCCAGGCTTCCAACTGGGACTCTGGTTCTGGGGAGTCTATTCTAGCCTGTTGCACCTAAACCACTTCCAGATCCACAGGAAACCCTGCCACCCAACCCTGACCCACTCTTGGTCAGCCATGCTGGCAGCATTCATGGATATGCCTATCTCTTGTTAATTTACAAATTTTCAGCAGTTAAGAAAAAACAGCAGGAAATCTCTCTGCGGTTTTATTGCAGTGGTGTGTACACACACACACACACATGAGACCTGTTCCCTGTGTAGACCTCTTACCCAGCTGTTTGGATGTCCCAAATCTGTAGACATCAAAAGTAGCTTTAAACCTGTCATTTGGTTACCAAACTGGTCTGACTGCAGCGCATGTACAATGTTCACCAATAAAGGCATTTTCACTCAGTCCACCAGCGCAAACTCCTGGATAACCCCATGCCAGTGGGAGACAGTGGAATGGTCAGTTCCTCATTCACTTCTCGCCTTCTAGCTTGAACTAGAAATGATTGGATAGACAGACAGATAGACAGATATATATATATATATAGAGAGAGAGAGAGAGAGAGAGAGAGAGAGAGAGAGATCTATATATATATTTCTTTTTTTCCTCTCCCACAAGTTTTGTGATCTGAGAAGAGAGTCTTACATAGGCACTGAGAAGGGGGAAGATACAGCAACTCAGATACACAAAATGTCCTGTGACTGGACATTGAAATGTGCTATGATGAATTGCTGTGCAGAATATCATATGGGATTTTAATAACGTGTGATGGGCCCTCACTGCAACTGACTGTTTTTTCAATGCATTGCATAGAACAAACCCTAAATGCTTTCTGTAATTCTCTCATGTTAGTATTCAACTCCTTGGACATGTCTCGCTCTGTGTCTGTCACTGCGGCTGGTCAGTGCCGCTTGGCCCCACTGATACAGGTCATATTAGACTGCAGTCATCTCTATGACTACACTGTCAAGCTTCTCTTCAAGCTACACTCCTGTAAGTACATACCACACCTCCCTGCTCTGACACTTACCAGCAGTTGCCATTTTATTGCCGTGATGAGCTTGAGCAGCTTTTGTATAGCTTGTGGAGGCATACCAGCGTTAGCTAGGTTGTGGCCAATAACAGTGAAGATGCAGCAGTGTAGCATCAGGATGCATTGCCTGTGGCCTTCTTTGATTTAGGCAGCCTGGTCATTGCCAGCTCCCTGACTGAGCATGAACAAAGGACCTCTTCCTCACTATGAATGAGCTGCCCCATTCTGTGCTTCTACTTCGTACCCCACAGCCCTTTTAGCTGGGAGCCCCTTTGCCACCCATGCTTCAGCGGCTCCTGCTGGGAGAGGCTGAGACTAGAGTGATAACCTGTAAAAATGGCTCCCCTCCCAAGAGTACACTTTTCTTTTGTGATCTGTTGTCTTTGGCAGTGTTCACAATTCTTGCTCATTCACAGTTATCTGCATCTCTTCATGCTCAGGTCTCCCAGCTGATACACTACAAGGACACAGGGACCGTTTCCTAGAACAGTTCAGAAAGTAAGTGCCCTGAATGGATGAGTGCCTGCCCCTGGCTACCACCAGGTTTTGATAGTAATGCTTTGCATGCTGACTTCAGATCAAAACGACTGTTTCTTGTCAACCGGGAGGCCTACATTCATAACCCACTGGATAACTTAATGGGCCATTCAGACCTATTTTTAAATCAGTCTCAGCAGCTGAGTAGAGTTTTGTGGATGCTGACTTAGGTGGGTGTCTGAAATGTACAATCTGTGGCTTAGAAATTAACGATGTCCCAGTTCCTGTGCTCCCACTAAAAATGGGTTTCTGGGAACTGAGCTGGCCTCTCTGGCATACCCAGTCTGTTTGGATAATCCATTGATATTGAATTATCAGGTAACTGCTGCATTAAAACTAAAGTGGCGTTCAGCCACAGTTGGCATTTTATGTGAAACGACAGCTGATGATTTAAACTGTGAAACCATTTAATTGTGGTTTAACTGGGACATGCAGTTTACACTGAAATGAAAGTCTATTATAGCTGTTGCTAGGGGCCCAGTCCTGCTCCCATGAATGTGTCTTGCAGTTTGAGCCCTTTCTGTGTAAAAAAAAAAAAAAAAAATGGAAACTAAGTATGACTGCATTCCAGTTGTGTGGTGAAGAACTACTGAGAGAGATGTTTCACTGGGCTGATGGCACCTAGAGGCAGTGGTGAAGTGCTCATTAGAAGTGTTTCTAGTGCATCAATCCTGTTTTTGAAAAATGTGGACTGAGCAGCACTTTCTATCCTGAAAGGCTCTGGCTTGCTCCCCTCCCCATTTTCTCCAGCCAGGAGAGTAGTGCAGCTGTGGTGCACTGAGGGGACACTGGGGTAACATTCATAGGAGCAGGTAGTCATCCAAGATAAGGAAATCAGAAAACTCAAGGGAGGCAAATCTGACTTCTGGTTTTCTCTGGTTTAGCTGATCTTTCTTTCTAGTTCTTAGTCTCAACTGGAGATTGTGGCCAGCTTTGAGCTTGTGGCCAGCTCTGTCTCTCTTGGTTTATGGGGGGAGGAGGTAGGGGAGGGGGGTGGCAGAGAGGGACAGCAGCCTCCTGGACTGAGTTTTCAATGTGCTCGCTGCTTATCTTGAGACAGAAATCCAGGAGGCTGGGTTCCTCAGGGTACTGTCCGTCTACCGACACTGGATTTGATAGGAAAATGGCAGCAGTGTATTTGAAGCCAGTAGCTGCCTTTCTCTCCCTGTATCTGATACCAACAGAATGACCTTGAGTCTGGGGGTAAAGACTGGAAGTAGAGAAGAGCCAACCCATTGCATAGCCAGAGCCTAGAGAATCTAAACAGCCACTGCCCTTTTCCCTTGCAGGCTCAAAGATTTGTTCTATCGCTCCAGCAACTTGCAGTACTTTAAACGGCTGATCCAGATTCCACAGCTTCCAGAGGTGAGATTTGAACAGATTCTGTCATATGCCTAGGTACAGGTTAAGGGGAGTGCTTGCAGTAATCGTTGGCATACCTAAGCAGTGGTGTTTGGTGCCTAGAACAGGGCACTGGGAGTCACAACTCCTGGGTTCTCTTCCCAGTCCTGTAACTGATCTGTGTGTTTGTGGGCAAGTCATTTAAAACAAAGTGTTCAAGGCTGGTTACCTTCAGCTAAGTCTGTAACGCCATATTTACACAAGTCCAGAGGAGGCAGGCTTTTCAGAGCCCCATACCACTGGCTTGAAGAGGGGCTGTAGAGTTTGATTTACTGTGCAGTTCTGTGAGGCACAACATGGAGGAAGGTTGCTGGGGGACCTAAAGGCTAAGGACCTAAAGGCTGCCTATACACATGCTCAGGGCAAAGGGGAGGGCGTTTTAATTAGAATGGTTCCTGGACAGCCGCTCCTAAATAAAATGCCTCACCATCACATGTATTAAGCCCCTGCAAGTTTCAAAATAGCCATGGGATGCTTTACCTGAAGCTCATTCAGTGAGGTTTAGATAAAACGCCTGCAGCCATTTTGAAACGTGCTGGGACTTAATACGACAGTGAGGTAACACTGAAGCATCTAATTACAGCACAGACATGTTTTAATTAGACTGTGAATGAGCACCTCTATAAGTGCACAAACATTCGTAAAGATGCCTCAGTTGTACAGAAGTTAAGGAGCACAAATACTAGCTTTCTCGCATCCCACTTTCTGCTCATTAGACACTGAAGTGCTGGTGTTTGCGCCCGTGACTAATTATGGGTAGAACATTGCAGTTCTAAAAAATGAAGGCTATATTTAGAATACTCTTGGAGTGTAAAAGAAACGTCACCCTGGGTGCTCTCAAGAGCTAGGCTGTTCTGACACCTCTCCTATGGGAATCCACCCACAGTCTACATTTTGTAAAGGTGTGTTGCTGTCGTAATTCAAAACCAAACATGGCGCTCATGGGAGTGGATTCAAAGGCTGTTGTGAAAGGATGCCTTCCCTAGGATACTGATAAACTCTGAGATTATTAGAACAGGAAAAAATGTTGAAACTGATATACAGTAAAAGCCGCATTATCTGGCACCTTACAAACCGGCATGCTCTACTAACTGGCATGCCAGTTGATGCGACAAAAACGAAACCAGAAGTGCCCACCATGGCACTTCGGGTTTCGCCGAGCCCCCACGGCCCAAGGCAAAGCAGCCTGTGCTGCCAAGTGCCCAAGGCCCGGGACATAGCAGCAGGCAAAGACGTATGTTTGGACCTCACGGATAACTGACATATTTGGTTATTCGGCACCCCCCATTCTCCATGGGTGCCGGATAACAAAGCTTTTGCTGTAATCTGTTACTATGTAGCTTATTTTGCTTTGTTTGGCTTTGAGAGCACAATCAGTTTGGTCTGTAATGAACCACTTTTGCTTACCCTTGCATTAAAAAGATGTTTCTTCATCTTGAGTTCCAAACCTTGCAGAGAAATATTTGCTTCCCAGAAATCCTTTCCCCTGAAATGCCACCGAAAGGCAGGAGGAGAATTCTGCACGGTCATTTTAGTAAAATTACTTCCTTAAATCTAAACATAATTATTTTGCCTCAGCTTTGTGGGAGGGACCCAGTAAAACAACTCAAACTCCATGTTGGCCTTAGCTTCCTGAGGATACCAGTGCTCCCTGTCAGAGTTCCCAGGCAGTGCTAAGTAAAATTAAAGATGTATAATATTCCCTTAATAGGCAGAATCTGAGTTCTGAAAGCAACCCCAGCCACAGAACTGCCTCTGAGTGATGCTGTGATCCCATTGGAGCTACCTGGGGATGATGGTGAGGGGGTGGGTGTTTGGCCTGTTGAGTCTCAGGTATTGAGCTCTTTTCATCAGTTCTGTTTTTCTCCCTCCCACAGAATCCTCCCAACTTCCTACGGGCCTCAGCCCTGTCAGAACATATCAGCCCTGTGGTGGTCATCCCAGCAGAGACTTCGTCACCGGATAGTGAGCCCATCACTGATCTGGTGGAAATGGACACAGCTTCACAACAGGTGTGCATCCAGGTGCTGGCTTAAGAATGGGAGCCTGGGATTCACTCTGCCTCTGCCTGGCAAGATTTTCAGATGTGGAAAGAAACATGTCCAGGCTTTTCACACCCAGTGATGGCTCTAGGGCTGCTTTTCTCTTGAGTCATCTTCTAGAGGCTCTGATCACATCAGATTTCATGATGTTCTCAAGGCCCCTGTACTTGGATACAAGACACATATGGAAAAGCCACACTGCTAAAGGATGTGCTGCTAGTGCTGCCAGTCCCCACAAGGTTGGTTTTGAGCCAGTGCTCCATTACAGTTCATTAAAGATCTCTTGGCACTTCTCTTTACAATAAGGGTATTAATTCTGGCACTCTTGCCAAAGTATGTTTTGCCTCTGGACATTTCTCATGACATACAGATTCAGTTGATACACTTTATTTTCTCTCATACTATTAAATAATTACTTACTTCCACTGCAGAGGTAGCTCCATTTCTGTGGTAGGGGAAGTAGTTCCTATGTCTCTGGTTAATAGAGTGACTGGTACTGTTAGTTAAGCATTTGAAGTTCTTTCAGGGTAAAAGGCCATATGTACCTTTAATGTCATTTCTACATTAAAACTGCCATTTTGGATTAGAATATAGAGGCTTAACGTAGATGAATGTCTTGTGTCTCTGCATCCTATGAAGTCATACAACAGTGCAAAGTGAGCGTAGAGTATTTTTACATGTGCTCTGGGGGTGTTTTTGGGGGGGTTCACTTTAATTAGAGCGGCTCTGAGAGCCACTCTAATTAGCACCCAGAGAATCTCATGTATCAGCATTCTAACACTTCAAAATGGTGGTGTAGGTACTTTATTTAAAGCTTGTTGAATGAGCTTTAGTCAAAGTGCCCCTACCACAATTTTGAAGCATGGGCACGCTGATACATGAGAGACAGAGGCTGGAGCACGGTAATTACCATGTAATTGAGTCTGCTCCAATTCTCTGTAATCACAATGTGTTGGATCAGTCTCCCTGCCAATAGTTTCATAGTTTCTAGGGTCGGAAGGGACCTGAGTAGATCATCTAGTCCGACCCCCTGCCATGGCAGGAAAGAGTACTGGGGTCAAACGACCCCAGCAAGGTGTACATCTAGCCTCCTCTTAAAGACCCCCAGGGTAGGAGCCAGCACCACTTCTCTTGGAAGTTGGTTCCAGATCCTAGCCACCCTGACTGTGAAGTAGAGCCTCCTGATATCTAGCCTGAATCTACCCTCTGCCAGCTTGTGACCGTTATTCCTGGTCACTCCTGGTAGTGCTTGAGGGAACAGGGACT
>NW_017728959.1:1983709-1983946 GCF_001723915.1 Gavialis gangeticus
CACCAGGTTGGTCTGACAGAACCTGCCACTAATAAACCCGTGTTGGTTACCCCTAAGTATGATCTCCGCTGCTGGCCCCTCGTGGATATGCGCCAGAATAATTTTCTCAAAAAGCTTGCCCAGGATCGAGGTGAGACTAACCGGCCTATAGTTGCCCACGTCCTCCTTCTTCCCCTTTTTGAAGATGGGAACCACGATGGTCCTCTTCCAGTCCTCTGGCACCACACCAGAGCACCA
>NW_017728959.1:1988946-1994636 GCF_001723915.1 Gavialis gangeticus
ACAGGCTATTCCCATCTTGTAGCAGTTTATACCCATTTTACAACTAACATTCTTGTTTAATAAAGCAAATGGCCACATACATTGACTCCATCTGCCCATGTCCCAGGCACCCCACTGTGTTCCACTCCCAAAATATCTTGCCTTCTGCTGAATCAGGTTCCTTGGAAAATCAGGGAGGAGGCATAAAGGGAAACTGTCTCTTTGCATGGGGAAGGGACCTTAGATGCAAGGAGAAAGAGCTGTCCCTTAGATTTTGTTTGTGTGAATTTGGAGCAGCTGCCATGTCTGTTTGGCTGGGCACATGGGAAAACGAGGATGGGAAAATGGAGCTGCAAGGTGTGGCCCTGGTTTTGTGCAGTATTTCTGGCCAGGCTTAGCCAGTGGTAGACTTGACTGTGGATCCATGTTTGCTTCCAGAGTCTGTTCGACAATAAGTTCGATGACATCTTTGGCAGTTCGTTTGGTAATGATCCTTTCAACTTCAACAGTCAGAATGGGATGAACAAGGATGACAAGTAAGTACTCGCTAAGGGGCCCCATAACCCATATTTCTCCTTGCTGTCATGCTCACCAGTCACATTCAATTTTGGACATAGGAGCTATGCATGCAAAGCATGCACTGTGGAAGGCCTGGGCCTACCTTAAAAGGGGCATCTTTGACAATACCTTGGGATTGATTGCCTGCTGAGAATTTTCCTGCTCCAGGATTCATCCATAAAGAGTTTTGAGTGATGGACCAGAGTCTATGGGATACCAGGAGGACATAACTAATACCAAACAGAATGAATCTCACAGTCAGCAGCATCTTCTTCCTGTTCTAGGCAAAAAAAAGCACTCTGTCCCAAACCACATACCCACTGGCAGTCAGCAGCGTGGTTCTTTCCTGGGTCCCCTAGATACGAGATTCAGGTCCATATAACTGAAATTCCTATCCTACTGATAGCCAGCTCCAGCTGCCACAGAAGAAAAAATCATATAGGAGGCCATAGTGATTTAATTTGTGCCAGGGAAAATTTCTTTTTAACACTTGATATATAGAGCTGCATATGCCCTGGAGCTGAAAGTTTTAGATTCCATACAGAGATCTTGGTTTTGTATTTATTTTTACTACCGCAGTTGTAAACAGTCTTATTATTCATATACAGGCCTAATTATTTTGTGCTGTTAAGAGCTTGATCTTATCTCTATTCTAAGACAGCAAATTCCATAAACTAATTGGGTGTTATATGAAAACACGTCTCCTTTGGCATTTGGCACCTTGCTCTCCTTTGAATGGTTGTTTGCACTTGGGTGATGAGACAGGGAATAAAAGCTCTTGGTCTTCATTCTCTAAACCATCCATAAGTTTGTGTATCCTTGTTTTAGACCCTTTTAGTTGTCCCCTTTATAGAGTAAAGAATCCCTGTCTTTCCATATGAGAGTTTTCACGGGTTCCCCATCATTCTTGTCAGTGGTCTCTGGACCACCTTGTGTTCTGTAGTATACTTTTTGAGATGTACATGATTTTTTGCATGCCTGCAAACCTGAGTCCAGAATGGACATCCCATTGGTTGATATACTGCAGTTAGGATGTTTTCCAGGTTCTTCCCATCACATCCCCACACCTCCATAACATTTTTTGCTTTATGGTGTGGGGGCACAGTACTGAGGATGCAAACACCATTTTTCTCCTTCCCAGGGACCGGTTAATTGAGCAGCTTTATCGGGAGATCAGTGGCCTCAAGGAGGAGCTGGAAAACTTTAAAGCAGAGGTGAATGTATAGCTCATCTTACTCACATTAATGTGATGTGTGTGCAGTGCACCTTGAGTGCTATCAGTGGCCAGATAGAGGTGCTTTATACAAGCTTGCATTTCTGATTACTGTTTGTCAAAGTCCCTTGGGCCTGTAGTTTGGCTAGGAAATATCCAGAGATGTACTGGGGTTAGAGTTGTTGCTTCCACTGATAGCACTTCCTCCGGAGCTGACACTGGGGTTGCTTCAGTGTGAGCTCCAAGATAGCCATCTGTCAAAAGCCTTTACCACCTGTAGTCGTTAAAGTCTCTGCAATACCTATAGGAGGAACAGTGCTGATTCTGTCTTTTGTCTTTGTCAGAGAAGGGGAGGTGATCCCTATATGTATAGCATAGTCTATAAACTCAGCATGAGCCGTTTGGAACCTTTGGGTGATTAGCACAACATAAATGTCACTGGAACTTATTCTGCAGGCAGATGTCTCTGGGAGTAGCATTCACCCAGGATACTCACCAACCCCAGGATGAGGCCAGGGCTGACACTATCCTGGATGTAGAGACCACTCCTGTGCCCTTTGGCTGCCCCTGGGCTGTATCTGCCCTGCTGCTGTAGGGAAGAGTCAGTTTGCTCATTGCCTCCTACTCACTTTTCTGCACCAGTTGCTTGAGAACAGCCAATCAGACATTATTTTTTGGTTTCAAAGTGTATATAGATTCACTGCTCCTGATTGACTACTACTTCCATTAACATGCTTGTTAGCCATTGTGGACCAGCCTTGAGCATTCTGATTGGCAACCACCTTAATTGGTTGCAGTACTGTAATGGCTCTACCAAGAAGCCCAAAGAGAGAGCCGCAGAACTATTGGCACTTAGAGCTCTGTGGGCTAGGAGTTGTTCTGCCCACCCCAACCCAATGCTTCCCTTCCCTTGGTGACCTATAGAGCCATCGCCTGGTGGTACAACTGCGGGGGCGGATCAGTGAACTGGAGGCAGAGCTGGCAGAGCAGCAGCACCTCAAGCGACAGGCTTTGGATGAAAGTGACTTCCTTCACACCGAGCTGGATGAGTTGAAAAAGCAGCGGGAGGACACAGAGAAAGCACAGAAGAGCCTGACCGAGATTGAGAGTAAGGACAAACTACAGCCTTGCTCAGGATTTGCCCGAGTCCCCAGTGCAGCCCTAGTCTCTCCCAGGAAGAATCGGGTTACAAGTATTGGCAGTGTGGGCAGCTCCCAGGTACTCCAGTTCCAGCCTTTCCCAACATAGTTGTTGACTAGAGAAGTGTGTCCAAAAGTGATTGGCTACAGGGGTGGCTTGCAGCTCTTCCACTTCCACCTCTTCTTCCATGTGGTGCTATGGAGAAATGTGTAGGGCATTGACTCCAGGAGGGGCTCCCAGCTATGCCAGTCCCAACTCCTCTCACCAGGAGATGCTCTTGAATGTGGCCTAGAATTGTATAGCTGCTCTCAGACCCATATGTTCCGTCTGGACTCAGTGTAGGCATTTATTTCTCCCGGTGGGATGGGATTTTCCTTTGGGCATGTAACTGCCATTTATGTTATAGCTCACTATTGTATGGCAGGGAAGGCACAAGCTAATGAGCAGCGGTACACCAAGCTGAAGGAGAAGTACAGCGAGTTGGTCCAGAACCATGCCGACCTGCTACGCAAGGTAGGGCCCAGCTCTCTGCTTCTGTCCCCCCCTTAGCCCATCCTCCTGCTGGCTGTGTGCCAGTTTCTGTGCCCAGGAGAAGCAGGAAACTCTAACTGAGAGAGCTGTTAACCATCTCTGCAAGAGAGAGATGGCATTCCTGCTCTCAGAATGCCACTTGTGGGGGAAATCCCCTGTGGAGCTGCCCCCTCTTTACACCATGCCTGGCATCTTTGACTGGGTGCAGGTAGCCAGATTTTCCTTGAGAGATTTTAAGATTTTGCTCTGCCCAGTGAAAATACCCAGCAGCTGACTCAGCTCTTGAGTTCTTGATACTGTTCTCCAGAATGCAGAGGTCACCAAACAGGTAACAGTAGCAAGACAAGCCCAAGGCGACATGGAGCAGGAAAAGAAAGAATTAGAGGACTCCTTCCAGCGCATGAGCGAGCAGATGCAGAGGAAGGTGAGTCGGTGTGTGCAGACTGGAGCAAAGAGTTTCTGTGGGTGAGAGAGGGGTCAAGATCTAGTGTAAGGGAGAAGCCAGGAATGAGTAGAGGAGAGGAGAAGGCTGCTGTGGAGTGAGGGAATTACAGGGGGATGAGGAAGGAGGTGTCTTAAAATACTTTAATCTGAGGCCCGTAGCTTCTGTTATTATCCTTTGTTACTATCCTTTTCCTAGGCTTACCAGAGCATATATTAACAATTTTGCTGCCATTTTAGTGGCTCCTGTGTCTCCCCTAATCTTTATCTGTGGCATTTGGCAGGATTGTTTTTTTGGGGTTGTTGCTTGGGTGCTTCATGACTGTGGTGTGTGAGAGGGGATGGAGTGGATGATCTTATGGATCCTTTCAACAAAGGGTTGCTTGCAAACACAGGGGACTGGGCTCAGTGGCCTGGGAGGCCCCTTCAAACCTATGCCCCCATGTTCTGTACATGTTTAGTGGTTACTTCTGCTCTTTCAACAGTCTCAGGAACAAACAGAAGTCTTGGAAGCCTTGAAGAGAGAGCTTGCAGCCAGCAAGCAGGAGCTGCAGAGCCTCCAAAGCACATTGGAATCCAGTACACAGGTGAGCTCCTTTCCCTCAGTAAGATTTATGTGAGTTGTCGTCCTCATTGTTTTTCTACCACTTCCTCCCAAGCTTTACATCCTGGTTTCCCCGTCCATCTCTGCCTAGGGTTGGTTGTGATGTTCTAACTCAGCGTAATGTGCTGGAATCAGCAGACCCATTTTTGATATTGTTGGCATAAGCTACAGGGACTGAATGTTACGTTCATCAGAGAGCAGTATTGAGCCCTCATTGGCAAGAAGGCGCTGCTAGATGGATAGCTCCCTGATAGCTCTGAGGACTGATGCTATAGAGTGCCCCAAGGTGAGGAAAAAAGCTGCAAATCTCAGCCATCCACAAGAGAGGAATATTCATCTCCAGCCACAGCAGCCTTTAAGGTTTTACACCCTAAAACTGTGCCATCCTAGCTACCATTTAGCCATCGTTCTACATTTCCATTACAACCTGGTTTCAGTATCTGATTTCTCAGAAATCCAGTGTTCACTGCCACCTGGAAGCAATCTTTAAAATCTCTGGCTTCTAGAAAATGATCAGCTGTCAGGTTTGAACTGCAGTGTTTTGTGAGGAGAAACAAGATGGGAATCTGAGTGATGTCATCCTAATAGCCTACCAGCGCTCACAACATTTCCTTAGGATCATGGCAGTGACTTCTGGGAATGTTTAGAGTTTATAAGTGGGAGTTCTGACCCAGTGCCTAGAAGAAAAATGTAAAGATCCTTCACATAAACTGAAGCAAATGGGGGTTTTTTTAACTGTGACTATTGAATGACAAGTTAAAAAATTACAGATGACATGAAAGTGAAGAGAGTAGTAGATACCCTAGAGGGTAGGGCTAAGATTGGGAGAGTCCTCAGCAAATTGGAGGATTGAACCAAAAGAAATTTCATGAAGTTCATTAAGGACAAGTGCACTTAGGATGGAACAGTCCCATGTACAAGCATAGACTGGGACTGACTGGCTAAGCAGCAGTTCTGCAGAAAAGGACCTGTGGGCTACAGTGAACAATAAGCTGAATATGAGCCAACAGTGTGCCTTTGTTGCAAAGAAGGCTAATGGCATACTGGGCTGCATTGGTAGGAGTGTTGCCAGCAGGTGGAGGGAAGTGATTCTTTCCCCATGTTCAGCACTGATAAGGCCACTTCTGGAGTACTGTATTGGGTTTCGGGCCCCCCCACTACAGAAAGGATGTAGACAAATTGGGCAGAGTCCAGCACAGGGGAATGAAAATAGTTAGAGGGCTG
>NW_017728959.1:1999636-2000642 GCF_001723915.1 Gavialis gangeticus
CTTTCCCCATGTTCAGCACTGATAAGGCCACTTCTGGAGTACTGTATTGGGTTTCGGGCCCCCCCACTACAGAAAGGATGTAGACAAATTGGGCAGAGTCCAGCACAGGGGAATGAAAATAGTTAGAGGGCTGGGGCACATAACTTCTAAGGAGAGGCTGAGGGAACTGTGCATATTTAATCTGGAGAAAAGAAGACCTTGTCCTGCTTTGAGCAGTGGGTTGGATTAGATGACCTCCTTTTAAAGGGATGAGGTCCCTTTTAACCCTAATTTTCTTTTATTCTAAGACTGAGTGGAGATTTAATAGCAGCCTTCAACTATCTGAATTGTGGTTACAAAGAAGATGGGGTTAGACCAGAGGCGGGCAATTATTTTGGGCGGAGGGCCGCTTACTGAGTTTTGGCAAGCCATTGAGGGGCACATGACAGGCAGCCAGGGGCAGATAAATATTAATTTTCTAATTTTTTTAAGGGCCTCACGGGCCAGTTAGAATGGCCCAAAGGGCCGCATCCAGCCTGCGGACCACGTTTTGCCCACCCCTGAGTTAGACTGTTCTCAGTGGTGGCATGTGACAGAACAAGAAACAATGGTCTTAAGTTGCATCAAGGGAAGTTGAGGTTAGATATTAAGAAAAACTTTCACCTGGATGGTAGTAAAACACTGGAACAGGTTACCCAGAGAGGTTATAGAGTCTTCATCCTTGAAGATTTTTAAGACCTAGCTAGACAAAACCCTCGGCTGGGATGATCTAGTTGGCAATGGTCCTTCTTTGAGCAGTGGGTTGACCTCAGTGACCTCCTGAGGTCCCTTCAAACCTTAATTTTCTATGATTCTGTGAAAATAAGAAATTGCAGATAGAAAAGTACTGCCCACTTCTGAATACATTTAGGTCTATTTGAGTTGTCTGTGATCCCAGTAGGAATATCGTAAGCAGTAACACTCTCAACCCCTAAAACAGACAGAAGAGGGGTTTCATAGTTTCTAGGGTCGGAAGGGACCTGAGAAG
>NW_017728959.1:2000653-2003020 GCF_001723915.1 Gavialis gangeticus
GGCATTTGAGGCCTCCTGTAGGTGCATGTACTGACCCCCTGATTTAAACTGCATTCTTGACTGACTTCCATTGTAGGGATGAAATCTCTTCTTCTCTTTTCCAAGCTGTCATACAGGCCAGGTTGCTGCAGGGAATTGAAAGAGCTGCACTGTACAGTTCAGAGTCAAGATCCATTTGATTGTGAAAATCCCTTTGGCACATTTGGTCAGGAAAGCAGGGTAAATACTGTGGGACTCATTCCAGTTCTGCACATTCCCTGCCCATTTGCTTGTTAAATGTCTTAAATCTTCCATAGGTGTGTTATCTCCTGTGTCCCACCCCAAATAGGAGCCCTTTCAGAAGTGATGAGTGATGTGATGCATGTGTGTCATTGCAGAAAGTTCAATATAAAACTGTGTCCTAAACTATAGTTTCTAGTTCATCCTGAGCCACTGAGCTCAATGCCAAACTCAGTGAAGTTCTCTGGCCTATGCTGTGCAAGAAATTGGACTGGTTCTTCTGGTCTTAAAATCTCTGAAATCCTGTATGAAGGGAAAATAACTACAGTTTGCTTTCTGGTATAGTTCAAAGCCTTATAGAGTGCCAAAAGCAACTAATTGCTTTTCTCTAAAGAGAAACTCCCCATCCAGCTTTAGTGCATCTTAGAGAAATCTGTTTCGTCAGTCCAGATATGTAGGGCACTTTATGTAAGGCTGAGGCATTTGTTTGCTGAAAGCACAGTAGGACTCTTCTATCTCAGGTAGTTGCAGGTCCATTAAGTATGTATCTATTTTGGCATAACCACCAGCCTGAGGGGTATTAATTGGTCCCCTTATCACAGACTTTGCAAAGGGGAGCATGAATTAAATGGCAATAGAGATTGAACTGTTCTATCCAAGAAATGATTCGTCTAGGGGACAGGTAGATTGGCAACACATAGTGCAAAGGAAGCATGCCTGGCTGTTGCCTATGCTCACTATAGATGTGGCTAAACAAAGCACTGAAGTCTCCAGACTGACAAGCCAACACCTTTCGTCAACGCTGAATCCATTTAAAATCACAGTTGCAAAAAGCATTGACAAATACAACTAAACTGCATCCCTGGGGAGCCTCATCTGGCTTATGTGATGCCACAAGCTTGGAGTCCAGCCTCATATTGCTGGCTACAGTTTGCTACTTGTGGATTGTTTACTGGTAAGTCTGACTATGAACAACCTTTCAACAGCATATATAGCATCCCTCTAAGCTGGGAGCTGACAGTGATGATGGTGCCACAAAGTGGGAACCTGGGTTTGTAAGTGATCCCCAAGTGAGGAATTGTGTCTCATCCTCTTCTTGTCTCTCTTTTTTCCACCTTCCACCTAATAGAGCGTGATGCTAAGAATTTCCATCTGTTATCTTTGCCCCTTGCAGTCAAGAGGAGAGCAGAGCACCAGGATAGCAAGCTTAGAGCAGGAGAAGGACAGCTGGACTCAGGCAATGGCACAGCATAACCAGGAGGTGGCAAACTTGCAAGCAGAACTGCAACACCTAAAGAGCATGCTAGACAGCGAGCAGGAGAGCAGCACGAAGACTCTGGAGGCACTACAGGCCCAACTTGGAAAGAAGGTACTTCCCCATCTCCACCCCCCACCCCACTTTGAGGGTGTCTAAGGAGACACTGACATTGGCACTTAAGTGCTCTATCCAGATGATGTAGGACACCCTTCCCCCACCCCTGTTTTTCTGACAGTTTCCCAGGGGTGGCATAGGAATGTTGCATGCAGATGTGGTCTGCAGCATGCAGTGCTGTTTGGATCCTGTTTGACTCCTGCATGCTTGCCTACTCAAGTCAAGACAGAGCATTGCACACTAGGAATTGAAAACCTTATATCAGTGATTCTCAACCAGAGTGCTATAGCATCCTGGAGTGACGTGAGATGCTTTCAAGGGGACCACAGGGTGCCAGAGTATGTTAATGTTGTTAGGTTAGTAAAAACATAGTTCATAAGATAAGCAGTAGAAAAACTGTTCTATTATTTTTCTGTAGTCAAAAGTGAAAACTAAGATCTGGTATTTTCTAGGGTGGGATGGAAAGAGAGGGGGTACTTCAAAAAAGGGAAGGAGGAGGACCTGGGAAACTATAGGCCAGTTAGTCTTACCTCGATCCTAGGCAAGCTGTTTGAGAAAATTATCCTGGCACACATCCATGAGGGGCCAGCAGGGGACTGCATGCTTAGGGGCAGCCAACACGGGTTCATCAGTGGCAGGTCCTGTCAGACCAACCTGGTGGCCTTTTACGATCAGATCACCAGATCATTAGATGCAGGGGTAGCAGTGGATATAGTCTTCCTGGACTTCTGGAAGGCCTTCGACACTGTCTCTCACCCCGTTCTCATTAAGAAACT
>NW_017728959.1:2003449-2008687 GCF_001723915.1 Gavialis gangeticus
CGGACTAGATGGTCTACTCAGGTCCCTTCCGACCCTAGAAACTATGAAACTAAGTCTCTTTAGGAGTGCCTCAAATCCTAAAAAGGCTGTGAACCACTGCCTTAGATACTGATCTTCTGTAATAAAGATTTTGTATTATCTCTCATGTACTGTCCAAGCCTTTCTCCTTCTCAAGAAGACTAGGAACAGAGCATATGACCTTTCTTCTATCTATAGCTTGGCTCTAGTGTGTCAGAGGTCTTGTCAGGTCTTGTCATGTCTGTTTTTTCAGAGCAGCTTAAGCGGCAGAAATTACCTTGCCTGGGGCTAAGAAAGGCCCTGACCTTTTTCACTGTGTATCCAACAGGAGAGCTGTGAGCAGGCCCTCCAACACCAGCTTCTGGACCAGCAGTTTTTCCTACTGCAATGCACTGTGCAGGAGGCAGAGCAGATGGTGCAGGACTCCCTGAACCAACTCAGTGACCCCGCTCACATCAGCTGCGTGAGCTCCACAGGTAACAGCTGTCTGCCTTGCATCTGGGGCTGGGTTTGTTCCTTACTGAGGAAAAGACCTATGACCTTTTCCTCTGGATGTATCCAGCTATACTTACCTCCTAAGGCTGAAAGTCAGGGGCTGCTTGCACACCAGGTGTCAAAGCACCTCTGTCCTGGTGCAGGGCTTGGGGGCACTAAGGACTGATTACAGATTGGAGCCAGGTGCTATGGTGGGGCTGGAGGAGCTATCACTCTATTGTAGCCTTTTGCTAGATGCATTGCTCTCCTAGAACAGTTGGTGGTACACTTTTTCCAGGGGGTTGGCTTGGCCCAGTACCAGCAACGCAGCTTCAGTAGACATAAACCACACTCACATTAAGTGCATTTACCTGGTGTTTCATGATTGGGTTTCACTGGAGAAGCTGCCATGTAAAGGGAACTCACAGATGCAGGAGCATGACTGACTTCACATGCAGCACATTTACTCTTGTAGCCTATGCCCAGGAATCTTTTGCTGGCCTACCCTAAAATCCTCAGCCTGGAAGGAGATGGGCATATCCCCGATCACAGAAAACATGAGTTAAGGGTGCACAGGGAAGGCATGGCCAGTGATTGGGTGCTCCCTGGTGTTCTTTGTTCTCACTCTGCCCCCAGACTGCAGGCAGGGGTGGGGTGACCTTCCTTTCTTGTATGAAGGCACCTACCCCCAATTCTGGATTTGCCAGAGGTGACTTACCCCAAGGACTCATAGTAGCACAGTTGAAGGGTCAACAGTGCCATTGGAAAGAACCCAGGAGCATCAAAGTCCAGTAATTCCCCAGTATCTTCAAACTATGAGGCCTTTTTCCCCAAGCCTTCTCACTCTGAAGGACCTTCAGTTGCAGGAGCAAAATGCAGTGAGCTGGAGTCCTAGTTGTCCTGCATGCTGCCTGTCCCTCTACTTGGCAGGAAGATAATGATGTTTAATTAGGAAACCAAAAGACTTGAGTCCCTTGTTACTGCCCTCTTCCTTTGCAGCAGTCCCTACCCACTCAGGAATGGGACACTATTACAAGCTGTGACAGAGGATCTCTGTGGGACCCCTGTCAAAGTCCTGGCACATTTCAGTGGGTTGGGGACAAGTCTTCATGCAGGTGTTCACTCTGCCCACAGCTTCTCAGGCTAAGTAGTCCTTTCACAGTTTCCTTAACGTCTTTTTTTTTTGTGCACAGATTATCTCCTGTCCCGAACACTGGCTGCCTCTGACTGTATAGAGCGGCTTCAGAACACACATGGCAAATACCTATCCAGCTGCACAGGTGAGAGCTGAGTAGGCAGCAAGGCAGTGCCTGTGGAGGGGGAGAGTTCTGTGCACCATCCTTGGCATACTGCTGGAAATGGACCAGCAAAGGATAAGCCAAGCTTTAGAAGGACAGGCTGAGGGTCATAATGTACAGGGATGACTTTTGCAGGATCCAGCATCCCTCCTGAATGCTCCCACCCAGTCTACTGAGCCAAGCCTCAGACCTTAGCCATAGGGTCAGCTGTGAAGAAGGTTGGGACAGGAGGGCCTGCTCTCAAGTGAGTGTCTATGGAGCAGGCCAGTGCTGTGACCCTTCCTTCCTGAATAGCATTAAAGCAGGGGTGGACAAAATCCAGCTTGTGTTGGATTCTGTTTCCCAGCAGTCCCTGCAGCAGTGGCTCCTTCTATCTGCCCTGTACCCATGCAGGCAGGGTGCGTGGCTGGTGGCTGGGATGGGGCCGCACCTGGGAGTGAGATGGGCAGACGGGGCTGGGGAGACTCTGGGGTCTTGGGGCGGTGGCAGTGTGGGGCTGGGACTAGGACAGAGATGTGATCCACTGCTCACATGCCCCTGCAACATGAACAGGTTCTGTGAACAGGCATGCAGGGAGCAAATTGTGGCTTGGCCCCCCCAGCCCCATGCTGTCACCTCCCTAAGATCCAGCTCCCTGCTCAGCTGTGCACCCTGCCTGTGTGGCTCCCAGCCAGTCTCCATGGAGACCCCAGGATCCTGGAGCTGTGATACTGCAGGGGCAGGGGCAGAGCGCTAGTTCTGTGGCCCTGCACTGTCATGGCCCTGTGATCCTGAAGTCTCCATGGAGACTGGCCAGAAATCTCGTGGGCAGGGACTACTGGGAAATGGAATCCAACTGCAAGCTAGATACTCCATTTTGCCCACCCCTGCACTAAAGCAACAACAGCTAAAAGCAAGCAGCTCTTGGCTCTGCTTCCTGTGACTCTCCAGAATGCCTCTGTTAGAGATCTTTCCCAGAGCAATTCCAGTAGAGGTGAAGGGAAACTTGCAGTGTGGAGGCTGGGCTGTTGCTCCTGGAGCCCAAATACTGCCTGGCTGCATGTATCTTGTGTGACTGGCACCAACATAACCCTGAGGGCAGTGCCTGACACACAGGATACACACCCATTGCTGACATTACCCCAGAAGGGGGACGCTACGTTGTAGCTGCGTGAGCTTTGAGGGCTGTGTTTACACCCAGCTGTGATGACTTATGGTGTTAGGAAGGTTTCTTCCTCAATTCTTCAGGGCCATGTCTCACCTAGTTCTGGGACTCTTGCTTCCCTTTGGTACTTAATTGGCAGGGAAGACACTGGTGAAACCCCTGTGTTGATTATAGTTGTTGAGCTGAGCCTGTGTTCCTCACTTCCATCTGTCCTACCTTCAGATGTGAGCAGCCTGCTGCCGTGTGTGGCCATGTTTGCCCACCTGATCAGCGACACCATCTTGCAGGGCAGTGCTACTGCCCACATGGCTCCTTTGGAGCCTGCTGACCGTAAGTATCCTTGGCAGGAGGGAGTTGTGACTGTTCCCACTGTGTGCATGACACTTCAGCTGCTACATGCCTTTCTTGACTGCTTTCAGTTCTGTTGGAGGCCTGCAAACAATGTGGGAATGAGGCTCTTCATTACCTCAGTGCCCTAAAAGACAAAGCATCCCTGGAAAATGCTGACTGCACACCTGTGAGAAACTGCCTGAGCAGAATCAGTGCCATTGGGGAGGTAAGAAGCCAAGGGGCTCCCCAGGACTGGTTAGAAGCTGAGATACTTCCCTGCTCATCATCCATAAATCTGTCTCTGAATTGAAGGGCCTCTGTTACATGAGATAGGTGCAGTCTGGGACCAGGGCAGAGGTGACTGGCTGCTCCAGGGAGAAGAGCACACATGCAAATAAAAGATTGGAATGATCCCTTTTCTGTGGTGTGGCCTGGGAAGGACTGCTTTTGGCAGCTTTACCTGCTACTGGCGATACAGTGGGGTCTGGTTAGAGCAGTGGACTGGGAATCAAGATTTATAGATTCTGTCTCTGACAGAGCCACTGGCTCTCTGGGTGATCTCATGCAAATGTCTGTCCTTCTTTGTGCTTTGTGCAACATGGGCCTGCTGACCTTGGCTCATGTACTGAGTGTTGGGAGGCTGTGGCAGCATCTGTGAAATGTTCCTCGTTCCTGAACTGAGAGGTTGCTCAGGTTGTTCACTGTTCCTTTGTCTTCTCACCCCAGGAGCTGCAACCCAAAGGCCTGGATGTAGAGCAGGAGGAGCTGGGGGACTTGGTGGACAAGGAGATGGCAGCTACTTCAGCAGCCATAGAAATAGCCACTGCCAGAATAGAGGTGAGGGGGACAGAAGGGCCTTGACCCTTGCACAGCTCCACTCCCTGCAAACCCCACCTTGAGTGCTGACAGCAGAACCCTGGCGCCAAAGCTATGGCAAAAACCTTCCGGTGCTCTAGACTTCACATGGGAGGCTCTCCCCAGACAGCAGCTCTAGCAGCCAAGCAGCATTCATGCTGGCTCAGTTCTTTCCCTGCATTCTCATGCACTGTCAGAGCCATGTTCCCGCAGAACTGATTGACCATTCTCAAAGTGAACAGGGGCTGTATGAGGTGGCAGTCTGGGCTAAGCCCACCACTCACTGTGGCATGGCAGAAGAATCATCTGTTTTGCCCCCTCTCCAGCCCCTCTCCCCTTCCCACACACAAATCCCAGAGCATGAGGTAAAGGCACCCCATGTGATCAGAAGGTGGGATGAGGGTCACAGCTTCTGTCATTAGGGGACATACTTGGAGTTGATGATATGAAAGGCTTTCCTGGATCCTACGTAGCCAGACTAGGGGACTCTGGGATACATTTACCCTGATTACAGTGCTACAGTATGGCTCTCTCCCTCTATAAACAGGATATGCTCAGCAAGTCACGGGCTGGAGACACCGGAGTCAAACTGGAGGTCAATGAGAGGTTGGTATAAAGGAAAGATCTGTCCCTTCTTATGCCTGCATTCAGAGTATCTAGAGGCTGGGAGTAGCTCTGAGCCCAGGCACTCCAGGGTTCAAATGCTGATGGCCATACAGTTGCAAAGAGACAGCAAGTTTCATAGTTAGTAGGGTTGGAAGGGACCTGAGCAGATCAAGTCCAACCCCCTGCCATGGCAGGAAAGAGTACTGGGGTCAAACGACACCAGCAAGGTGATTGTCTAGCCTTGTCTTAAAGACCCCCAGGGTAGGAGCCAGCACCACTTTGCTTGGAAGTTGGTTCCAGATCCTAGCCGCCCTGACAGTGAAGTAGCGCCTCCTGATGTCTAATCTGAATTTACCCTCTGCCAGCTTGTGACCATTATTTCTAGTCACTCCTGGGAGTGCTCAGGAGAACAGGGACTCCCCCAATGCCTGCTGGTCCCCTCTGACTAGTTTATAACAGGCCACTAGATCCCCTCATAGCCTTCTCTTGTGGAGGCTGAATAGGTTCAGGTCC
>NW_017728959.1:2009277-2020041 GCF_001723915.1 Gavialis gangeticus
GTCAGACCTGGCTGACTGCTCTTCCCAGCAGATGTCTGGAAAGTTCAGGTCACCCATGATGACCACGTCCTTTGACCTAACTACCTCCATGAGCTGACTTAAGAATTCCTGGTCTAGCTCTTCCCCTTGGTTGGGTGGTCTGTAGTAGACCCCCACCGTTAAGTCTTTCCCCTCGACTGCCTTGTATTCTAACCCAGAGTACTTCTGTGTGCCCCTCCTCTGACTCCGTGCTACTTGATGAGGATGTATTCCTCCTTAATGCAGAGCGCCACACCCCTGCCTTTCTGCCCTGTCCCTCCTGTACAGCCTGTAGCCCTTGATATTCACCACCCAGTCATGCGTTGGGTCCCACCACGTTTCAGTGAGCCCCACTATGTCTGGGTTGGTGTCAGCTAGCAGAAGGGTAAGTTCTTCCTGCTTGTTTCCCATACTACGAGCGTTTGTATAGAGGCATTTGAGGCCTCCTGAGGATGTGTGCACTGGCCCCCTAATCTCAGCATTGCCCTGGCCCCTGTTGCTTCCCTGTGTATATGTTCCACTCATCGGTCTAGTGATTGTTTCTCCCTCTGTTCCCATTTCTTCCTGTCCTGAGTTATCTTTCACAGTGGCAGGCAGGGGCCCTGTCTGGACAGTACAGTACCAGGGTCAGGGATTCACATTGGGTAACTTAAATTTAAGGAAAAAATGCAAATTATGGTGTCGGACACAAGGAGGAGGAGGACCAAGCTGGTGGGTGAGGAGGTTGCAAATCTGGGGCCAAATGCTATTAGACGGACAGAGAGAAACCATTAGGGATACAGAGACCTGTCAATGGGCAGTGAAAGTAGAGGATGTGCCTCAAGCAGCGTATCAGAGGTGGGGATTCTGCTCCACTTTCAGACTCACCATCTGCCAGCTCTGTCATACTTCTGGTATTCTTAGAAGCAGCTGATGCCAGAGCCCTGTTCCCCATGAGCCAAGATACGCCATGTGCTATACTAGGTGAGGCACGTGTTTCCTGACAGCTACATCAGTTTCTGTGGGTAAGATTTCCACACAGGCAGCACTAGGCCAAGGAACTGCTTAAACCCAGAGGTCTTGTGTTGGCCTCCCAGCACAAGGATGAACCTCATTCTCAGTGAAACACATTCCTTTCTCCTCAGAAGGAAAGGACACATCTTGTAAAAGATCCATAACACTTCATGTATCTCCCTTCTCTATCAGTTGGCTGAGTGGAGGAAGGGAAAGTGGGTAAGGTGGTGTAGTCAGTGTGAACCATTTGTGTTTTCTGTCAGACTGGTCAGTACTTAGGGAATCTATGTTCTGCACAGGGTGCACCTAGATCCTATCTTTCTGGCTATTCTAATTGTTGTAGGAGAGCTGTCTGAAGCCAGCTCAGGTTTATATATTTATTTGCTTTCTGCCTGCCTACAGTTAACTTCAGATCATGAAAAATCTCTTGCAGGATCCTGGGCTCCTGCACAGGCCTGATGCAGGCTATCCAGGTGCTAGTCCTGGCTTCTAAGGACCTCCAAAGAGAGATTGTGGAGAGTGGACGGGTAAGCTGGGCCTTACCTCAGGAGTATGTAAGTAGAGAGCTGCACCTTACAAGCCCTCTGTCTACCACAATGGCTCAGCAGGATGGCTTTTGTCCTTCTCAGGCATCTCTAGCAGATTAAGGCCTCTGGAGTAGCGGAGGCCCCTGATTTAAATTAGAAAAATAATTTGCCGAAAGAAGGGGTATGAGCTTCACAGTCTTAGTTTCTGTTAAAGCATCTGGTAGGGGTGGCAGATAAGAAGCTAATGGTCAATACTGACTTCTGAACCAGGAGGTGTTTTCCAAACATGGCCTGCTTTGGGCTTCAAAGAATTTAGTGAGGCCCGGAAGGTAAGTCATAATTGTCTGTGCCAGTCAGAGCCCGTCCCTTCCCATGTTGCTGTGTGGGTCTTGGTTGGCCATAGTGTTTGGGATTTGCGGAGCCCTGTGCAGGCAAGTTAGAACACAACCAAACAGAGTAAGAACAAGGATAAGGGAGCCTGTGTGATTAGAAAAAACAGCTATATCCATCAGTCCCATCTGTGAGGAGCTCTGGCTGGAAACCAGGGTTTTTGCATGCTGGGTGGCATCATCTGAATTAGAGAGAGCTTTACTGACTGTTCTACATTGACTGGCAGCAGCATGCTGGATGTTGCCCGTTCTGTCCTATGGAGCTGGCAGCTGCTGTATTGCATTTAACCAAGCTAGAACCCCTCCCCAGATAAACTGTTTTAGATACAGGGAGCAGAAGCTCTGGAATTGAGTGTGGGAGTGGATATGAGATTGCAAGGGAGCACTGTTATGGAGGCCATGGGAAGGAGAGTCTAAGAGCTCAGACATTAATCCAAATGGAACTGGGCCTACGCTGCAAATGTCTTCCACTGGCCTGGACCAGGTTCTATCCATGGGCCTCTCAGAGTTGATGTATGCCTAGCCTGTTAGGTGCTGTTGTTCCTCACTGGATGACTAGAACTCCTCCCAAGAACCATGGGGTTTGTTGATACATGGGCTGCTGATTCTTCTTCCTCTTTATGTAATGCACCCTCTTGTCTGCCCCAGGAAATGCCAAAAGCCAGGGGTAGAGTCAGTAGGCAGGAGCCACAGTGACTGAGCTGCATTTCTCACTCGCACCCCTTTCTCCAGTGTGTGACCCTGGGTCTTTTTCTTTTTCTACATGACAGGGTGCAGCATCCCCCAGAGAGTTCTATGCCAAGAATTCCCGCTGGACAGAGGGTCTCATTTCTGCCTCCAAAGCTGTGGGCTGGGGAGCAACCATCATGGTGTAAGTGTCCATGACTCCAGGGTAGATGGTAATGGAGGTTTTGCATTGAGTAACAAGAAGTGACAGGGGATGTGGGCAATGAGCTGGACTGGGGCGAGAGAGCTTGAGCACCCCTGGCATCCCTTTGCCCAGGACAAAAGGCCAAGGTAATTTTGTACAGCGGACACGATGGGGAGTGGGATGGCATGTTTGCATAAGGATTCCATTCCCTTTGCTGCCTTCCACAGTGATGCAGCTGACCTTGTGGTGCAGGGGAAAGGGAAGTTTGAGGAGCTGATGGTGTGTTCTCATGAGATCGCAGCCAGCACTGCGCAGCTGGTGGCTGCCTCCAAGGTAGGAGCTTTGATCCAGCCACTTTTCTTTTTCAGAGCCCAGTTTCATACATATAGGACCAGCCACCTTGTCTGTTAAGGTGGAAGATCTTTGCTGCCTCTCAGTTGTTCAGGAAAGGAGAGACCAGCAAGATGGCCTTGCAATTTTCTTGAAAGCACCCTTGAAACTACTGTGGTTGCTCACTTCTGGGTCCACACTGTGACCATGATCTGAATGGCATGGCCTCCAGCAAGGATTCATGATCCATGATATTCCATCAACAGGGGCAAGGCAGCTGCTGAGTTAGGGCTCAGACTGCCATGAACATCAGCTACCTCTCTTCTTGGGGCTCAAGTGTGTGTCTCAGGCACAGCACTAAGAAGGATAAAGCAGTGCTCCTGCAGGAGCTCCAGGAGACAGCCTCCCAGCGGGGGACTTCCCAGCCAGCAGTTAGTGTAGTAGGGGCAGGACTCTCCCCTCATCTCCTTCCTTTGGATGGTACAAGCAGTCACCCCCACCAGTAGCCTCTCCTTCTGAGACAGGGGCCATGGAAAAGCAGCCTCCTTTACATCTCTCTCCCTACACCCAAAGCAGCTGTGGGCTGCCTGTGATCTAGCCCAATGTGCTGAGTACTCTCTGGTATTACAGAAGCTTTTCAGGGCCAGGAGGCAAGCTGAGATAGCCTTCACAGCACAGACAGCTGCTGTTGCCCTTGTTGCTAGCCCCAGACATGGCACTTGGAGTGTGGCTGTTCTGTGATGATGTTCCCTCCAAGAGCCAAACCAGCAGGCAAGTCATTTCCTTTCCTTGCTTGTCCTCCCCATTTGATGAGCTCAAACCTTGTCTTTGATCTGGCAGGTGAAAGCAGATAAGGACAGCGCAAACCTCTCCAAGCTCCAGCAGGCTTCACGAGGTGTTAACCAGGCCACAGCTGGGGTGGTGGCTTCCACCAAGTCTGGAAAGTTACAGATTGAGGAGAAAGGTAAAGTAGCAGGCCCTGGTGTCACTGGTTTGTGGGCTGCAGGCCAGGCCAGCAAGATCTTGCTGCCCTTTTCCTCCCCATTTCTTGAAGGGCTTATTCTTTCATCCTCAGCTCTTCATATTGTTTCTCCAGTCACCATTTCATCATCTCCTTCTATTCATTCATTGCCCAGTTCTACTGATTCATTCATCTATGCCCTCATTGACTGTAGTCCCCTGCACATATTCCCATCAGTCAGTTGGTTGGCCTGCTTAGGATTCTCAGCACTGGGGAGTCTTTGGCTTCTGGAAAAGAAGACCAGAAATAGAGAATATCTCCTTACAAAAACTTGTTTCCTTTTTCTGTAGACAGTATGGACTTCTCCAGCATGACACTAACTCAGATCAAGCGCCAAGAAATGGACTCTCAGGTAGGACCGTAGTCTTATCCTGTATAAAGTACTCCAGTTGTTTTCTAGCATGTTGCAGTCTAGTAAGATACAGTAGGCAAATGCACAGTGCTGCTGATAATGTGGGGCTGGGGAGAGGACTAAAGAAAGTAACTGAAAATTCATTGTGTGTGCTGTTAGCAAGAGTCAGTGCTGGCAGTGAGTGTGAGTGGGGGAGGCAAGAATAGAGGTCCTGAAACAGTGCTGAGACCCAGGAAGTGCTGCTGGCCATCCTCTGATGACAAGACCCTTTCTTCCGTAGGTCCGAGTTTTGGAGCTGGAAAATCAGTTGCAGAAAGAACGCCAGAAGCTGGGGGAGCTGCGCAAGAAGCATTATGAGCTAGCAGGTGTGGCAGAGGGCTGGGATGAGGATGGTAAGTGCTCTGGTGGCAAGGTTCTTTGGGTATATATATCTTTTATTACACCAACTAAATAGTTGGAAAAAAGTTATTTGCAAGCTTTCGGGCACAAACACTCTTCATCAGGCATAGGGAGACTTTGCTGGTGTTATGTGTTCTCCAAGATAGAAAATAAAGTAATTTACAACAAGCAGGTATGTGAAAATGCAAATGAGTGGAAGGTTGGAAGGCAAGGTGGATTTTGAGCAGATCATGGGCAAATCTGGACTTAGCTTGAGGTAGGTGGTAGGCCAGGAAACAAGGGAGGTGGCAGAACTTGTTCTTTGTCTGTTTCCCCTGCACACAGCAACATTGGCCTGGGTGTGAGATCCCAAGGAGCTGCTACTTGTGCTGTTTCATTGGCCTCCTGCAGCACACAACTTCTGCAAGCAGGGCAGTCAGATCACATGATTTCAAACTGAAGCCATCACTTCCCATGAACACTGGAAGGACTCAGGCAGTGGGGAAAGCCCAGGTCCCTGTTACCTGTGAGACCGCTGCATTGGTCCTTCCTTGGGTATCTCAACCCATCTCTGCAGACTGCAAAACAAACCCTGTCCCTTGGAATATTATAGGAATTGCATCTCCAGTCCCAGGCTCCACCAGCAGGGGTGCTATAGGGAATAGGGACAGAGATCTAGCTGGAGGGCAACTTCCGGCTACTCAAGTCCCAGGTTCCAGTAGCAGGGCGCATTGTAGGGAATGGTCTAGGACTGGTTCCCAACCTTTTTATACTGTGGACCAGCAAACTATTTAATTTACATATTTAAATTTAATTTTTACAGGGGGGGAGTTGTAAAGATTGGATTGGGTTGGGGCACCACAGCCATAGGCACCAGGGGACCCTGCAGGGGAGGGGACTGCAGGCAGTGTCCCGGAGGGGACCCAGCTGGAGCTGCCCGTGAAAAAGGGGTTCTGCTGCCTTCCCTAGGAGCAAGCAGCAGAGTTGCCTCCCCACCCCCTGCCCCGGGCATTTCTCCACCTGCATTCCCCTGCTCCCAGCCACAGACAAGACTGAGGTATCCTGCCCAGCCTGGCACAGGCCCTGGTACCTGCTGCGCAGGCAGCACCTCACCAGGCACAGCCATGGTGGTGTGAGTGGGACAGGGCACACGGAGCTGGCTGCCTCCCTCCCGGGACTACCCAGCCGCCCAGCTGTAACCCCATGTGTGGCTGCTGGCAGCAGAAGCCACGACCCAGCAGCCAACCCTTCATGGCCTGGTACTGGGCTGTGCCCCGGTGGTTGGGAACCTCTGGTCTAGGAGCTTGGTCTATGCAAGGGCTCCACAGACTCCCCTAACAGGGTGCCATAAGGATCCAGGCAGGAGCACTGGCTATGGTAAAACTTCCATGCCATTCTGTCCCAGCACAAGGGACTGTAGAGAATTGGAAAGGGATGCTGGCTGTGGGAACCATCCTGCCCCCATCAGGAGCAGTCACTGGTGCCCAGGAACATATGACTACTTGTAGGGGAAATCTGCATTGCAAACAGTGGTGAGCTGGCAGTGGGCGTAGACATACCTGTGCAGATTTTAACCCAGCTGGCTCCAGTACCACTAGCAATGAAGCTTTGGCAGCAAGAACTTCTACCTGCCTTGGGCACTGGCTACCTCCTCAGGGTCCCAGGTTGCACTGGTGCTCTGATTGCTGTGATTTCATTGCTATCAGTCCCCAAGCTTGGCAGGATTAATACTAGCCAAGGTATGGCTATGTGAGCTGCAACCACACTTCTGCCATAGCCATATTCTAAGGGTGAACATAACGCTCCATTTCCCCTCCCCCCCAGCTGCAGACTAGCTTCCAGAACCTGAATCTGCAATGGATGGATGCCTCTTCAGTTGGCCGGGACCCAGCTTTCTGAAGACACACAATAAACTGGTGCAAAATCCAACCTGAAGCACATGTCCTCTGCATTCACAAGGAGCTTCCTCTCAGCGCCATCGGTCGGGGCGGCCCAACCAGTCCTACAGGCTGGGAGGCGCCAGCAGTAGAAGCAAGGCTTCCCCAGCCATGGCAGTGCTGCCTTCCCTCCTTAGCCACAAGACAGAAACACTGCATGTGTATTTATTTGAGCTGCTTTGAGGATCTCTGGGGGCTTGGGGTTTAACCCTTTTGTTTCATTTTTTGCACAGACTCTCTGGACTGTTTCTCCTCAGCGACATCTGGGCTGAGCCCTGCCTGGTGCCCTGGCAGCAAAAGCTTCACTCTGCATACAACTGCTAGGGTGCTGCTCTGACCTCTCCGTGCTTCCCCAGCCCTGCCAGTGCACGTGTTTAACTGGTGGCAAGCAAATGCCCTGCCAGAGGTCCATCCTGGTCTGAACATTTGGAGATGTAGCAAAGCCTCAAATGAGTTCTCTTGCTAGCATTACTGGGCAGGCTCTGGGCATGGTGCTGGGCATTTGTGCCTCCCCCCACTGTGTTTCCCCTCTTGCTTGCTCTGGAGCAGCTGTATCTGTGGGGCAGGCTCTGCTAGGGTTGGGCTGTGCCTTTGCAGTCATCCCAGGGGTGGAGTGGAACCAGTGCCTTTGCTGCTGGAAGAGGCCTGACTGGTGTACTGCAGGCCTGCTCTCCCTTAAGGTCCTACCACGCTAGGAATAGCCATCCCTGGAGCAGCTGACCCCATCTGAGCCCCAGCACATAGCTAGGGGGAACTTGCCTCCTTGAAGGCTGGTGCTTAGAGAGCCTCTGGGGTGTCTGTTTTGTTTGCTGTTGACTGCAGTGGATAGTTCACTGTCCAGCCTCTTCCACAGACTCCTTCTACAGAGATAACATCTTTACAGTCATTGAGACCCGTGATGACTGCAAGTGGGGACTTGGCCTGATAGCAAAGGAGAGGATTTAATGCATTATCAGCCTGTTATCTCAAACTCACCCTCTCTTGAGGAGCAATTCTGTTCCCCAGCTCCAAGCAAAGGAGCAGTGGCCAGTAGGCTCCCAGGCCTTGTTCCCCATCCTTGTGGCATTTAGAGTCCTTGATCACTGTGTTAGTGCCAGCAATAAACCATTGTAAAAGGTGCTTGGCCTCTGGCACAGGGAAGTGTCTGCCTCTGGCTTCCTGCTGCTCCAACACAAGCCTTAGCCCACTGGGAGTGTGCTGCAGCTGGACCAGCCCCTGCCTCCTAGGGATGGGTATACCTGCCCCACCAGCTCAGCACACCTCATAGGCTGGCTAGAAAGTGGAGCTGTGGCACTGTGTCCAGCCAGGCTGTAATCAAACACCCTAAGATAGTTCACCAGTCAGATCAGAATCAGTAGTGAGCACTTGTACAGATGGGAGGAGCCTTGAACAGCAACTAGATTTTGCCCACCTCACCCTCTGCTTTGCCCCAGTGCAGCCATTGGTTAGTGCTGAGCAGAAGCCTCCCCTGCCCTGGGGACCTGGTGCTCTCCCCTGGGCTACCTGCTGTGCATCCCTGCTGGTGCTATTCCTCTGCACGTTCTGATCACTGTGAACCTGCCTCATGCACCTGTGGCCCTGGGAGCTACCATAGGATTTTCTGGGCAGGGGAAATGGGAGAGCAGTCCTGCCTCCCTGTATCCTATCTCCCATCAGTAGATTGAATGGAGAAGGCTGGGGGTGTCATATACTGAAGGTGTATGTTATGTGCCCTCCTTTAGAGCTGGGACTCTAGGGGCAACCTGGGATCATCCAGCTCCCTGCTTCCTACCCTGAGGAACAGATCTCTGGCTCAGTTCTGTGAAGATCTGAACTTGGCCTTCTAAGCCAAGCTGACTGGTCTGAGCACAGCCACACCCTCCTTCCAGACCTGTCCCTGCCCATTCAGACAGCCTTGGCTGGGGCCTGGACTAGGCAAACTGCAATAAGCAATAGCAGTAGCCACTACATTCCACCAACAGAGAGCTTTCCTGAAGGAGAGAGCTTCTGGCACTCTTGAGCTGGAGATGCCTTTGACTGCCCAGGCAGACAAGTACCCTTTCTACTAAAATACAGGCAGCAGTGCAAATGAGGACCAGAGCCAGCATCACCCCTAGGGAGCCCATCTATAGTTAGTGGAGGATAAGCTGGGGGCAAGGTGTAGTTACCAATTCAGACCTAGCACAAGGGTGTCTAGCCCCACCAAATCTTCCTTACCTGGCCAGGGAATACATTCAGTCCATTGAATGTTAGGAAGTGCTATTACCTGTACTCAGCAATGACTTTGAGTAGGGATTTTCATTAAAGACAGATCCCATGGCAGTCTGACAGGGATTTTACATAAATCTGCAGAGGAGTTCCATGAAGGGAGGGTTGCAACTTTGCAACAGCAGAGATTTGCTTTCAGTTGACACTAACAGGAATGCTGAAGTCACCATAGTCCATCTGGCCTGTATCTTGCCTTTTTTGGAGCCTAATACCAATAGAATCCATGTGCTCTGCAGTTTGGAAACCACCTAGTTACCAGAAAACTTGACCTGTTCCTGAGGAGCTGGGCTATCCCTGCTGCTCTCACTCACTCCTGCCAGGTGTGTATAACATGCGTGGAGGCTCCAACCTATCCTGAGCAACCCAACCTTTGGAAGAAGGGGCCAGAGCAAGGATAGCCACTAACTGCTGGCTTTGGCAGGTAATGCCCTGTACTGCCTCAGAAAAGATACAGAGCCAAGGTTACGGCCCTGACTAAATAGCCAACCTCTACCTGCCTGTGTTCCACAGAGTGCTCTAGTGGGGTGAGACCTGCCACCACCTGCAGCAACATAGGACTTTCTGCTGTGGGTTTTCACTGCCCTTCCAGAGTCTGTGTCGTCCACACATGGCATAGCTATAGCAAGTCACTGCTCCGTAATGTGCCTAACTTGCATTCTGCTGCAGGCCTTCACCCCTCCTTGCAGACTCAAGCCAAATACAGTCCCACGGTATCAGTTCCAAGGATCATCCTTGGCCTCCAGGCATCTCTAAAGCAATATAAATAATCCCATTGCTTCAGTACAAGGAGACTTGGGTGGTCCTGAGAATCCTGTCCACCTGTTTCTGGGATCCCGCTATTCAAGGGAACCTCCAACTACCTCAGGTTTCCAGGCTGTGGTCCAAACTGGGTTGTGACCCATGGGACAAACCGAGGAGGAGCAGAAGGGGTTTTGGAGAAGGCTTGGTGACAAAATACAATATCTGTCTCAAACTGAAATGACTTTTATCAACTCCTGTAAGTGATTAAAATAGGTCTTGGCAGGCATCTGGCTCATAAAGGGTTACAGGTGCCACCTGTTTTCCAGTGGGACTTTTAATTACTGTTTTTGTTTTGGTTTTTTCATTGTACAATACGTTGTTTGTGTGTTTTTAATTTTTAAATAAATATTTTGACCCAGCTGTGGCCCAGGCTCCAGGCTTGTTTTGCAGAGTGGGAGCAGTGCTGAAGTATGACGCGAAGCTGGAAGCTCTGGGATGGTAACTGCTGCTCACCCTCAGGTTGCTGGCTTTCCTGAGGATGGTTCTCATCTTTACCTACCCCCATATGAGGATAACTGTCATGAACGACTCACACCCCCAGCAGCTGGGGGGGCACAGCAGCAGCAGGAGTGGGGTGGCGGGAGCGCAGCCGTGGTAAACGTGGAGCTCCCACAGATGCCACCAGTGCTGTCAGCAGTGTGGGCAGAGTGGGGAGTGAGTGCTGACTTGGTTGGTGACCACCCACAGCTACGGACAGGGGGCAGGGCAGGGCTGGGGGAGGGGAAGCTGGCTGGGGGCTGAGGGAGGGAGGATGTTTTGGGGGAGGATATGGAGTGTCTGCCAGCTGACGGGCACTCCTGGTAGGGCTTTCCCCAACACCTTCCCCTCCCTTAGCCTGGGCACTGCTGGCCCTCCACCTCAGCTCATTCTGTGCCTGCTCCCAGGATCGGGGGGGGGGGG
>NW_017728959.1:2020171-2038262 GCF_001723915.1 Gavialis gangeticus
GGGGGGGGGGGGGCAGCAGTGCCCCTTTGCGGGCCACAAACATGCTGCCTGGCTGGAAGGGAGAGAGATCTTACATGTAGCATCTGCCACCACCACCGCACCTCGAACCACTTGCCTGCAGCCGGTGGTGGAAAAATTGCATGGGACACAGCCCAGTGATGTGGTGGCGGCTGCCACATGCGAGCCCTCCCCCCCACGCCCGAGCAGGCATGTGAGGCCTGCAGAGGGACACTGCTGCCCTCACCCCTGCTCTGGGCAAGCAGCACGTGGCACAGCAGCAGCGGTGAAGTGGTGTTGGGATCCACTGCGACACGTGAACGGAGGTGTGGTGTGGAGGCAGCTGCTGGCAGTGGTGCGGTTGCGGTGGCGGCCACTGCGTGCCAGCACCACTGCATCGCCGCCGCCGTGCCACTTGCCCAGAGCAGGGCCAGGGGGGTGAAGACAGCAGTGCCCCCCCAGTCAGGGGGGAGGGGAGGCTTGCACGTGGTGGCCACCACCACACCACTGTGTCCTGTGCACCTTTCCTGCCACCGGCCACAGGCAAGCAGCACGAGGTGAGGTGGCAGCGGTGCGGTGGTGGTGGCTGCTGTTTGCATCCTCTCTCCCCCCTGGCCAGGTGGCACAGGTGTGGCCCACAGAGGAGCACCACTGCCCTTGTCCCCCCAGGCCTGGCTCCTGGGAGCAGGCACAGAGTAAACTGAGGGGGGGGGGGGTACCACGGTGTGTCGCGTGGGGCCAGCAGTGCCCCTTGCCCCTCTGCTGCTGCGCTCTGAGGCATGCTCTGTTCCTGCCCCCCCCGGCCACCTGTTTGCCTGCCCAGGCTAAGGGAGGGGAAGGTGTTGGGGAAACCTCCACCAGGAGTGCCCACCGGCCGGCAGGCACTCCATGTCTTCCCCCAACACATCCTCACTCCCTCAGGGCCCAGGAGTGGTGATGTAGTGGTGGCTGCCGTGTACGAGCTTCCCTCCTTCCTGGCCAGGTGGCACGTGTGTGACCTGCAGGGGGACACCGCTGCCCTTGCTGCCCACCCCCCCTGCTTCCTGGAAACAGGCGCAGAGATGGACTCTTCTTCCCCCATTCTCAATCTGCCCCCCCAACCCCTTCCTTTCTCCCCCGTCCCCCCACACACATCTATCTGCTGAGGGGGGTGTGTGTGTCTGTTTGTGTGGTTTATCTGTGTGCCTGTGTGTGTGTGGGGCTGGGGGCTGTTGTGGGAGAGTGAGGGGCACTAGTGGGGCTGTGGGGGGGCCTTTAATTTTTATCATGCATTTTGGGTTTTTTATCATAGAATTTGTGACTTTTCATCAGGGAAAACCAGGATCCCTGCTGCTCTGTCAGTCAGTCGCTATAGTAATCAGAGGTGTGGAGGCAGTTGTTAAAGTATGAGCCCCAGGAGGCAATCGATAGGCTTCCCACATCAGAACTGCTTAACCGGCTCACGTGCCATCAGGAAGAGGAAGAGAAGGGCCACAGGTCTCATGAAAGGGAAGCATGTAACCATAGTGACCAGCCATATTAGGACTGCCCTGTTTCCTCGGTCCAACCCCTGAATGAATTGGCGCCGGTAACTTTTAATCAGTGGGTTCAGCCAGAGGTTGAGGTGTTCTGGGAAGAACGACCATCTCAGGGGACACTGAGACAGCAAACAATGCTACTAGACACAGGTGCTTCCATCTCCATCATTAGTTGTGAAGGCCTCCCGACTTCCCCACTGAAAGGCCTCAAAACGCAAGCCCTAGAACGCTTTAATGGCAAGGTTACTGTGGCACCTTTAACCAACCCCTGAGATTTTGGGTGGGAAGACATGTCTGCCTACCCGAGGCCCAGTGTGCTGTTGCTCTCACACCACTAGGAGGGCAAGGAATCTTAGGGGCAGAGGCCCAGTGCCAACTCCATGCAGTGGTGGATTTGGTCAATAATGTCATTTTTAGTTCAATCAGAATATAACTGCCCAACCACTGATCCAGATGTGCACGTCATTTCAGCAGCACACCGCGGTGCTGCTTTTAGCTGAGGAAAACTTGGTATGGCCGGAGTGGCCTATGGATGTCCAGGCCATTTTTAACACAGTTCCTACAGTCTGGGCACACAATAAGTTGGAATATGGCAGAGTAGACACCTCCAAAAAGGGTCCTGATCCACCCCTCAAAAAAATATAGGTTCTCAGCAGCTGCTAAACCTGGTATTTATCAAATTATTCAGAGCCTCATGCAACAGAAAGTCCTAGTTGAACCAACCCAGTACCAATAATAGTTCAATTTGGCCAGTCTTATAGGCAGATGGAAAAACCTGGCAACTTACTATTGACTATCGTGAGCTTAATCGATGTACCCCTCCACGAGCTGCTGTGGTTGCTAAGTATCCACAGGTTATAGCCTCCATAGCAGGGGTGCTAAATGGTTTGCTGTTTTGGATTTGTCAAAAGCCTTTTTTGCCATCCCTTTGACTCATGGTATAAGTTTGCTTTCACCTTTAAAGTCAGCAGTACACATTTACCTGAGTCCCTCAAGGGTTTCATGATGCACCAGCTATCTGCCACTCACATGTAATTAAAATGTGGTACCTGCTTCCTGTTGCTGACTGAGATCATGTTCTCTCGCATGTAGATGATATTTTGATTACTACTGCCACCATAGAACAGTGTTTGCAATGCACTCAAACAGTTTCGGCCATTATACGTGACTTTGCATTTAAGATCAGCCCACAGAAGGCACAGCTGGTGCAAAAACAAGTTACGTATCTGGACATTGAATTAGGAACAGAGGGCTGTACCCCTGATAAGCAAAGAATTGAACTTCTGTGCAAACTTCCAGCTCCTACGGACTTAACAACCCTCCACTTATTCTTGGGCCTGACAGGGTTTTCATGTGAATTTATTGAGTTTTATGCTGAAAAAGTTGTTCTGCTATATCCGCTACTAAAAAAGGGTCAGCCATGGCAGTGGGGCCCTGCTCAGCAAAGCGCTTTTAGTAAGTTGCAGCGTGCCCTGATGCAAGCCCCTGCATTAACCTATCCTAGACTAGAGCTACCTTTTGAGTTATGTTTAGCTGACTCAGAAGACAGCTTAGGCGCTGTGCTTTTACAGGACCATGGCACTGGGGTAAGGCCTATAGCCTATGAGTCACAAATAAGGAGCCAGTTTGAACGAGCATTCACCCCATGTGAAAAGGAAGTCCTTGCTCTAGTCTGGGGCCCATGGGCAACTGGTGCCTTCATTCAGGGGAGGCACTTGACCCCCTGTGGCCACTCAGCAACGGCGGGGGCGGTCCCCGTGCCCGTGGCCGATCCCACCAACCAGGGGAGGGGTACTCCATGGCTGTGCCAGCTGGGGAGGGGATCCCCTCGCGGCCGATCCCACTGACCCACAAGTGGCAGTGGTGCACTGCTGGCACTTCCAGGCATGCTGCTGACACTTCCAAGTGAAGCCCCACTTCCCAGCTGGTACTCTCAGGGGGGGCACCAGCACTCTCACCTGCACCCCTGCCCAAGAATACTGCCTGTGAGGGGGTGCACCAGCGCTCTCAGGGGGTGCATGTGCACCCCCATGCACTCCCTATGTATCACCACTGGTCTGGGCCTTACAGCACTGGGAATACTTAATTTGCAACAGCCCGGACGGTGGTCTTGCAAACAAGCCACACTCCCATCAAATATGTTTTGTCAGGTAAAATCAATGAAGGCAAGGTTTCTAATCCTCAACTGGCCAAGTGGACCTTGGCTCTATTAAACCAAAATGTGACTGTACAAAAGGTCCCCCACCCATGCCTTGTCCCTTATGCCCTAACAGCGTGGGGAGACACCTAGTGGAGCCACTCATGACCGCCCACTATCACAAACTACACCAGAAAAACCAAGTCCATTTGCTTTCTGCACTTATGATCCAGCTCTAGAAAGTGTGGAGGGTATTTAGTGTGGTTTGTTGATGGGTCTAGTAACTATCAGGAAGAGAACCCCAATACTGAGTTTGCAGCAATTAAAGTGGCTGAAAACAAATTCAAGCACAAGCCTGGACAGAATCGGTAGGAACACCTAGTGGTTTATAAAGGATCCTGTGAACCCCATTCTGCTCAAGCTGCAGAAGTGGTGGCCATTGCAGTGGCACTGAAAAATTCCAGAAGCACCACTGGTCGGATTTGCATTTTCTCTGATTCAGGTTGGGTAGTGCATGCACTACTAGACTGGTTACCCTTATGGGAACTGAGGGGTTGGGTCTCTTCAGATGGGAAACAAATTACCCACACGCAGCTACTGCGGTATGTGTGGAACTTAGCAGAACAACTCAAGGTGCCTATTAGCACAGGGAAAGAAAAAGCATACCAGAAGAGGTCATGGGTTGCTGATCTAAATAATCAAGCAGATGCCGCAGCTAAGGAAGGAGCCCTAAAAGGCCCTTTGTGGACACTGCCCGGTAAGGTTACCCTAGTAGCAGCAGCAACTAAACCAGGATCCAATCAGCCTGAACTTGACCTATGTTCATTGCAGGCCTCAGACCCTCAAGTCCAGAAGCTAGTGTAAAAAGGGGAGTGGACAATTTGGAAAAATGAACATTGATTGGTGCTGGCACAACGGGGAGGATGGATTGCCTGTATGGGTAGTTCCACAGGGAGTAAGAAGGGAAATGGTGGGGCTAGCTCACAGAGATGGCCATTTTGGGGTAGATAAAACCCTCAAAAGATTATCAAATGCTGGCTCGTGGCCAAACATGAGGGAAGACAAAGAACATGACATATACAATTGAAGCAAATAACCCAGACTTACAAATTGTAAAGGGACCTTTAGGTCACCAACCCATTTTAGGACCATGGAACCACCTCCAGGTAGACTATATCGATTGTCCCAGAGAAGAAAAAGATTGAAGTACTGTATGGTAGTAATGGATGCCTTCCCCAAGTGGGTAGAAGCAATTCCCACTCATAAAAATGATGCGCTAACTACTGCCAAAGTCCTAATGACAGACATTTTTACTCAGTTTGGGCTTCCTGACAAAACTTACTCTGATCAAGGTCCTCACTTTGTGCAGAAAGTAATGCAGGAATTTTGTAAGGCCCTGGGTATAAAACAGTGATTTCACATCACAGGGCACTCCCAAACCTCAGGCCAAGTTGAAAGAACTAACTGCACCTTGAAACTGGCTTTGAAAAAGGTTACAGAGCAACAAGGCAAAGACTGGGATGAAAAGTTACCTCTGGTCTTAATGGCTATCTGAGAAACATAAGCAGCACAGATTTTCCCCACATGAAGCTATGACAGGATGCCTTCTGCGCCTTCCTGAACAATGCTGGCTGGGAGATGCCATTCCAGATTCTTTGCAACTTCATGTTCTAAGTGACACTTGAATGGTCAACTTGTTTGCAACCATTTCTGAAACTCACCATCAGGTTGCAGCCACTCTGAAAAGAATTTATGCTCAGATGGACAAGCAATTGGGCCCTTCGTTAAAACCCAAGGAGTGGCAAGTGGGAGATCAAGTAATGCACTGAGCTAAGGGTGCTTTTTCTCCTGTGTGGAAAGGCCCAGTGTACATCATTAATGAAGTCAGCCCTACTGTATATCAAGTGGTAATCCATAATGATAAGGCAGAAATATGCAAGTGGTACTACTCTTCACAACTGAAGGAGTGGAAGAGCAATAAGTAATCAGAGCAGAGCTCCTCTTCATTTTGTTTTTCAGACACAGCCCTAGTGATTGGGCACTAGGTGAGCAAGGAGCAAGAGTTTCCCTATAAGGAATGTGGCTGTCACAGTGGCAGGGGATTGGTGCTGTTGCACAAATTACCAATTAGCTCAAATGATAAACAAGACCTTATGAGGGGGATAAGGCAAAATGCCCTGTTTATTGATTATAATATTCAAAAGAGTGCTCATACATACCCACACACACTCACTCTCAATTACTCTGCAGATGTTATAGTTACCAAAGTTTGTTGCTCAAATACACTATACACCAGGTGGCCGGCCTACTTAGTATGAGGAACAGGGGATACAGATGCACCTGTGTTCCAGTAAAGTTTGCAGAGCGTTACCCCACCTCTTGCTGCTAAGACTCTCTCCTTTATAGGGGTTATCAAGTTGGTGTTGGATGACTGGTTCACCTTTCCTAATTCTGTGGTTCCTTTGTTTGAAATCTCAGTGCTTTCCCATCCTGACAAGCAGTTAGACCCTTTAGGTATTGCTGTTCAGTCACTCTGTTTTCCAACACGTTTCCATTATCGTTGGTGTGGGCTGTGTCCAGAGCCTCTAGCTTTGAGATGCTGCAGACCTCGTATTTTCTGTTTACCTTTACTCTTCACCTGGTACAGACTGCATTCTTCAGACTTTTCAGCATAATTCACTATTTGGTAACTCGTTTGCTGACATACAGCTTACTCTGCTTTTACCATTCACTCTTCATCCATCCATACACACATGCATATATAAAGACACAATAACAAACTTAATTCGTAATAGCAACTTAAAATCACTATATTAAAACATAAAATGAAATTACTGCTAAACTCATGCTAAACATTACTGATTTATACTAAAGCTTAATTAAAACTAAATATTATTAAAATAAAAAAATGCAAGTTACTTTAAAAACAAATAAACCAATGCTGGTGCAACAGTGCACCATGTAGGGTGGGCAAAGGCAGATTAAGGTGTACCGCGGCCCTGGGCAAGCAGAAAAATTAGAGGTCCCCTCCCTCCCATGGGAGCTGGGCTGCAGAGTGGGGAGAGGGCCCCTTCCCCTCCTAGTGCTGGTGGGGGAGGCTGGGCGGACCCCGCCAGGCTGAGAGGCACGTGTCCGCCTCTTTTCCCTGCTCCCCGTCCCCCGCTACAGCCGACTGCGCACAGAGGCCCGCACAGGTGCGCACTCTCCTCTCACTCCCTGGACACACACACGCTTCCCCTCACAGGACCTCGCTCTCCCCCGCTCCTGACCACACGGAGGCAGCCCTCCACCTCCGCCTCCGCCCCCGCTGCGAGCCGCCTTTCGCGCCTACCCAGCTGGTGCCCGGCTGTCCTGTGCAGCCGTGCGGGTGCGGGTGCGGGTGCGGAGGGCCGGGCTGGGCTGGGCTGGGCTGGGCCCGGCAGGAAACGCTGCACTGTCTCTGGAGGCGAGCGGCGGCACTGGGAGGGGTGGATACGGGGGTCTAAGATTAATTTTGGAGGGCTACAGCCTCCAAGGCCTTCCCAGTGCCGCTGCCCCCAAAGGCGCAGCCAGTTCGGCCCCAACTGCCCCCGCCCCGAGGTGGGGCACGGCTCCCCCAGACACTGGCGCCGGCCGACCCCAGGCGCAGCCTGACTTTCCCGGCCCGCCCAGCCCTATTGGTGGAGGGGCCCTGCTTCCAGCTCCCAGGGGAACGTGTCAAAGCCGCAGTTTTAAACTTGGTACCAAGTTGAAAATTGAGGCTTTCACTTCCCTGCTGATGAGGATCTCTGGGCCCGCCCATTCATTAATCCAACCCATGTGAGGGAGGGGGCAGATCAAGCCCCCTTGGTGTGGGAGGGAGTGGGCCAGAGGTGGGTCTGAGCGCGGGGGGGCTCCTGCCACTGTATGCACCCTAGCAAGGGCCTGAGTGGCATGTGCCCCCCCAGATTTGTGCACAGGGCAAGGCAGCTGCCACTGTACAGTGGGCTTAGTGCCCTGAGCCCTGCTGCATCCACATGCAGCAGCAGCTGCCTCGCCCCATGCACAGATCGGGGGTCTTGGGGTGAAAGCCCAGGGCAAGGCTGCTGCTGCGCGCTGTGCTTTGCGCCCCAAGCCCTGTTGCAGTGGGGCTCATGGTACAAAGCCCAGCATGCAGCAGCCTCGCCCCGTGCACCATTTGGGGGAGGGCATGGTCCCCCCAGGCCTCTACAAGGGTGTGTACAGTGCCCCCCCCATGTGCCTGGACAAGCCGCCCAGGCTCCAGCCCTTCCCCAGCCCGGCCCGGGGCCCAACTCACGTGAGGGCAGGGGACACAGAAGGGGATCATCCCACTCCCCCAGCCCGTCCCCAGCAGCAGGGGGTGCAGCTCAGCCCAGCCATGTGCATCCCACTTGTCCCCATGTGCGTCCCGCCGCTCCTGAGCACAGAGCGTCTGACAGTTGATCTCAGCCTGGGGAGGCTCAGACCACCCAGGCTGAGATCAACTGTCAGAGGCTCCCAGATGGAAAACTTGATCGGTTGGTGACCACTTAGATAAATCAAAATGTTCACATGTGGGCACTTCAAGACAAATCTGGATCTTCAAATAAGTGGGCTTCCCATGACTGGTGTCCTCAGGATCCAGGAGTTTTGCAAGTCTAAACCTGTCTATTTAATTTGACCCTAAATACCAATGAGAGTCACAAGTAGTAGACACTCAAGTTTGGAAACATGGGGTCTGGAAGGTAAAAGTCCTCAAAGGAAAATTCTATCTGCCTTGATGAATTGAGGAGGAGTCTTGATGGGTCTGGAGGGGGAGATGGATCAGCTGTGATGTAGGGACACTTCTGTGCACCTGTCATAGAACCATTGAAAGGGCTAGAAGGGACCTCGAAAGATCAGCAAGCCCACCCCCCCTGCTCTGGGCAGGCATACTACTGAGATCACATGATGCCAGCAAGGTGCCTGTCTAGTCTCTTCTTGAAGACTTCTAAGGTTGGGGACTGCACCACCTCCTTGGGAAGTCTACTCTAGATTCTGGTCACCTTTACCATAAAAAAGTTTTTATCCAACCTGAAATCACCTTCTAACAGTTTATGGCCACTGCTCCTTGTCTTCCCCTGGGGTGCCCTAGTGAACAGTTTTTGTCCCAGCTCCTGATATTTACCCCATACATATACCAAGTCCCCACTCAGTCTTCTTTTCCCCAGACTAAACAGTCCCAGATCTCCTAGTCTTCTCTCAAAAGGTTGGTCCTCCAGGCCCTTAATTATTCTAGTGACCCTTCTCTGGACCCTTTCAAGATTCTCCATGTCTTTTTTTTAGTGCACAACATAGTGTCATCTAGGTCTTATGAAATCCAGTTTATCAAACACCTTCATCTGAAATAAAAACCATGTCAGAGGCTGACAAAACTGGGTGTCAGAGCACTGACAAGGAACAGAGAATAGGAGAGCTGTGAGGACCAGAGAGTGGCTTTGAATCTGATCTTCTCTAGCACTTGTCTCGTGGGTGTGTCTACGCAAGATGCTTAGTGCCCATTGGACTAATTCTACTGCACATTAGCGTGGCTGGTAAAAACTATGCCAATGCACAGTAGATTAGTCCAATGGACATTAGATGTCACTTATAAAGCATCCATCTGCACTAATGCATAGTAGTGCTGATTAGGGCATTTTTAGTACCTATTACAGGTACTAAACTTAATGCACTGCAATGATGGTGCATTAGTGAATGTGTAGATTCACCCACCGTAAGCCCTTTGTCTGCTTTTAAAAGGATTTAAAAGACCAGTCCTATTGCAATTGGAAAATAAGATTCACCTCTGAGTTATTGGACCCTTACTTATCTAAATCAGTCAGAGCCTGATTTTAAGAAGCTCTCAATGCCCACTACTCTTACCCAAGAAGCTGAACATTCACTTCTAAACAGCTGGAGAGACAGGAAAATGCTGCAAAGTTAGCTATTGAGGGACAGGACATAACCCAGCTTCTGCTTAGAAAAATACTAGTAATGTATTTAGGGAAAGCTAAACCCAGGCATATACCTGAGGTGAAAGACAGCAAGGAATCAGCTATGTAAGGAGTGACCAGAGGCAGAGAATGCATCATAATTTAAACACAGATTTAAAGAACAGCAGCAAAAGACAGTCAGAGGTGTTTGGAACTGTGGAGCAGGGGGTAATTCTGTGCCTGCAAGATGCTGATAGACACTTAGGGTACTGTATGTGGGTCTGGACATCTTTTCTCTGACAGTGCCACTGACAAGTTAGAGGGTGTAGAAAGGACAGCAGTAGAGAAAGTAATGGAGCTGGAGAGACCATCCTTGGGAGAACAAGAATCAGTGAGCTAAGTCAGTGCAGATTGGCTATGTATGACTCAGGCTACAGACAGATTCTGGGGTATGCTCAATTTACTCCAGAGGAAAAGTGGGGCAAATACAACACACTATCTATCCTGGAGGCAATGCTCTTCTCCAGTAAATTACACCTGGGAAAGTTACTTCTGTGTACAGCTGTGTATCTGTTTCTCACAAAAGAGTAAACTTACCACAGAATGAAATCAGGGCTAATTTACTCTGAAGTAAACATGTTATGTGTCTGCACCTTAAGGGCTGGGGAGAATCAGGTCTGCCAGTAGCTAAAGGGTGAGGAGGCAATGATTTGGGTTAAGAGGTAGAAGATGCTGGGAAATTTTTCTGCGGGGAGCTGTATGAGCTAGGACAGTAGTCTCCATGAGGAACAGGGGGACTTTTCTGGACACTCTAATCTCCTACCCCGGCTCTGTCCAGAAAGCGATTCACAATTCTTCCAAAAATCAAACTGCAGCAGCAGGTTTTCCCCCAGGTCCAGGTGCTTTAGGGTAGAGGACTGAGAGTTTGCCATATTCTCACATCACGTGTGTGAACTGGGCTGAACAGTGATAGTAGGGCTGTGCGAAACTGCACCATTCCGTTTCAACTTGTGTTTTGACGTTTCAACAGAACAGCGTTTCGTTTCGAATTTGTTTCGATTTGAAACTGCTGGTCCGCTTCGTGTCATCGAAACAGTTTCGCTGTTTCAACATTTCACCCATAGGCTATAATGGGGAAGCTTGAAACAACCTATAACTTTGTAATTTCTGACCTGACTTGGATGAAACTTCCAGGAATGGTAGGCATGAAGCCTGCCAAGTTTCAAGGAGATAGGTACAGGGCTTTTAGGGAAACTGCACCTTAAAGTTGTGAAAGCAAAACTCATGTCACGTGTATGTGTTAAGCCACCGCAGGGTCAAAACTACAGGCATGCTAGCCCCTGCTGAGGCTATGAAGCCTGCCAGCTTTCAAGGCAACGGGTGCAGGGGGTTTGGGGAAACTGCACCTCAAGCTGCTGACAAGCAAAACTCATGACGTGGGTGGCACTATGTGTGTGTGTGTGTGTGTTATGGTGCAGCACGGTGAAAGCTGCAGGTGTGTGTGTGTGTGTGCGTTATGGTGCAGCAGGGTGAAAGCTGCAGGGATGTAGCCCCTGTGGAGGCCAACAAAGCCTGCCAGCTTTCAAGGAGATAAATGCAGGGGCTTCTGGGGCCCTGCACCTCTGGCTGTTAACAGGCAAAACTCGTGACATGGGTGGGTGACACTGTGTGTGTTAAGGTGCACCCTCACTCAACTTACATCAAGGCAGAAAGCAGGGCAGTTCAAACAATGCTGCCTTTTATGCAGCTTTTCCATCCCTCCCCCAGAGCACTGGGATTGGAAGGGACCTCAGGAAAGGATGATAGTCCTGGAATGACTGTCCTGGAAAGGATGACAGTTACACAGTCAATAATGAGAGCACTCCTTCTCTCCCTTCCCCCTCCCTCTCCTTACATTAGTTTCCGTTTCCCTGAAGGCAAGCCCAGCTTGAGCTTTGAAACATTTCGATAATTTTGAAATGTTTCAACTTGCCTTGTTTCATTTCAAGGCTGTTTCAAAGCTCTCTGTTTCATTTCATTTTGCTGTTTCAAGCTCGAAATGAGTCAAAACAGCGTCAAAATGAAATTCCCAGTGAAATTTTGCACAGCCCTGTGATAGCTCTAAGACTGTTGGGATCCAGCTGGTTCAGCTGTGAATCCTGTCTCAGGAACCTGCTCCAGGATTTGAGTTCAGTAGAGACACATCCTCTGGGTATCAGGGGGAGTGGTGGGCACAAGGAGGCTGCTCTGCAGGATCTCCCTGCGGCCCTTGGAAAAGCAGGATGTGGGGATGGCACCTAGGGGAAAACAAGGTGATCAGGAACATCCAGCACGGATTCACCAAGAACAAGTCATCCCAAACCAACCTGTTTCCTTCTATAACAAGGCTCTGTGGATTGCTGGGGTTTCAGGGAGGCAGTGGATGTAATGTATCTTCACTGTAGCAAGGCTTTTGACACCGTTTTCCACAAGCATTCTTATTAACAAGCTATGGCAGTACAGACTAGACAAAGGTACTCTAAGATGAATACATAACTGGTTGGATCAGCATGCCCAACGAGTAGCCATCAAAGGCTCAACGTTCAGTTGGAAGGAGGAAATCAAGTGGGGTTCCCCTACAGTCTGCCATGGGCCCAGTATTGTTCAATATCTTCATTCATGATTTTTGGTTGTAGCTGTGTTGGTCTAAGGACACAGGCAGGTAAGGTTCTTAGGGTAGATGTGATATCTTTTATTAGACCAACTGAGTAGCTGGAACAAAGTTCTTTGCAAGTTTTTGGGCACAAGTACCCTTCTTCAGGTCAAAGGAGACTCTGTTTTTGTTCTGAGATCTCCAAGGAATGAAAAAAGCTAAAAGTGTGACAGGAGGTCAGTGAGAGTGTGACTAGGTGGAAATTAGGAAAACAATGGGTACAGAAGGGAGGGTAGGTCAAGAAAGTACCTGGTGAATCATGTCAGGCAGGTTGTAATGCATCATAAATCCAATGTCCATACCGAGTCCATGATTTTTGTATCCGGTAGATTTATAAAGTTCGTAGGCTCATCTACAAAAGGTGTTTTGTAAGTTCCCTTTGAGGATTAGAACTGAGAGATCGGAGAGGGAGTGATTGTCTTGTGAAAAATGGGCACTAACAGGTAATTGGGTATTTTAGTCTTTGATAGATTTTCTGTGCGCATTCATTCTGGTATGCAGTTGTTGTTTGGTTTCTCCTACACATTTTCCATTACAGCATTTGATGGACTGGATGAGAGATATAACATTCTTAACCTGCGTGCAGGACCTTCACCTAATGCAGGATGTATATGGTCCCAGTAGGAGGAATGCCTTACTGGACTTGGTGTTGTCTATGAGGGATGACCTGGTAGGGGAGCTGCGGATTCGTGGTCACCTTGGGGACAGTGACCACTGTGGCAAAGTGGGTATCCCCACTAGCCTCAGCTAGCCCCACCCGCTCACCTGCCTCTGGGTATGCCACCTCCCTGTCTCACCTGTCATGTCTTGTTGGAATAATAATATGCTATTAAATAAGGCGGGAGGCTGCCCATTACTGCACCCTGATATTGGGGGTGTCCGCAACTCCATACCTCCCCTACACTATGGCCCAAGCCTCACAGGTAGCATCCAGATGTTCCCGTGCCCCCAGCTTACAGCCAGAACGTGCTTAGGCCACGCCATCAGGCCTCAGTCACTCACACATTCATACCGCCTGCCTCTCACTCAGGCCTCACTCACTCCATCCTCTCTCACAGGGTCTCTTTCTCGTGTCGACAACTTATGCCGCCTTACTCCCTCTTGGAGTGGGCACCCTTTGGCCATAGGCTTAGCTAGTCCATTCCTTGGGTGGCAGACGTACCGTCTGTTGGGCCTCTCCCACGACCCTCACCGGGGTAGTGGTCAGCCAATTACCCAACTGGGTCTAAGCATCCTCAGGCCCCTTTTGGGGTAACACTCAGGGTCTATATGTGTACTGGGCCCTCAGCCCTCTAGTTCTTCTTCCCCTCTACTCGGGGCTCCACAACGTCCCCTCTACTCAGGGTCTCAGGGCTTCCCTCCTTAGGTGGGATCAGGTGGCTGTAGCCATGCCTGGCCTTCTCTACCTCCATTGTTACCCGACCCACCCAAAGGTGGGAGGTGGGGTTAAGGCGCCCGACCTGCCTTTCACCAGGGTGGTAACTAGCCTGGCATTTCCTAGAGGCTCCCACACCACTGAGAGCGCCACCAAGCCACCCACTCCTGGCAGGGTGCAGTTTTAGGTCATGCCCAGGACCAGGAGTCTCCTCAACTATCCCCTACAGCTCCTCCCTTTTCTCCAGTTGATACCAACAGCCTTGCAGGCAGCCTATGTTGTTATCTGGCCTTCCAACAGCAAAATGCCCTGTTTATATGGGCAGCCCTGGATCCAAAATGGCTGCCCTCATCAGGCACCTGCCGGCTGCTGGTTTCAGGCCCTTAAAGTGGCAGGCACAAACAGTGCCCTGCCACAACCACCAATCGGTAGTAGGGTGGAAGTGCTTAATTTTAGGAAGGCTAACTTCAGTGTGCTCAGGACTCTAGTCAATGACGCACTGCGGGATAGGAGTATTGGCAAGATAGGAGTCCAGGAAGGGTTGTAATTTCTAAAGGAAATGATCCTTCAGGCACAGAGAGAAACTATCCCAGTACAAGGGAAAAGGGGGAAAGGAGCCAAAAAACTTGCTTGCCTAAACAGGGAAATCCAGGGAAGTCTAAGGGCAAAAAAGTCAGCAGGCCCAGATGAGCTGCATCCGAGAGTACTGAAGGAATTGGCTGGTGTCATAGTAGAATGACGGGCATGGCTGTTTGAGTGCTCATAGTGCTCAGGTCAGGTCCCGGAGGACTGCAAAAAGGGCCAATGTGGTCCCTCTTTTCAAGAAGGGGAAGAAGGAGGATCCAAGTAATTATAGTCAGTCTTACCTCCATCCTTGGAAAGGTCTTTGAAAAGATTACGAAGGATCATATTTGTGGGAGTCCAGCAGGAAAAATAATGCAGCAGGGAAACCAGCATGGCTTCGTAGCAGGTAGATCATGCCTGACCAATCTGGTTTTGTTTTATGACAGGGTCACAAAATGCTTGGACACCGGAGTAGAGGTGGATGTTGTTTTCTTGGATTTTAGCAAGGCCTTCAATACAGTATCTCATCCCATTCTCATAAATAAATTAAGAGGCTGTGACATAGATGTTCACACGGTCTGGTGGGTGGCAAATTGACTTAGCGGCCACACCCAGAGAGTAGTAGTAGATGGGTTGTTATTGACATGGAAGAATGTGGGTAGTGGGGTCCCGCAGGGTTCGATCCTTGGACCTGTACTCTTCAATATCTTCATCAGTGACTTGGATGGTGGTGTGAAGTGTACTCTGTCCAAGTTTGCAGACGATACTAAATTGTGGGGTGAAGTGCACACTCTGGAGGGTAGGAAACGATTGCAGGTGGACCTGGACAGGTTAGAAAAGTGGGCAGTATGCAATAGGATGCAGTACAACAAGGACAAGTGCAGAGTGCTGCACCTAGGGTGTAAAAATATCCAGCACGCCTACTGGCACAGCAGCACAGAAGCGGAAAGGGATCTCAGAGTCATAGTGGACTCCAAGATGAACATGAGGTGTCAGTGTGACAAAATCATTAGCAAAGGTAACCACACTTTATCATGTAGCAGCAGATGCATGACAAATAGATCCAAGGAGGTGATACTTCCACTCTATGCGGCATTGGTCAGACCGCAGTTGGAGTACTGCATCCAGTTTTGGGTGCTGTACTTCAAGAAGGATGTTGATAGATTCGAGAGGGTCCAGAGGAGGGCCACTCGTATGGTTAGGGGCTTATAGGACAAGCCCTATGAGGAGATGAGGGATCTGAACCTCTTCATCCTCTGCAAGAGAAGGATGAGAGGTGATCTTGTGGCTGCCTACAAATTCATTAGGGGGATGCAACAAGGGATTGGAGACGCTCTGTTCACCAGGGCGCCTCTTGGGGTAACAAGGAACAATGGCCACAAACCAACAGAGAGCAGATTTAGGGCAGATATCAGGAAGAACTTCTTCACGGTAAGGGTGGCCAAAATTTGGAATGGGCTTCCAAGGGAGGTGGTGCTCTCCCCTACCTTGGGGGTCTTTAAGAGAAGGCTCGATAGGCATCCGGCTGGGGTCATCTGACCCCAGCACTCTTTCCTGCCTAGGCAGGGGGTCAGATTCGATGATCTGTTGAGGTCCCTTCTGACCCTAGCATCTATGAATCTATGGAGGTGCAGGTGTAAGATCCAGGAATGCTGATGGTTCTATTGTGGGGATAATGGAGATGTGTTGACAGGTTTTGCATTTCTTGTCATGGCATGGTCCAGATCCATTGGGTGTGGCTTGGGTAACAGGGAGTTTGCTTCTGGTGACGAGGCTAGCAAGGTTTGGAGCTTGTTTAAAGGCTAAGATGGGTAGTTCTGGAAAGATCTCTGTAAGAATCAGGTCCTGTTCTAGTACAGGTTGCAGTTGTTTGAGGATTTTCTGTGCAGGTTCCAGGAAAGAGTGATATGTCATAACTAACAGCGTGGGATTTGTGGGGCTTTTCTTTTTGTACTGCAGCAAATCTTCATGTGGTATCCAGGTAGCTCTTTCAAAAGTGTGAGCTCTCTCTCTGGAGGAGTGTCCTTGTTAGCTGAAGGCGTTTGAGATTTGTGAGGTGGTGATCACAGGTATTCTCCTTGCTGCATATTCAGTGGTATCGGAGAGCTTGGTTGGAAATTACAACTTTCTTGGTGTGTTTAGGGTGATTGCTGGTTCTGTGTAGGTATGCATGTTGGTCCGTGGGTTTCTTATATATGGTGGTGGGAATTTTACCATCTTGGATATCGATCATGGTGTCCAAAAAGGAAATGCTAGCGTTAGAGTATTCAAGCGATAGTCTGATGGAGGGGTGATGATTATTGAATTTTTGGTGGAAATCAATCAGAGACTACAGGGTTTTGGTTCAAATGATGATGATGTCATCTATGGAGCTTACATATAGCATAGGTTTGACAGTGCAGTTCTTGAGGATTTTTTCTTTTAGGTGTGCTATAAAAAGGTTGGCATATTGTAGGGCCATTTTGGTGCCCATAGCTATGCCTATGGTCTGGAGGAAGTGTTGGTTCTTGAAACTGAAGTTGCTGTGTGTGAGGATGAAGTATATGAGTTCAGTGACATCCTGAGGTTTGTGCTCTGAGTTGTAATCTCATTCTTGTAGATATGAGAGGCAGGCTTGTAGATATCTGAGACCAGCGGAGACTCCCTATGCCTGAAGAAGGGTGACTGCACCCAAAATCTTGACTAGAACTTTTTTCCAACTACTCAGTTGGTCTAATAAATATATCACATCTACTCAAAGAACCTTGCCTGCCTATGTCCTTAGACCAACATAGCTACAACCAAAAATTTGGGCAAGATCAGACACTAGAATGAACACCCCAGTGAAACTTCCAGCCTGCCTTGGGCAGCAAACTCTCTTCATTCACTTTGTAAACTCTGCAGCAGCTCCATTTATGTTTTAAAATGGGGAGGCAGGGTGTAATTAAATAAGAGAAGGGATCACAGGGCCAGAGCCACATGCCACAGGTATACCACTATTCAGTTCAGACTATTCAATGCCGCCTTCACAGTTTTGGGAAGCTACAAATTCTGCTATGAGGCCATAAACACATGGGAAGCTTGGGGGGAAGGGGGGCAGGGGACAGTTGCAGCAGCTGGGAAGGTGGGAGAGGCCGTTGGGAACAGCAGAGTAAGGCTCACCGGCTAGAGGCGTCAGGAAAAAATTGTCAGCAGTGAAACAGTTCATATCCCCCTGTTAGGTTACAGAGGCGGCCGTTTCAGGCGGCCTGCACATTCAAGGGGCCACTGCTGCACTGTTGCACCCGGTCAACCCTGGAGGGCTGTCAGTGCCATCAGGGCTACAGGTAGGTCTCGATGTCCACATCATTTCCCGTGCCCCCTCAGGGAGGGGCAGCCCCAAGCAGGCCCTGCCCCTCTCGTCTCAAATGCCAGAGCGAGGCTGCTAAGTGGCGCCCCAGTAGCCCGCAGTGCCGGCGCTTGAGACTGGCTGATGGGGATGCCCCGAGAGGCTTCAGCAGCACAGAAGTGGGCTTGGCCCCGGAGCAGCGGCTGCCTGGGAAGCGCCACAAGCCAGGAGCACGAGCAGGGCGCAGGCTCCTCCGGCGGGACGGCTTCACGGCGCCCCGCAGCGCCTCCAGACCGAGCGAGGCTGCGATGCCATCAGCCCCGGTAGCCAGAGCCCGCTCGCCGGCCGCTTGCACCTCCCTACCATCAGCTCTTGCGGGCTCCGCGCTAGCGCCGGGGCGGGCTGGCACTGAGGGGGCGGGCAAGGCTCAGAGCAGATCCGGGCACGGAAAGGGCCGGGCGGACCAGCCACGCTCCGCTCCGCTCCCGCGCCCGGCCCGGCCCGGCCCCGCCCCTTCAGTCGGGGAGCGGCGCATACGTCACCGCCGTCACAGCCTCCCGCTCTGCCCCGCCCCCAGCTCGGGGCCGCGCGGTGCATGCCGGGACGGCCGAGCG
>NW_017728959.1:2038576-2052092 GCF_001723915.1 Gavialis gangeticus
TCCTGGTGGCGGGCCCGGCTCGGCTGTTGCCCAGGCCCCGGCCCCGGCCCCGGCCCCGGCCCGGCGGGCAGTTGGACTTACGGGGCTTTGATGAGGGGCCGCTGCCGAGCCAGCAGCTCTCCCCACGGCAGCCACTCCCCAGAAGCGGTGTCGGGGTGGGCCAGGCTGGTACCACAAGGCGGAGGCGGGCTGCTACTATGCCATGCCATGCCATGCTGGCCCAGTGCAAAGCCCTGACTCGCTCCCTGTGCTGGTGGGGGTGCTGCCTGGGCGCTAGGTCCTGGGATCTGGCGGGGGGTGAGGGGAGGGGTCATGTGTTCCTGTGGTGCTCCATGTAAGCCTGAGCCCTGCCTAGCCCCTGGCAGCCCATGCAGCTTGGGGTGCAGCAGGCAGGGAGGAAGCTTCAGCTGGGCAGCTCTTGCCCCAGCAGGCAGGGCTCTGACTCCAGCTCCCAGCTTCTATCTATCCACTTAGCTGCCCCTGCTATATTTTCTGCTCTAGCCACAGCTCAGGGCACTTCAGAGCTGTTTGGAGAATTGCTCATCCTACCTTGCTGTCCAGCTGTTTATTCTTTGTCTTTAAACTAACCCAGGTGTCCAGGCTGGAGGGGGACTTTTTTTGGCAAAGCAGCATGTTAGTGGGTTTCCTGGGTGCTATTCCTTCTCTCTGCCCCGTAATTCAGAGGGGGGAAGGTTGTGATAACTTTATGGATTTTATCGCATCAGAATTGGAGTACTTAGCAGCGTGTCTTGGAAAGTCAGTTTTTCCACTAAAAGTGGCTGACTTTCCCGAGTCCCCATACAGCAGCAGAAGAGTCTTCAGACATTCGTGCTGCCATTTCTGGAGGGAGTTAGGCTCCAGGCATTTCTGACGGCAAGTTAAGAAAAAGACTGGCAGCTGGATTTTAGACATTTAGACAAAGTGGTGTATTAGGAGAGATGTAAGGGGGGAGGGGACAATTACAGCTGTGTGGTGAAAGACTTAAATCTATGAATCCTCAGGACAGAGGGTTGGGATGGCCTTGGTGTTTACATGTAACATGGGCTAACGCTTGAGAACAGGGTATGGGTTACATGAACTGAGGTCATTTGGTCTTGAGGTTGTTAAAGCATTAAGCAGAACAGGTATTAGCAAAAATTGTCAGTTCTTCTGTTCCTTCCTGTCTCTTGTTCTGGATGTGGTTTTATAGCCATGTACTCCATTGAGCTCTCCATAGTCAGAAGAGTTTGCTACAGTACAGAGATGAGGTCCTTGCTGTCTAGGCCTTGCCTGCATTGACCAAAGGGTCTTGTTTTGTGTCTTTCTGACAAGAATGCTGTTTTTACAGAGGTCCTGTTGGCTAGTGCCGTCGCAACTTCTGGTTTTACGACTACCTTGCATCTATAAATTCTTCTTGAGATACAAACTGGAACCCTTGTTCTTGCTATATACAGAGAACTAGGCCAACCACATCCCAAAAGAAGAAGCTGGCAAAAGATTGCATTTTACTTGGGTCTCTTACAAATCTTTGGCGCTGAAAGGGATATGAATATTTGTTGTTTATAATAACCACATCAGAAATTGGTATGTTGAATCTCTTTCTAGCTCTTCAGTATCTGTTGCTGCTTGTGCTAAAACCATCTGCTCTTTCAGAGGGCATAGAACTTGGGGCCAGCATGAGGGTAAATACACTAGCTCATTGCTGTTTTGTAGATTTAATCTCTCAGGGATGGACAGACTGGGCCATGAGCTTAGGGGATCCCTGTGACTGAGCAACTAGCATCCCTCTGCCTCTCCTGGGCAGCTTATTCCCTGTGGCGTCTTTGTCTGCAGGAATCACTTGACCCCACCAACCCGCTTTGTGCAGACTCTTCGTCGGCGGTATCCAATCCAGCAGGCCCAGTATGCCTCGCTGGGGGCCCTGCCCACAGTATGCTGGGATGGCTTTCAGAAGAAGAGCGTACTTTCTGCTCGCAACTCTAGCATGGTGCAGAGCCCAGTAACAGTGAAGATTGCTCCGCCAGACAGCAACCTGTCCCATTCTCCCATGTGAGTATGACACCATCGTGGGCCTTTAAGTACCCCTCTCCCTTTTGAATGTGCAAAGTATGCATAAAGCTAGCCCTCAGTAAATGCACTGCTATCTGATGCAGTCAGTATCACTGTGAGTGCTGTTATGAGTGCTACTTATTGTTGTCAAGAACTAAAGCTTTGCTCTCCTCCCATCCTGTGTGTGCTGTCAGCAAGTAGTGTATCTTCTGCTTTAATGACCCTGCTCTAAGATACTCTGAGGGTTGCATGCAGCATTGTACCATGACTGCATCACTTCACCCTTGTAAAAGCTGTATAAAAACTCTTGCTAGGAGCAGAGCTGAGGAAAGTGCCTAGAAAATGGGTTACCAATTCTTATTGCACAGTAGCCCTTCACTTTGATTGCTTAAAGCACCTCTCTCAGGGAGTTTGTAGCTCATAGCTGTGTTGTGACCTCCTAATCCACATGTTGAGCATTGTTTTGTTGCTATGGGAAGGATTGTTATGTCACAAGCTAGTCCAGAAACTGAACTCCTCCTCTAAAGGAAAGGAAAGTCTCAGCAATGCTGGGACAGCTTGGCATTCAAGGCAGTGGGTAGCTCTGCTCGTGGAACTCTACTAGTGAGAAGCAGATGTGTTCCCACTCTCCCATAACTCACTATTCTACATTACAGCTTGGAGCAGTTGATTTCACCAGTGGCCTTATCATCCAACAGCACCCTGGATCCATGTGCAAAAGAGACTGTGCTCAGTGCCCTTAAGGAGAGCAGGAAGAGGGCTGTGGAGGAGGAAGATGACCAAACTTTCCCCATTGAACAGGAAAACAAAAGGAGGAGGTAATGAGCTAGCAAGTTGGGATGCATGGGGGTAGTAAGTGTCTCTTCTAGTCAGGCATGGAGGCCTCATAAATGCAATAGATCCCCAGGGCAGTATACCAGCTGTGTGAAATGAAAGAAGTGTTAACAATGAAGACCCAGCCTCTCCATATAGGCAACAGAAGGTGGGGGCTACCAGAGCTCAGCCCCACCAGATGTAGGGCAGCAGGTAGGACCACAGTGCAGCCACAGTCTCGCTCCGGCAGCCAGGGGGTGGGAAATGCAGACACTCAGATACACAGCCAGGATTGCAGCCCTGGCGTGTGGCTTCCCAGCACGGCAGGTAAGTTTCAGTCTGCTTTCTTTGTGAAGAAGGGCCTTGAGGGGGTAAATTGAGACCCTCACAGTGCAGGAGGGAGTGGGGCAGGGGTAAATGGGGCCCTGGCTGGGCCGGGTCATGGGATAATCGGAGCCTGGTGGTCCATCTGGGGGCAGAGGAGGGCCTCCCACCAATGCATGCACCACAGGGGAGCCAAGGCGTGTGTTGTGTCCCCCCGCCCCGGGAATCTGTGGGCAGTCTGCCACTGTGGGCTGGGCTCTGCTCTGCCTCTGCACCTCACTGCTGCTGCTTCAAGAGTGGCATGATGCCATGTGTGTCCCATCGCTGGGCAGCCTACCACTGGGCTGCTGCCCACCCAGTGCTAGGACACACATGGCATCATGCTGCTCTCGGGGCAGTGACAGCTGCAGCAGGGAGCAAAGCGCAGTGCACAGTGGCAGCTGCCTCCACTATAGATGGAGGGGCATGTGTCCCCCTGGGCCTTCGCTGAGTTGTGCACAGCAGTGGGAGCCTCCCACACCCCTGGACAAGCCACCTGGGCTCTGATTTTCCCACCAACCAGCCCAGCCAGGCCAGGATCCCACTCACCCTTACCCTTGCCTCTGCCCCACTCCCTCCCTCACCACTGGGGGCCTTGATCTGGCCCTCCACCCATGGCCCTTTTTCCTCCCCTCACCCCTTCCCACAGACTTACCTGCCGGGAGAGTGAGGGGGTGGCTCCCCCCAAATAATTTTTTCTCCCTCCACCTATGCCTCTCCAGAAGAGCAAGTAATCCCAACAGAACAGTGCTTTGAAGTAATCAGGGAAAAGAGAAATGGCATCTGGGCTTCAGCCCGAGCTCCCCCCTCTTTTGCTGGAAGTCTTGAGACGTGGAGTTAGAGTAACTGAATCCTTAAAATCACTTCTGCTATCTGCTATCAAAGCAGACCCAGGCTTTGCAGATTTCTTCAGGGTTTAGTTCCATGGCATCTCTGTTATAAACCAGTCAGTTCTCCAGTCTGCCTCAGTCTTTAGAAAGAAGTAGGATACATCTTCAGGTTCTGGCATAAAACCAAACAAGAACAATTTAAAAGTCCTTCTGAAGCCTTCTTCCTACATCTTAAGAACCAAAGTGTGGGTGTCCTCTAAAGAATGGAAACTGGGAGGTCTTTCTCCTCCCCACTAGCCAAGGTTATTAAGAACACCAGATGCTGGTTTGCAGATATGTGGTCTAACATAGCTGGGCCCATACAAGATGAGCACGGAGATGGAGTTTGTGTCTGTCTTTGTGAAGAGGGCATTGGACTGGAATGATGGAGAATAGATTCCAGAATAGAGCTTTTCATCCTAGACCACTCTGAGTGTAGGGCAGGATCTTTAACTGGATCTCCCATATTGTGTACCCTTGCTGCTAGGGTATGGTCTCTGTCTGATGAGAGAATGCTTCAAGGTCTTCTTGACAAATGCTGCTGAAACTGAGACCTCTCCAAAACATTTTGGCTTTGGCCAGAGAGCATAATTTTTTTGTCTTGACCGGCTTTACTCAGCAGCTGAACTGATTGTATTGGGTGTGAAAGGGCAGCTGAAAGAGGATAGACATCCAAATCGTCATTAGTCAGCTGAGGTGGAGCAGGGTGAAGTAGACTACATCTTGAGGCAAAATGTCATCCTGGACAGTTGGGTTCTGGAACAAGATGCCAAGGGAGGAAATGATACTTGATCCCTGGAGAGATTCTAAACTGGGGTCAGCAAAATACGGCCCGGGGGCCGGATCCGGCCTGTCAGGCCATTCTATCCAGCTCCTAAACAATTTAGAAAATTAATATTTATTTGCTCCTGGCTGCCTGTCAAAGATGACAGGAACCAGGGGGAGTAGGACCTAGAGGAAGCTGGTGGCAGGACCCAGCAGCAAGACCTGCCCAGCTCTGCCCCCAGCCAGAAACCCCTGCCTAGCAAAGGCTTCTGGTCTGGGACCATGGGGCTTTTCCTGCTTCCCTGTACCGGAGAGGGAAATGTGGCCCTCAGCAGCTTGCCAAAACTTGGTAAGCGGCCCTCTGCCTGAAATAATTGCCCGCCCTGTGCTAGACTGAGGCTTTGACCACACAAGAATGTTAATGCTAGTTTCAGAGTGTGGATACATACGCCAACAAATTATGAGGTTGTGTTGGCAAAGCTATGATTTGTGTTGGTATAGTAAAACCATACATTTCCTGACCACAAATGAAACAATCTGTTGGTACTGCTGCATCTTCATGAAGGGGTAATTTTGGCCCAGCTCTGCCCATGCCAGATCACACACACCTTCACACCATGACTGATAGAACTATGACAGCATTTTGTAATGTAAGCCTGACCTGAACCTTGACACCTGTCCAGCAGGGGTGGTTTGTGGAATTAAGTCAGTCGTTGGAGCGCAGGAGGCTGTGTGAGACCTTTCTGGGAATGGTTCCTGCAACCACCTCGATCAAAGCAGTGCCTGATTCCTGTGGGTAGGTCTTTCTGGACTTTGAGGAGATACCCATCTTTCTCTTGCAGGCGACATGACAGCAGTGGGAGTGGACAGTCAGCATTTGAGCCTCTGGTGGCAAATGGAGCCCCAGCCTCTCTTGTACCCAAGTAAGTGACTTCTCAGATTGTAAGGGACCTAGCTTCAGCTCAGACGCAAGGCAGCAAGGAGGCTCTGTAGAGCTAGCCAATTGAGTTTAGGCCTAAAGAGTAAGCTTGGGAAAAGGTGTTAAGCTTTTCCTTGCTGAGGTGCAAAGTCCTTGTCACAGGAAGGGCCACTTCTGCTTCTTGACTGTTACAAGCATCAAGGAGTTTTGGGTCCCGAGGAAGACAGAGCCATCTAAGATGTATATTCATCATCTGCTGGCTGCTTGCTTCATAGCAGGGAGTTCCATTGCTGGAAAATCCTTATTGAGGTCTTGGTAATTTGTACTAGTGGCAGAAACCAGATTTGCGGCAGAGATTTTCAGTGAGCATGCAGCAAAGGGTTTGGGTTTTGGAAGCTCTGTACATGGCACAAGGGTAAGGAAAACATTCAAACTTATCTCTCTCCCTCTCCAGGCCAGGCTCTCTGAAGAGGGGTCTTACCTCCCAGTGTCTAGATGAGTGCCTAAACAAGAGATCACGTAGCAGTTCCATCAGCTCCGTGAACAACATGTACGCAGGTGGGATTCCCAGCTCCATTCGCAATGCCATCGCCAGCTCCTACAGCTCTACCCGGGGCCTCTCGCAGGTAGGACACAACATACCTGCAATTAACAGTGGTGGCTGGTGTGAAGAGTGGCACAGACCTGTGGGACTGCCCAAGGTCATGAGCCTGATGGAGCATTACCAAACGGTGAGCTGTAAACACCACAAAGAGTCTTTGTAGCTGAGTGCAGCACAAATACATTTGGTAAAGCTATCCCATTTAGTCATGCAACAGACTAGTTGTAGCCATTGCTGACACCTGCCCACCTGTTGGCTATGCTTCTTTGTACTCTTTGTGGGTGGCAGTCGAATACCCTGGCATGGAGCCCTCCTCAAATAGAACCTTCTCACCAAAAAGAATGCTGTGTTCCTCATACTTGGCTGAGGGCACTACAGCTAAGTGATACTCAAATCTGATGTTCTGGGTTAAAAATATGAAATAAAACACATCCTTCTGTTGTGTAACTTCCCTTCTGGCTGCACTTAGCAGACATCAAAATTCACAGAATTTTGTGGAATCCACAAAATTGCAAATTCGGTAGGTTCCTAGCGATTGGTCTCCAGAAAACTACTGCTTAATGACTCCTGTTGGTCAAGACTGTAGAACTGGACCTGGACCCTGAGGTTTGTTGACCAAACTTTGCTCAACAAAAGATCAACTTTTCCTCTTGCTGGGATACTTGCTTGTGTCCCAAGTTCAAGAGGATCTTGTTGAAGGTTCTAAGGCCCTGAACCTGATACACCTTTTAAAATAAATTATTTCAGTATGGATTTTCCCTAGATGCTAAAGATTTTTCCATGCTAGGGGACAAATTCTGAAGTCCCTGAGGTAGGCTCAGTGAACTGCCAAACATCTATCAGGAGCATAACCTGTTCATGCCAGAGCAATTGTACATGTGTTGGTGGCTTTACTGTCAGTGATCTAATAGGACCCTTGTCAGGGCCTGTCACATGAACATTGGAGGGAGGGGGGTAATGTTTGAACACGGGACTACTGCTGCAGGCAGGACTGCGGAGGGTAACAGTGGTCTTCTGTGCGCTTGAACATGAAGACCCATAAACTTCAGCTGGGCCAGCATTTGCACAGGCTCTGGAGCTCCACCAGGGCAAGTGTTGCTGCATGTTACTTTACATGGTGGTGAGAGTGCTCCCACCTGGCTCTCCTCTTAGAAGTTACAAACTGAGGCAAAAGCCTCCAGCTGGCTAAGATCACTGTTACTGTATTGCTAAAGGTAAGGTCTCTGTGTTTCAGGTGTGGAAGAGAAGTGGCCTGAGTACTTCCCCTCTTTCCAGTCCAGCATCTTCCCGCTCTCAGACACCAGAGAGGCCTCTTAAGAAAGCAAGGTGAGCTTGACTGCCTTTCTGTTCTGTCCCTTGTTGCTTGTTTCCTTTTTTTGTTGGTATGGAGGGGGATGTCTTTCTGATAATCTGAGTGGAGACTACAGTCTCCTTAAGTAAGAGATGGGGTAAGGAGTGTCTTCTTGGGATGATCCATTCCTTAGGACTCCAAATCCTTTCCATGCTAACTCCAATCCCTTAGTATCTTGCTAAACTGGTTCTTCCTTGTTTTTCCTCTAGTATCTCTCCATGAGGCTGCATTATGTCTGCTCTTTTCTCTAGTGTCCTAAATTGTTTGGCCGCTGGTCAGGTGGTACATCCTGCAGTTCTCTAGTGTTTCCATGGCCTGGATTGCTTGACCTCAGCAGCTGGGGAAGAGTAAAAGGCTTGTCACCATTTGGTTAATTAACACATCTCTGCTTCCAAGGATATCCCTTTGCTCACCAAGGGATGCAGAGGTGCCTCAGCACTTCTGATCTGTTTTGGTGTTCAGCTCTTTATCCCCTGCCTGAGAGATCTGTCCCCTCTCAGTCAGGAGTGCATAGGACACTGGTCATAAAACAAATGTTGGTGTGACTTGTTTTTCCAGAGGGCTTCACACCTAATGTGGATCTCTCAAAACAGCTTACAGACCACTGGAGTCTGAGACTGACATTGCTTTTACAGAATGCTGAGATTCTGTGAAGCAGGAGCACTCTCTCTTCTGCATCCAGGCATCTTCAAGGTGTTAGGACTGGGCTGCGCTCAGGGCACTGCTAGTGGGTGGCAATTTTGCTTGTGGCCTCCAAGATCCACGTTTGTGGTTTGTGGGGCCAGAGAAGTGCAAGTAAATCTGTACTGTCAGCCTTTGCTCCTGGAAAGAGGAAACAGGTTTGGCCCTTACAGGTTTTCCCCTGTCTCTGCAGAGAAGAAGAGCCACATCGATCTAGTACTTCCACCCCAGTGAAATCTGACATGGAACTGCAGACAGAGAGAGGTAAGTAGGACCATAGGTTATGCTGCAGTGAGTGGAGGACAACTTCACTAACAGAAAGCCGCTGGTAATGACTGCTCAGCTACATTTTGTAAGCTGTTCCATTCAGAAGAGTGAAAGGAGGCAAAAGTTGGTGTCCCTATGGGACAGGGCGGCAAACGTACCCAGGTATCAGCCACCCAGTGTGGAGTCTTTACTACTAGTCTCTTATCCTGCCAGATATGCAAGCTTAAGTGGAGTTGGGCTAGGTCAGTATCCACATGAGAACAGAGAAGCAACTCCATGCTGCAGTTGTACAGGTAGCACTGTCCTGTTAGGGCTTGAGGCATCTATGTAGCTGGAGGTGCTGCCTGTTAGAGTATTTATGTCTAGATCCGTTTTTAAAAAAAGGCTCTGTTGTACATGTCAAAGGAACAAACTAGTATCAGGTCTAGCATCCTGACACAATTTCAGGATGCCTCCCTGGTTCTTGCTGCACATCACAGTATTCTTCATATCTTCTTTTAGGCAGCATAAATAGCTCCTGTGCTTCACCCCAGAGGTGACTACATTTTGGTGCTAGACGAGATAAACTCTTGTCTGGTTTGTATATTGGTTAAGTGCTTTAGGGGGTGGTGTGGGGCCACGTAAAGTGACCACCATGCTGCTGACCCAAGTTGCTAAATGGCCTCTTTAGTGTTAGCAGTAGCATGTTTGGAAGCAGTCTGCTTAGCAGTCCCTGGGAGTCTTCACACGAGCTGCCTCCTCAGTTTGCAGGTATGGCCAACCATTCATCCAGGAAACCCTGGAGCCCTGTGCTCATCTTGTACCACAGCCTGTGGCTCTGTGCTCCCAGGCAGGGTTATCTGGAGGAGAATTTCCCTTCCCTCTGGAAGGAGGGAGACTAACGTGTTGGTAAGCAAGTTCCTGTGGCAGGATGTGTAAATTGTATTCCTCTTCTGTTTGGAGCCCCTAGTTCTCATTTGTTCCCCCTCCTCTAGCTGTGGAGACCCCTGTGCAAAAGAAGCAAAGTTCCTTGAGCTTACCCTCCCTGTCAGAGAGCAGTGGGAAGCGCAAGCGGAAGATCCAGCTGCTGTCCTCTCGCCGAGGAGACCAGCTTGCCTTGGTACGTTGCCTTCTTGCAGCCCTTGCTGACTTTCTCTGTGGGATATGATGGTTACCTTTTCTACAAAGGCAGGGAGAGACTCAGTTGGTTGTTCCTGGGATGGAAGCTCCTGTCTTGTGGGAAGTGAAGCTTGTTCCAGCACTTGGCATGTAGTAGAATGTGTTTGACTTGTGGTGATTTACAGGGAAAGGTCTGCTATGCTCTCAGACCCATGTTGAAAACAACCCCAAATTCATGTGCATGTAGTAGGCAAAATGGACAGGGGCTAGGCCTCTGGTATTGTGCTATGGCAGAACCATCTTTGCAGTTGTTGCCACTGTGTGGCATTGCTGGGAGCCTGGCAAGGCTCTGTCTGCCTTCTGGAGGAGGGAACTCAACTGACACTCTTCCATTGGCAGCCTCCTCCCCCTCAGCTGAGCTTTCCTGTCACAGTCGAGGACTTGGATGCAGAAAAGAAGGCAGTGCTCAAGTGTTTCAACAAAGTCTTGGAGGATAAGACTGGTAAGGACCCCTCTGCTGCCATTCCTTCCTGTAGGGGCTATCTGGCTAGAAGGGTAGTTGGAGTGAGTCCGGGGGGGGTGGGGTAGTAAGAAACTGGAGAGAGTCTCTGACCCATCTGTAAGACCAGCGTAGACCAGTGAGTTGTGTAGTCTGAACATCTGCATAACACAGGCCAGAGTCTCTTCATGCTTGATATAGCTTCCTCTTCTTGGAGGCCAGTGAACAGGTGTTCTATTTTCTGCTGCTCCGGGTGGTGTGGTCAAGGCTCTGAAGACAGCTTAATGACTTATGCCATCCTTATAATGTTGCTTGCTGCATCAGACTGTGGTGCCTTCAGTAACTGGTCTCCGCATCTTCCTTAGCAGGGGATTTAAGCATATTGCTCTCATTCCCCCACAATAGATTCGCCTGCAACCAGTTCTGCAGAGACCATCCCTGCATCCAAACCCCTGTCATTCACACTGATGTCTACTGGGCCTACATCTGTATTGACAGCTCCTCTGGTTGCCAGCACTGGCTCCTTGCTGGAAAGTCTGAAGAAAATGCAGAACAGCCAGAGTATTCCTGTGCTTTCAGGTTTGTGATTGGGTGGGATGGGAGCAGTCCTGAGGCTCTGGCTTGGGGCACTTAGACTTGGTGATCAGGGTTTTGTTGGGGGGAGCTCCTCATGCAGGCATCAGTATGAGGTTGGGATTTGCAGCATCACTTGTTCCTGGTGCAGCTTAAACTCAGCTGACTCCAGGAAATCCCACCTGGAATGTGATGGAAATAGTTGCTGTCAAACAGCTGGGTTTTCAGTGGGTTTCCCCATAAAGCCTACACTGTACAGATTTCCTGGCCAGCCTGCATGGGCTGTAGCATTCAGTTTGGTCTGTGTTTGTGCCAGGTAGGGCCTATGCTGGGGTAGCTTTATTACCCCACCCAGGTTTCTAGTTAGTTTCCTTAGTAGCACTAGTCATACCTGGTTATAAAAAGTCTCTAAATGATCTCTCTCCCTCAGATTCGACAGGAGTTGCAGCGACTTCTCAGCCAGTTCCAGCAGCCCCTCTGTTGTCAGTCTCCAATGTACCACTGAATTCAAGCTCATTGTCTGTTACAGCATCTGACTCAAAGCTTGTGCCCATGTTAAACTTACCTGTTCCATTAGCCCCTCCCTGCTCCCTTGTCCAGCCTGGCGGCAGTGAAAGCAGCCTGGGGGTTCCCACTTCACTGGAGCTAGGCCCGACCCCTAGCAAACCTCCCTCCTCCCCTAAACCAAGCATCCTTTTTGGGATGCTGAGCATTCCTCCTGCCAGCCAGCCTGCAGCAGCAACAGCTACATCTTCCACCCCAGCCACCACTGCCCCTGTGTTTAAGCCAATCTTTGGCACCTTGCCAAAAAGCGAGAACATGGTGCCTTCTGCAGCTGGCACTTCCACAACAGTCACAGTGTCTTCCAGTGCTACATCTCTCTCAACAACCTCCCCTGCCAGCACCACAATGTTCAAGCCTGTTTTTGGGAGTTTGACGACATCTGGACCCTCAGCAACAGCTTCTCCCTTTGCGTTTAAGCAGGCTTCTCAGCTGGCATCCACTGCTGATCTGACCACAGCTTCCACCACAGCCACCCCTGTGTTTGCCAGCTTCCCCAATAGCATCTTCACAACTGCAGCAACGACCAGCACTGTACTGAGTACCATCACTGAATGCACTACGAAGCCCATGTTCAGTTTTGGGCTTAACCTGCCGAGTTCCACCAGTGTGTCAGCCAGCCCAGCTGTCAGCACAGCCACCTCCACCAGTGCATCTCAGCCCTTCCTCTTTGGAGCCCCTTCAAGCTCAGTTCCCAGCACAGAAGCAGGCTTTGCGTCCACAGGCCCTGCTTTTGGGTTTGGAAAGCCTGCTGTCACCACAGCTACTACCACCACTAATGTTCCAGTGGGCTCCACCTTTGGCCATGCACCCTTGAATGTAGCACAGGCCACCCCTTCCACCATTACCACCACCACCACCACCGGCTTCAGTATTTTTGGCAGCACTGCTCTGACTTCAACCCCAGCAACAGCAGGCCAGTCAACACTGTCTTTTGGCTCTTCCCTCACTCCGTTTTGTTCCTTTGGCACTGGTGCCAAACCACCCCCTGCATACTCGGGGGCAGCTAGTCAGCCTGCATTTGGCACTGGTACCCCAGACAGCCAGCAGTCTGCCAACAAGCCTACAGCTGGCCCAGCAAGCTTTAGTGCCCCTTTCAGCTTTGGAGCCTCCACAACCCAGTCTACTGCTCAGCCAGCATTTGGCAGCAACACTCAGCCAGCCTTTGGTGCCAACAGCCAGGCTTCCTTCCGCACAAGCAGCAGCCAGCCAGCGTTTGGAGGCACCACATCCATCTTCTCCTTTGGAACAGCCACCACAACCACCACATCAAGTTTTGGTTCCAACACCCAGACTACAAACAGTGGGGCCAGGGGCATGGTGTTTGGCAGTGCCACTGCATCTCCATTCACTTTTGGGGCATCCACCCAGCAAAGCACAGGACCCAGTGCCTTTGGCATTGGAACACCTTCCCTAGGTGGAAGTACTCCTGCTGTAGCATTTAATTTTGGGGCTGGGCAGAGCGGATCGGCAGGTGCCATAACACTCTTTGGTTCCCCCCTGACGCAGAACACGCTGGGTGCCCAGAACCAGAGCACGTCATTTGCCTTCTCTGCAGCTGGCACACCTGATAACAAGCCTGTGTTCGGAGGTAAGGTGTCTACCCACCTGTTGGGCATGAGCAAATTCTGTTTGGCTTGTTTCAGAATAAGACTGGCTGGGCATGAGGGGAGGTCTAAGTGAATGTAGGCAGTGGCCATGCCATGCTTCTGGTCTCTTACTCCTGGCTTCTCTAAGCATATGGTGTGGCTATTAACTGTGCCCATTCCCCAGCTGTTCATTAGGACAAGGCAGCGACTAGAAGGCGTCACTTCAGAGAGGTCAGGTTTTTTTGTTGTTACTGGAAACCCCACTTCCTACTGACTTAATTTTGCATGTAGGCAAAGATTTGTGTCTGCTAAGCTTAGTTCTTTGGGGCAGGTACAGCCTGGCTGCATTTTGGGGGTAGTGGGAAGTAGGTCTGTGTTCAGCTAATCCCACTGGATTAAACATAGGCTGTACAATAGTATTTCTGACCCCTTAGTGAAGTAAGCTCCTTCTACCCTGGGCAGCCCACTGATCCTCCTGGAAGGAGAGTTTGAGAGGCAGTGAGAGAGAGGTGCCAGGGGCCTGTCCTGTGGCAGGAGCT
>NW_017728959.1:2057092-2059947 GCF_001723915.1 Gavialis gangeticus
ACCCTGGGAAGCCCACTGATCCTCCTGGAAGGAGAGTTTGAGAGGCAGTGAGAGAGAGGTGCCAGGGGCCTGTCCTGTGGCAGGAGCTGCTGTGTTTTGAGTGGGGAGATCTCAGGGGTGTGTATACATTCCCTCTGCTGTCCAGCAGGAGGGAAGCAATGATGCATCTAAACTGGTCCTGCAGGAGCCTCTTCTCTGTCCTGAGCTGTGGCCTTCCTTTGGAACAGATACTTCCTCAGACAGTAGACTCATCTCCCACAGTGACCTTGGCCTCTGGGCCATCTCTCATCCTGCACCTTTCATCCAGACTTACAGCAAGGTGGTGTTTTTCAGGAACTCCTGCACCCAGTTTTGGGCAGAGTACCCCTGTCCCAGGAGGAGCAGGAGGTGGGAGCAACAGCCTTTCCTTTGGAACCCCCAGCACTCCTGCCTCAGGTTTTGGAAGTGTGGGGCCATCATTTGGTAAGATTTCCTTGGGGGTCCTTTTCATCTAAGGGGACTGATGCAACACTGTTCTGTAAGGCTAGGATATGGACATAAACCTGCTGTTAAAGCAGAGTCTACTCTCAGTTGCCCTTCTGGATGGAGAGGGGAGAAGATGGGGAAGGGGAGGGTTGGTTTGGCTGCTGGCTTTGGGGTGCTTGGAAGTGCATCTGTAACAGCCACTCGTGTGCAAAGTCAAGTAATTGACTGCCTTTGAAGAAGGTCATAACACTGCCCTGGCTGCTTCATGAGGCCAGGACAGGTTGTCACTGTTCTCTGCTGCAGATATTTGCTTCTCCGCATGGGGTAAATGAGGGTTGGGGAGAGAAGCATGAGCAGGGAAAGTGGTATCTAGGTATCCAGACCCCTGGGAAAAAAACCCTATGCAATAAGTTAACACTGTAATGAGCTTTCTGTTTGTTCTGGAGTGTCTCTTCTCAGATCAGCAGGGCACAGGCATGGGATGTACTCACAGTGTCTTTTTGTCTCCTTAGCACCATCATTCTCCATTGGGTCAGGATCCAAGACTGGGGCCCGTCAGCGCCTGCAGGCACGAAGGCAGCACACCCGCAAAAAGTAGCCTCGTCAATTTTCTGGCCATGAATTTCTGGCCTTGCTGCGATAAGCCCCAGCCCAGCTGCTTGAGCCAAGACTCAATGTAGAGCGACCAGCTACACAAGCAGCTGAGCCCCTGCAGTTCAGGTGCTCGTGTCTGTGAAATCCATTGGAGCCAGTTCTGGGTGGCAGCAACTCTTCTACATGAGATGGGGCAAACCAAACCCTTCTTACTTGAACACTTCTACAGCCGAGACTGGATAAACCTCTGTACATATCTACAGTGTTTCCTCCCTAACTTTTTTTTCTCCATGTTTCATAATGTTTAAAATTCTCCCATTGCTTCCTGTAGCTGCTCCTGTGCCCTTCTTTCCCTGACTACACTGACAGGCTGGTCTCCATGGGCTGAGCATGCAGAGCAGGAGCTTGTGGAGATACTGTGGGTGCTGGCCCCAGGGTCACATTCCCAGCCTGTGTCTGACAGTGACTGACACCCTGCTGCTTCAGCTGCCATCTCCCTGTGTTCCTACCTCCCTACCCTGCTAAGTGGCATGTTCCCCCGCCCTCTGGGCAGGCCAGAGGTAGCAGTTTTGTCCTGAACTGCTGTTCCTGGGTTGGGGAAGAATCTTCACTGGTCAAGAAGCCTTTCCCTGTGGTGTAATCTAATGACCCAGTAAAAGCCCCTCCTCCTGAAGGACTGCTCTGATTTGGCCTAGCAGGTGCCTACTTGACAAAACTCTGCCTGGCTTACCCTTTCCAGTGAGTGGTACTGGCCCCTGCAGGGGTTTAAATATGTTGGTGCTCTAAATGGAACATGCCATCTAGCTCCTGTAGCTCCCAAGCATCAGCTAAGGCCTTCTGTAATACCATGCTCCTGGCTCAACCTCTGTTGGAAGAGAGCAGCATGGGTGGGCCATGTCCTTGGCTGGAGCTGTGCTGCAGGAACTAACACCACCTCTGCACCAGAGGGAGAACAGGAGTCTGGTACCCTTCGGTACATGATAAGTGTCCTGAGTTTGTGCTCTGGCCTGTGGGATGGGTGCTGCCACTTATGATTTCAGCCATCTGTGATGCTTTGGGTTAGTTTCTACAGATCTTGTCTGTGTAAAGCCCTGTATGTTCTGCTCTCTGTTTACGCTCACTGAATCGAGTTTGGAGGAAGAATTGAACCGTATGCGTGGCGGCATGTTGGTAATGCCGGACTTGCTGTTTTAAAGTTTTTTGGGGGCGGGGGATGCACCCTGGCTAATTGGTTGTCAACAGTAGCATCTTTGTGTGGCTACTAGTGGTGAGTGAATTCTGTATTTTAACTGTTGTGACTGAAAGAATGGCAGCTGTGGGGTGGGCATCACATTGTGGCAGCCTCTTCATAGCCTGTGCTCTAGGCTGGGTCTGTTCTCAATCTGCCCCATAAACCAGGCTCACGACCTAGCCTAGGTTCTGTGGTGTACTGATAGGAGCCATCTCCCAGGTGCAAGAGACCTCTTGGCTCTAGCTAAAGACACTAAAGAAAACTAATCAAGAACTGACAGACCTGGTGTCCTCTGCACCGTCTGGGAATTGTCTTTGAACTTGCCCACGCCAGTTCATATCCTAGAGACATCCATGTGTGTTTCCAGCCTGCAGGCCCTGGAGCCATCCTTGTGCCTGGGAGGTCCTGCTGGAAGAGATTGCCAGGATGTTGATGCCTGTTGTGACGGAGAGCTTGGCCACAGCCTCTAGGAGCATTGCTCCCCTTTTCTATGAAGGTAGCAGCTGCACCTGGGGCAGGGGGTCCAATGCCCTAGCTGCCCCCCCCCCCCCCCCCCCCCCCCCCC
>NW_017728959.1:2060029-2069720 GCF_001723915.1 Gavialis gangeticus
CCTTCCAAGAGTGACTGGCTGCCAAGTCTTTTTACTCTTTCAGCTGTGTGATTGTGTGCGTCTGCTGAACTCTAAATTAAAAACTATTTAAACATTTTTTAACAAAATAAATTTATTTTTATATTTAAGCTAAATTGCCTTTGAATTCCTTCAAGCTTGGTTCATTGAGATGGTCAAAGTTCAAAGCCGTTGACTAGAATTTAGCTGTGTAGTCCTTGTCTGGCAAGGATGCTGCATGCAGGCTGAGAACCTGCCCCTGCCTGACAGCAGTTAGGGCTATCTGGCACCCAGCCATACAGCTGTATGTCCAGGAGGTGGAGGTGGGAGTGGAGGTTTGAAAGGCTGGCCTGCTAGAGGTCAAGGGGGAATTCTGACCCTACCAATAAGGAGCTTTCTCAGCCTCTCCCTGCATCCTCCTTGCTCAGGCAAGTGTTACATGAATTATTGCTTATTTTATAATGTGATGTATGTGGATGTGACTAAACTTTTTTTTTAATTTTTCCCTTGAGAATGAGGCTCTGGAGCTCTTGTATGTTAGACAGTGTTGGTTGTTGTGGGGTTTTTGTTGTTGGGTTTTTTCCTTTGTTTTGTTGTTTTGTCTTCCTACCGGGAAGAATGTACCTCTCCTGGCAGAGACGGGACTGGGTGCTGAATATTTCTGTGCTCTTGCAGCTGGCTAGTGGCTCCCCCTCAAACAGGGGCAGAGGGAAAGGAGTCAGCCTTCCTGCCCCTTGGAGGCTCATGGCTTCCTGTCACTGGGATCATTTTTAGCCTTCTTTCAGGTGACCATAGTTGTCATTATGAGGTGTGTGGTGATGCCCTCCCTGGGTTGGGAGTTATTCCTCAGTCATGGGAATGGCACCAGCCCATCATTCAGTGGAGTCTAGTTTCAATCCAACTCAAATACATGAGTGTTCCTGAAGTTTGGGAAATTTGGCTGAGGGCCTTCCTGTACACTTAAGACCAGTATCTGAAATTCTGCCCCCAAAATGCAGAGCTCCCATTCTTTGTTGCTTGTGTTTCAGTCTACTCTCAGTTGGACAGTAGCTGTACTTGCTGGAGCACAGTCTGGGAACCTGGTCTGCCATGGAGATGGCACTGGGGTAAGGTTCCTGCATGCTAGAATGGAAAGTTGCTGCCCTCCTGTGGTCTGCATGGGAGCACAGCACTTCCTATACCTCTGGAAAAGAAAACCATCCCCAATCTATAATTGAACAGAGATTGCTTATACTTGTTCAGCTAGTGTCTCACTGTAGCCCTAAGCCTTGCTTGGACTCTTCTGCAGCATTTGCAGAGGCTGTGAATAATCTTCAGGCTTTCTGAACAGCTTCTCACTTGCTGGCTTATGTTTGAACTGCTTCACTTGTCAGGAAAAGACTCATTTTTCTTGTCAAAGCCAGTGAAGAAAGACTGAGATCATGGGCTAGTACAGGTGTATTGCAGTCGGCTACTGTGGCTACTCACCTTGGAGACTGCTCCCAGACTGCCTGCTCCATGGTGATGGGCCTGCAAGGCTGGCCTTTTTTTTTTAAAACAAATTACCTTGTTCAGACATTCCCTGTCCACAGAAGAATACTGCCTTCGTGGTGCTACCCAGGCTTCCCACTTGTACCCTGGTGACTCCTGGCATTGCTAGACTAGAAGTGACATGCTGAGCACAGGACCCATGTGAGATGTTTCTACAAAGTGATTCAGGAATTGAAGCCATGTATTAGGAATTTTTACATCACAGCAGCCTGTACCATTAGATGTGCTGGATGCAGGGATCTTGCACAGACCTTTTGCTTTTCAGGTGTAGCTAGGCACCCAAAGGGGTTTTGTCCAAAGACCTCTTGGATGCTTGCAGACATTAAAAAAAAGTGCTTTGCTTTAAACTCAGCACATTTCTGCACCAAGTCCTGCACACGCCTAGAAGAGGCAGTGCGTTAGTTCAAGCCAGCTTGTCTGACATCTCTAAAGATTGGGCACTTTAGTGGGGCTTTTTTGGCACTTTTATCTAGTAGCTGATTGAATTAGCTTTAGCTAAAAGTGCCAAAAAGCCCTGCTGAAGCACCTAATTCTTACTTCAACCTGGTTCTGCAGCATCTGTAACACACTGCTGCTTCTGGTAAAGCTGGTTTTGGGGTTTTTTTTAACGTCTGCAAGCAGTGCTTGATTTTTAACCTGCTGTCTGTCTCGGGGCCCTGGATATCATCACATGCTAGCCTGGAAAAGCTCCACTGTAACTCCATTGCGGCAGGAGAGAGGTCATGGGCTGGGCAAGGCTGGAGCTTGTGGTCACCCTAATGAAAAGCCTCTGCATGTGGGTCTTTCTCTGAACCTGATTCTACCAGTGGTGCTCAACCTGACCTGCAGGGTCAAGTCATCCAGTCCATGGGCAGCCCTGCAGGCCAGATGTCAGCCCTTAATATAGGGCTGGGCCAATGTCTGCAGGATCTGGCCTTCAGACTGCCCCTTCTCATCTGGCCCAAAGCTTAAAGCACCACTGCTTTCATGACAGTCTTTGTACTCTGTGACAGAACCAAGGTAGGAATTGGCTTCAAGTAGCGCCACTCTGGTTGGAAGAATTCAAAGATATAATCCCAGAGACGGGCCCTACCTTGGGCTGAATGCTTGGCTTCTGGTGCAGAAGTGGGGCTGGGAGCTTCCAGTTGCAAAGCAAATTAGCAGTAGTTGGAGCTGCTGCTTTGCATGGAGGCTGATCTTGTGTTTCTATGTGTGGCCCTCCTTTTCTTTCTGAAGCCCCTAAATCCTCTGTAGTTGAGTTTCCACATCAATGCCACCCTTCTCTGGCCTGATTAGCAAATACCAAAGCTGCCCAGTGCCCAGCTCTTTCAGGAGCTGCTCAGCATATTGGACAGAAACCTTCTGCAGTCAAACTTCCCCTTCTGCTGCTTGTGAGGACTGTGCCATATGTGAAGGGTGAAAGTGCTGGGAGGTTGGGTTTTTAATGAAAAATAAACATGCAAATCATTTCTGGTGTGGCTGCTGAGGAGCTCTAGTTTGAATGTGTATTTTTCCTTGCTGCTTATGTCACTGGATTAAAATAAAAACAAAACTGCTCATGTCTACCTGTTACATCTCAAAAAGCTTTGTCCCCTCAACAGAGCTAGAGCCCTCCTACAGCTATCCATGCACACAAGGTGAAAAGGGCAGACCTAGCACTGGGAGCCACCATGTAAGTGCTCTTGCCTTTTGCCGATACAGCTTGCTTCCAGCAGAGAGTGACTTTTTCTCAAGCTGTTGCTACTCCCATCATAGAAGTGGAGCTGGAAGGGACCTCCAGAGAATCCAGCCCTCTGCCTGAGGAAGGTTATCCCTCTCCAAATTATCCTAAGACTACCATCAATCCTAACACAGCACAAGACATAACACCCTAACCTACCACAGGTAAAGCAAGGGGACTTTGGCAGCCAGTCCTGCTTCTATAAAATGTTGTTAATGTAAAAAGATCGCAGGTCGAGGGCCATACTCCCTGCTACAGAAGAAGGCAAAAAAAACATAGTCCATACCAATTTGGCCATGGAGTAAAATTGCTTCCAGACCCCAAATCTGGTGATTGATCTGATCTTAAGTGAAGGGACAAGACCCTCTAGCCAGGAACCTCTAGCTTCAGTCCCAGCAGATGCATTGGCACACCCCAGTCAAAATCCCCAGCCTTGCCAACACCCAGTGCCTCTGAGGAAATCTTAAAAACATCTTGACACGTAGCAGCCAGTAGAGGCAGCCAGCAAAGCCCAGAAGCATGGCAAATACCCATAAAATGGGTGGGCAATTATTTTGGGTGGAGGGCCGCTTACAAGTTTTGGCAAGCCATCAAGGGCCATATGACAGGCAGCCAGGGGCAGATAAATATTAAGATTTCAAATTTTGTAGGGGCCCTGCGGGCCGGATAGAATGGCCTGGTAGGCATGTGGCTTGCAGGCCACATCTTGCCCCCCCCCGCCGTAGAAGAACATGGGCATAGCTATGCTTAGATCATCCCTGACTAGTGACTGCCCAACCCCTCCTTGAATACCTGCAGTGAGATTAAGTCCGCAACTTCCTAAAACAGTCTTTTCCATTGCCTCATTATTCTAACCATGAAGAAGTTTGTCCAGCTATCTAATCTAAACTTACTTTCCTGCAACTTCAAGCCATTGGTCTGTGTCCTCTCTGCAATAAGAGAGAAAAGGTGTTTTCCTTCTTCCCTAAGGCAGCCCTTCAGGAGTTTGAAGACTGCTATCATGTCCCCTCTTAAGAGGCCTTTCCTGCAAGCTAAACATGCCTAGTGCTTTCAGCCTTTCATATGACTTGCTTTCCAAGCCCTTTATCATTTTTGTTGCTTGCCTCTGGGCCCTCTCAAACTTTTCCATGTCCTTTTAAAAATGTGGAGCCTAGAACTGCACACAACATTCTAGATGAGGCCTAACCTGTGCTGAGTAGAGGCACTGTTGCCTTCTGTGTCTTGTATGTAATGCTTCTATTGATGCATCCCAAAACCTCATTTTGTCTTTTGAGTGGCTGTGTCACTGCAGATTCATTGCGAGTCAGTAGCCCTAGCAGAAGAGACCTGGGCGTCTTGATAGATTACAATCTGGCCTGGTGTCACTATGGATATTTTTGATTATTCTTCATGCAGTGTTAGCACCTTGCATTGAACTTCTTGTTAGCTCCAATCTGTTGAGATTCTTCTGAAATGCACTCCCATCCTCCAGCATCTTCCCAATCCTTCCTAGTCTCCTGTGGTCCACAAATTTGCTCAAGAAGCTTCCTATGCTACTATCCATATCATTAATATAAATGCACTGAAAAGTGACAGGCCCCCTCTGGGACTCCACTTGAAACCTGGCATTCTGACATGGATCTGTTAATAATTACCCTTTGCTTGTGGCTATTGAGCTAGTTATCTATCTACCTTAGTACAGGAGATCAGTACTACAGTAGTTTAATCTAGTCCACATCTCCAATTTATGAGGTCATGCAGGCCTTGTTAGAAACCTTGCTAAAATCCAGACATATGATATCTAAAGCATTCCCTTCATCCACCCCAGTAGTTACTTTGTCAAAAAAGGAAATCAAGTGTTTGACACCATTTATTTGTAAATCCATGCTGCCTACTTGTGATCAGCCTTCCTCACTCCAGATGCTTGCAAATAGCCTTCCCTGGGATATGCTTCAGTAACTTCCTGGGCATTGAGGTGATCCTAACCAGTTTTCAGTTCCCCAGGTCCTTTTTTGAAAAAAAAAAAAAAAAGAGGCACTACATTGGCCTTTTTCTGGCCCTCCTACGCCTGGTTCATAATATTGCTGATCTGAAAGCTGTGGTTGTAAGTAGACCAATATTTCACCTTGGTATATGAAGGCAGGACAAAAAGGATGTGCCCGGTGTAGGATGGATAAGGGAACGGTAATTACTTGTCCCATCCTTCTTTGTGCTGCATTCTCAGGAGGCAGATTAGCAACCAATCAACCACAGCACCACAATCTGCTTGCAAATCCGGTCAGAGAAATGAAAGACCCGTTCCTGCAACCAAGTGCACCTTCAATACCTGCTAGGCAGAAATCTGATCTGCGTTGTATGCAGCTGCCGAAGGAAGCAGCGACCAAAGAGTCCAGCCGACTGACTGTTCATGCTTATCTGAATAGAACAAAGCCAGCTTGTGAGCATTTCAGGAAGACAAAGCAGAGCATGCAACATGCATTTGGGCTGCAGGTCATACGAAAAACAAGATTGTTAGTACTTTTGATTCTCCCCCATCTTGTTTAGTGGTTCCCATCTCTTTCTTCATACCTGTCTTTCGTGAAGGGAAATAAGTCCTGTAACAAAGCCAGAAGGCTCCTGTTGTTTGAGGAGGACAAAAGCAGCAGGAGATGATTACAAAGGAAATAGGGGGGAAAACAGGCTAGGAGGGCATATTGCAGAATGCAGGGGGGAGGGGGGTGCCTTGCAATAGCCCAGCAGGGTTGAGTCTGGCAGGGGAGATGAGATACTCCTGCAGTATCTAGGCAGCAGCAGTAAGCTACCAGGAGGTAAAGCCAGCAAGCCTAGTCAGAAAGCACCTCTGGGTAGCTGGGGAAGGGGGCAGGGCCTGGGAGATAAACTGGAGAGGAAGGAGCTTCTATGGGGCCAGACTGCCTGCTTTGACTCAGCCCTGGGCTTATAAGTTCAGGGGCAGCAGAGGACAGTCGGGATGTCTCTTGAGGTGACAGGGACACTGCAAGTAAGGCTTGCAAGTGTAGATGACCAGAGTGGGGCAGCTTATGTTGCATCTGGTAGGCTTTTATTTTATTTTTAGTTTAAACCAGTGGACTGGGTAGGACTAAAAAGGGGAAATGTGGAGGTCCCAAAGTACCAGGACAGCGCATGAGGCTGTAGCTTGACAGAGCAGGGTAGAAGCTGCAGTATAGCTGAGAGGCTGAGATTCAAGGCCAAAGACCCACCAGTAGAGAAAGCGACAGTGATGCAGAGGGTCAAGGGCCCAGCACCTGAGAGAGGCAAACCCAGAGTCAGGGACCCAACAGTCCACTAGAGGCAGAGAAAGGGTTAGAGAGCCTATAGCTGACAGAGGGGCAGGATTTGGGGGCCAGGACGCACCCTGCCAGAGGGGCAACAGCCCATGAGGGACTGAGATAAAAGCCCAAAAGCCCATATTACCATACAAGGGCTGGAGCCTGAGAAGTTAGATCTAGTGCAGCAGGTTTAGGCTAAGGGAGCCAACTAGAGCAGTGGGACAGAAGCCAGGAAGGTCAAGGCCTCAGCAAGGTAGTGGAGGCCTAAGGTGGCAGGGTGGTTTAGGCTATGTGCTCTTTTAAACAATGATTGACCTTAGGGGAGGTTTGGAGGCAATGATTAGCCATGAGGCAACAGGTGTCCTGGGGGGCGACATATGGATTAATTAAGTGTAAAGACTGAAGCAAGTCCAACAGAATTTGAAGAGATGTGCAGGCAGGTGGCCAGCATGAAGTTTGCTCTAGGGCCCTAAGGCAGCTTCCCTATCCTAAGAACATCTAGGTGTCGCAGGAGAGAATAGAGGTGGGGGACCCTGAGCCAGAACAGGAACAGGGAGTGAATATCAGGGTGCCATGGCTGCCCTTGAGGCTCTTATCCCCTTACAAGTTTGTTTCTGTTAAGAACATATTGTTGACTCACACCTGAATAAACAGCACCAGACTGAAAGCAGACTTCAGTTCCTTGCCCCACTGTCTGGAGGTGGAGACTACTTACTTCAGCAGTATACTTGGAGTTGGGAAGTTCCCCAACACAGTTGGAGTGCAGAACATCTACCTACAGGAAGTCTGTCACCTTTGAAAAGGTGCCACATGGGCACTCAAATGCTAGACCAGTTTTGTTTTGTTAATATATGCGCACAGATACGACAGCCTTCACAGCAGTGCCTTCATCTAGCCCATGGCCTTTTTTTGTAAAAACACAAACATGGAAGTGCTGACAGTCCTAGAGTTACCATATGTCTGGGTTTTCCCCAGACATATCCTCTTCTTTGGACCCCTGTGCTGCGTCAGGGTGGGTTTTTTAAAAAAAGGGCAAACGTCTGGGTTTTCCATTGTCCCAGACTGGCTGCTTTGGGCTTGGAGCAGCAGACAAGGTAATTGGTTGTTGGGCGTCACGTGCTCCCCATGCAGGCTCAGGCGAGAGAAAGAGTAAGCAGCAGTGCTGGGGGGAGCAGGCGTCTGCAGGTCAGGAGTGAGGGGTACCAGCAGGGCTGGGAGACAGGGTAAGGGACTGCAGGTCAAGAGGGGCAACAGCAGTGGGGCAGGGGCTGCAGGATGGGTGACTGTGGGTTGGGTGTGCAGGGCACTGGCAGCACCAGAGGGTATTGCTGTTTGGAACTGAGGGACACAGGCAGGGCTGGGGGGGTATGTGACTTGTCAGTGAAGGGCAACAGAATGGGCAGGGGCAGGGCACCGCTGCCCCGCCCTTCCCCTCTGTCACAGAGGTGTCCTTTTTTTTTTAACCTGGAAATATGGTAACCCTAGTCCCTACTCCTGGGGTTGGACGAATGAGAGAACCTAGAATCTGCACAGGAATAGACCCTCTTCTTTTAGCTGCACAGGAGGCTAAGTTAATTTTCAAATTAAGTGAATACACACTGGAGCCCCTGGCACCACTGCAACTGTGGGAGCCTACCAGACTTGGTGGGACAACAGTGGGATTTGCCCCTCTAAGCCTTCATGGGCCCTAGTTGCATTACTGGTGCAGGAGTGGGGAAAATGAAGTCTTTACAGTGCAGAGGCAGGCAGTACTGAAGAGTTCAACTAGGGTTTGTGAGCTAGTGGCAGGCAGGGTTCCCCCTTTCACAGCCGTTTTCTTCTGGGAGCTGGATATCTTCCACAAAGGCCTCTTAGGAAAAAGCAACAGGGCTCACTTGGTTGTCAAAAAGCTGACGAAAATGAAGGACTATGTGGAGCACTGAAGTGCATACACCTTAAGTAACCCCAGCCACATGCATCATGCTGCTTCCCCCAAGCTAGCAGTAGCACTGCCAAGCTTTCCCTTCCCCATGAGCCCACTAGAATTCCCAATCCAGCAACCAGGGGCCAGACCTTTCTGTCAAGCCAGCACCCAATTTAGACCACCAGTACAATTGCAGAAAGGAAGCCATCACTTTAGGCAAGAAGCTATTACAGGGTAGTGCAAGAGACTTCTGGCAACAGAAGAGGCCAGTGTAAGGAAGGGAAGAAAGATCCTCCATAACACCCACCAGGCCAAAGAACAGCATCAGAAACTAGTTCCTGATAAAGGTGGAAAAGACAATGAAATAAGCATAATTTGGCCTTGTTACTATATGGCTGAGCAGGACACCTGCCTACTAGGCAGAATCAACTTTTTGCCCCAGTCAGCATCCCTTTCCTGATGGGATCCAGGCCTATCTGAACCTGGGGATTAAGTCTACACCACAGATGCTGAACTGGGGGTGGGGTAAGAGAAACTCAGAGACAGCATCTGAAACAAGCTCAAATTTTACTGGCATTGAAGCAGGCTAGACAAAAGGCCCAGGCCAGGTACAGTGTTGGGGCTTTAGCTCCTACCAGCAGCCAGTCTACCTAGAAGGTCACAACCATAGGCAATGCTGGCAGAGTGCCCTAGCACACCCTGTCCTGTAGTTACATAGGGGGGAGCAGCGTGCCCAACATGGAGAGGCTCCAGCCATGCTGCTGAGCAGACCTGCCAGCCGGCCAGGCTGACGCAGCTTAAGAGTTCTTGGGAGAAGCCTCATTTCACACGCTGTCGCTTTGCCCGTCTCCTTTTCTTGCGGGCAGCACGGGGGACAGTTTCCTCGCTAACCTTAGCCGTCTTAGTTGCTGGTGCAGCAGCCGCTGCTGGTGCCGATGCCACTGTCGATGCTGCTGCTGCTGCTGGTGCTGCTGCTGATGCCGATGCCGATACCGCTGCTGATGCCGCCGATGCCTCTGCCTCCACAGGAAGGATGCTTGAAGCAACACACAGGACAAAAAAAAAAAAAAAAAAATCAACCCCCCCCAAGGCACGACAAGAATGTTTCACAGCATTAGTATCCAAGCTGTTGCCTGGGCAGCTGTCCCAATCCTGCCTCCCATGGTGGCCTTCATGGTCCAACCTCCATTTTTATCCACTACAAAGGAACTTTACTAGCTTGGGGTTCCCAATACCCATGGCACCTCATTTCCTGTCCCCAACCACAACCTCCCATCCTACCAGCCCTGCTGGAGG
>NW_017728959.1:2074720-2086720 GCF_001723915.1 Gavialis gangeticus
TATCCAAGCTGTTGCCTGGGCAGCTGTCCCAATCCTGCCTCCCATGGTGGCCTTCATGGTCCAACCTCCATTTTTATCCACTACAAAGGAACTTTACTAGCTTGGGGTTCCCAATACCCATGGCACCTCATTTCCTGTCCCCTCCCCCACCTCCCAAATACTTGTGGTCTAATTCTCTCACAGGCCCTTCAACTTTGCAGTTCTGACTTCCTGCCTTCTGCTCAAATTCAATTTTTTTCTTAAAGCCCCACATCTCCTGCCTTATGCTGTGCTGTGGAACAAGTAGCAAGGATCTTGTCTGAGGCTCATTTCTTCTGACAGCAGTGCAGGGAAAAAGCACGTGCAATCTGTATAGCCACCCAACACCCTGCATGGCAGAGATCTCACTGCAGAGCAAACCGACATTGACTGACAACCCAATAGAAGTGATGGATGATTCAAGCTGAGTATATGGGGCAAGGTCCACCCCCTCTCACTCTGAGCGCTCACCTGGATGAGGCAGTGTCATCACCCTCTGGCTTCCTCTCCAGCACAGCGATGAAGAAACCATTTGTCAATGTTTCTTCCGGGGAAGCTCGGAGGCAGCACTCAGACCCTAGGAAGGTGGCAAGGCCTCGCTGGGGCCAAGAGGGCAGCACATTCACCAACCTATGGGAGAGGGACAGGCAGGGATGCCACAGTCAAAACACAGCTTGCTGTCCCAGTCCATTGCTGCTTAGTCCAAAAACACAACTGCTGTACTGCAACAGATGCCTAACAGGCAGCTGGGGCAAGCCACTTGCAGCAGGAGGTGGCGGAAACCTGGCTTAGCACTGTAGCAGGAACCCCCAATCCACAGCCAAGGAGTTCCAAGCTGTGCTTGTTCTAGTGGGTTACCACTATGATCCCACTCCTACAGAGAAGTGGAGGCACGTACACTTCCACTGTGACCAGCTGCAGGGATGCCTGCCTGAGAATTTCACTCCTATCCAGCAAAGGACAGCAAGGCAGACCACCAACTTCCCATGTAGCACATTTGCCCCAGTCACCCTCCCCCACCCTTTTCAGCCCTGCAGCCTGCTGGCACCTGAAGGCTGCTCCATATTCCTGAAGCACATCCCGCACTACGTCCTCATTCTCCTCTCGATGCACAGAGCATGTTGAATACACCAGGCGCTGCACACCAGGGAACCGCAGTGCTCGGGTCAGGACCTTGCGCTGGAATCCAGCCAGTGCCTGCAGTCGCTCCAGGCTGGGGGGGCCCTCTGGGCCTGGCAGCCGGTTCACCATTCCTAAGGCGCAGGGGGCGGGAAGATGCATCAGACAGCCAAGGCAATCTGGGTCCCAAACCAGGAAAAGGGGCATGGATCAGCCATGGGTCTGAGAACCCTCCCCAAGGCAGGAGTGAGCAGCCATGGTCTCCCCAGACAGGGGCCAGGAGGCAGTGTAGTGACCAGTGGCTCAGATGGGTACTGGTTTAACAACTCCCCACCTTCTCACTAAATGGTTCTGGTCCAGCTCCAAGAGGACAGCCACCCCCAGCCCTTTACCTGAGCCACTGCATGAGGGATCCAGCAGAATGTATTTCACTTCACGGTATTTGGGGTCGTAAGGGTCAACTGTCAGGAAGTCTTGATTGGCCAGCTCATAGCAGGTTGCCCCAGCCCTCACCAGCATGGTACTCATGGTGGTCAAGCGCATGATGTCCAGGTCAAAGGCAAAGATCTGTCTGAATTGCATCCCAAGTTCCAAAGAGCGGTGTGAAGCAGACCAACCCCAGCATGGGCACCAAGCATCACAGAGACTGTTCAGCCTGTCAGCCTATTTCCCCACTACACTAGGGTACCCCCTTTATGCCACTGTCCCCAAGTACATGGGAGCACACCACAGGGCTGCATCCCTGCACGTCAGTTTCAGAGCAGCTGTTATTAATGGCTGTCAAAATGACTTGGAATACTTTTTAATTCCCTTTCATGTCCCTCTCCAGCTGCCAATCTGTCCCAGCCTTTTAAAACCCGCTCCTCCTCATCCTCGATTTGACCATGGCAATTGTAGGTCTCAGACAAATATAGCTGGCAAGACAAGCTGAAAAGGCCTCCATATTCATACACCCCTCCCTGATTGTTTGCCCTTTCCTTTTTGCAGTCTTGCTTTTAACTCCTTTTCTCCTACCGTGTAGCAAGGACATTCTATTCACAGCTTCAGCACCTCCCACCAAGGGAACTATCCCTCCAAACTGCAAGCATCTTCCTCCCCATCTCTCACTTAGAGGCTTCCCTCCTTAATAGCTTTGCCCCGCAGCTCACACTCACCCCTTGTTTTTCAGGATGGCAGCTAGATGGCTGGTCTTGTTTCCAGGGGCAGCACAGGCATCAATCACATGGGAGCCCAAGGAGGGATTCAAGAGGAAAGCAGGGAGGCAGCTGGCCTGAAAGGAAGGCTAACAGTCGGAGCCTAGTACAAACTCCCCCACAATACAATGGCTCAGTCTCTCCACACCACTTTCCACAGCCAGTCCTTGTAGCCCCCATGAAGCCAGAATCGTCCCTGTGCTGTAGAACTGTGTTCTACAATGAGAGCATGACTTCTTAGTCCCTGAGATCAAGCAGCACAAATAGTGTAAACTGCTCCCATTCTTCACAGTGAGCCTGGATGTCACTGACAGATGACACCCTTAATTCTCTCATTACTCTTTAAAACTTATCCAATTCACATCCCTATTCCTCCACTCCAGGTAGGCTCACATCTCGCCAGGTACCAACAGCTACAACCACCCACCATCTAGTAGCCAAAGCCTTCTTTCAGGTTGTGGTTTTATATGTCATGGGTACAAAATATTAAAACTAGAACTGAGAAGAAAGCACAAGTTTTTGACATCAAAAGCTGCTTCACATTTTTATATTTAAAATATCCCACCCACTTTTTTTTCCAGATTTATCTGTATCTGTTGGATCAGAAAGCTGGAGAAGTTAGATCCTGATAGCAACAGAGCATGAGCAGTAGCTTAAATGCAGCCTTCATCCTTCTCTCACAGCCTTTGCCTACACACTCCACCAGCTGTCATCAAGCAGCAGGAGATCCCTTTATCATGCTCCCCTCCATTCCACACAAAATAGTCCCTGATACTTCCCACCCCACCATGGTGACTTTTTTTGCCCAACACTGCACTGACCTTATCCTGCAACACAATGTGTCCTGCCATGTAGAGATAGTTCTTGTGGAAATCTAACTGTGGATGGAAGATCAGCAGATCTGGCAGATGAAGATCCAACAAGAACTGCTTCTCTGAGAGGGAACACAGGTCCTTCATGCTGTCCCAAGACCATGAGTGTGTGAGGAGAGAAAAAGAATGATACAGTGGAAGACACACCCTGCTTCATACACTCCCGTGCTCAAGATACATCACAAGCTAGCTAGAAAATCCCCTTTTCTTTTGATCCAAAACCCACGCCCTAATTTTACTTTGGGGACCAGTCAGCATGCAAGTGGATAGGATGGAATGTATAGTGTATGATCATGGAGATTCCAACCCACCCGCTGCCATTACTGGGGTGGATACAGTCTAGTGACACTCATTCTCATATAAAACCCTGCCACCTTAGGCGAAGACTCCAGAAAAAGCCAATGCTGGACAGCCCACATCTCTGCGCTATGTGCAAAGCTTCCCACATCCCACCTGCAGGCCGAGCATCTGTCACAGCTTGCCTGAGGAGGATAACAAAGACCAGAAAGCAGATGACAGCTCAGTGCAGGAATGGTTTACCTGGTTGCTTTGCCCAGATAGGCATAGCCCTGGCGTTTGAAGTAGTCAATCACCTCCTCCACACTAGTTTTCAGGGTGTTCACGCGGACATAACGTGGCACTTGAGGGGCTGGGAAAACAAAGTCAGATTATAGAGGCATATGCCAGAACCCCACACCACCCGGCTCCAAGAATCACACAAGAGAGATGAGCAAGGTGTGGGCACACCTAGCCCAGCCTATAAGCCATCATTCACAGAGAGCCAGGTAAGCAGAAGCCTAGCTCCCACGGATCCAGCATCCAAAACGAACCATAAAAATCACCGCCCTATTTGTGACCCTTCTACCTATTAAGACAACAGCACAAGCACTGACCATCCCTGGAGACGCAGGGTTTTAAATGAGCCACAGGCTGCTGCAAGCCACACAGCACACAGGAATTGCCCCCATCCAGGCTCGGCACAGGCCCCTCACTCACACCCATGCCTGGGGCCATCTCACAGCTGTGGAGGGGAGCATTCCTCCATCCTTTCCATACCTTGCCACATGCCTGGGCTCACCCCCGGGACTGGCACCAGCAGATCCTCATTGCGGTTCACTTTCTTCCAGACCTTAAGACGGGCCAGCTCAGCCTGCAGCCGGGCCCGGTGCTTCAGCATCAACACTTTCAGGCGGCCTCCACATTTCAGGCCTTTGCCGAAGAGCAGGTCGTACACCAGCACCTACGGGGGAAAGAAGTGGAGGGGGTCAGGCCCTGTCCTGTGACCCGGCACTCTCCCTGACACATCCCGTGCAGCACGGTGTTACCTTGGCCAGGTGGGGGGACAGCTTCTTCTCGGCCTTGAGCAGGGCGGCGCTGGCCAGGATGGAGTCCAGGACGGCCGAGTAGCGCAGCGTCTCGGACACCAGCGCGTACAGCTGCTTCACGTTCTGCGGGGACACGGGGCCGTGAGGCAGGGCCCGCCCCGCCGCCCCTCCCCGAGCCCGTCACCAAGGCCCGGCGCGCCCCGCGCGGCCCCCCGGCTACCTGGAAGCGGCTGGTGTACACCAGGGTCTTGAGGGAGCCCTCCCGGCGCTGCAGCCCAGCCAGGACAGACGCGGCCGCGCTGTAGAGCGCCATGGCCCCGTTCAGCACCCGTTCCCCGCCGCACCCGCTCCGCTGCGGCCCACCCCCGGCCGTAGCTGCCTCACTGGCGGCGACTGCGTAAAGCACGACGGCGGCACGACACCCGACGGCCGCGATTTGCGGCAGCTCTGCTCCGGGCCCGCCTCTTCCGGGCCCCCCCGCGCGGAGGGCGCAGCTCGGCCCCGGAAGGGCTCCGACCCGCGTGGCGGAGCCGGCTGCCTACTGACAGCCCCCCAGGCCTCAGCAAGATTTGGGAGCTAGGTTCGGGCTGGGATTACAGCTAGAAATTCATGTGGGATCACCGCAAACCACAGGACTGCCAGCAGGGGGAGGGCTAGGAAGAACCCTGCCCGAGCCGAAGCACGTGCCAGTCTGGCAGCTGACAAGCCCTCGAGCATGAATCGGGGATAGGCGTGGGTTGGGATCATGGGGGGAAATCCTCTTCAGGTTGCAACAGCCACACAGCTCTGCTGTTGGGGGACTCTCCCCAAGAAGACTAGGCGAGTCTTGCCCCCCCCCCCAAAACTTGGTTTGTGAATGCCAAGCTGTGAACTCACAGGCCCGAGGCCTTACTTCACATTTTTTCAGATCCTTAAAACCGGGGGACATTGCCCCAATCTCTTGATTTCCAGCCAGAAAAAAATGTTGCAGTTATATCTGGGTAGTGAGGAATTCAGCTTCTAAAAGCAAAATCTAAAATTTGTGAGGCTGATTAGGTGTGTCTGACCACATAGGATTTCAGATGTAGTGACATGACTCCAAGACTTCCCATAGTACAGGACAGGGGGGAGGGGAGCAACTTATTTTTCTATGGTCTCCATTGCTAGTGGTCTGTCTTGCTGCTATGAGCTTTGCAGTCGTGCTTATTTGGTGCTGAACATTGCTTTGTGACTATTAATTTCTAGCATAAAAAGGTGAAAGAGATGCCTGGGGAAGATGTAAGTGGAAGCACTGATTCTAAGGAGGATGTATTCCGTGCTTTTCTGCATGAATTGCAATGGTTAGAGAAAGAAGGCTTCTGAAAGGAGGAGTCAGTTTGGGGCTGCGGTGCTGGTAGGCTTCATAGAAATACACCAAAGCCAATGTGGGGACAGTCCATGCTGTTTTTCATGCACGATTCTGTACATCACTCTTGTGCCAATGTCCCTTTCTATGGGGTCACTTAGATGACCAAACTGTTTGTCCTTCCATTGTTGTTTCAAGCCTAGAGTCTTCGCAACGTGAAGATGAATTTCTTGCACAGTTTAGATTAGCTTTTGGACCCATGTGTCTGTTAGAACCTTTGGTTGACAATCATCTATGATCCCGGATTCGGTCCACCAATTTTCTGAGAGGCGCAAATTTTTTGTCTGCAGGTCATTGCCAAATGAGGTGTGGCTTCATGGACCACCACACTGCCTTTAATGGTCATCAAAATTAATGGTAAGTTCATATCCCAATCTTTTTCAGTTGTCTGTACTACTTTGCGTATAGCTGTTTTCACTCTTTTGTTAGACCTCTCTACTTGTCCAGATGACCTGTTTTGGGGATGACCTGCTATATGGAGATGTTGTTTAATTCTAAATGCCAAGCATATTGCTTTAGTTATTTGTCCAACAAAATGAGGACCCTGATCTGAGTTAACACAACGAGGAGTTCGCCATCTAGATTACCTCGATTACTATCTTCTCTGTGGTCTTGTCAATATTATTCCTGGTAGGATCCATTTTGTAAATTAATCTACTATAACTAAACAATAAAGATTGCCTCTTTCTGTCTTTGGCAGTAGCCCAATAAAGTCTATTGGAAGACGAGTCTGTTGTTCCTCAACATGTTGGTCCTTTAACCACCTTATCGCCTGCGTTGTTAGCAGCACATGACAAACAATTGTTAATAAAGTTTTCAACATCATTGTGAATGCATGGCCACCAAGCAGTTGATTCTAGTCAGGCAACTGTTTTGTCAGTCCCGAAATTCATAGGTTCATAGACATTAGGGCTGGAAGGGACCTTGGAAGATCATTGAGTCCAGCCCCCTGCCCAAAAGGCAGGAAGTCAGCAGGGATCGTAGGATTCCAGCAAGATAAACATCCAAATGTCTCTTGAAGGCGTTCAAAGTAGGTGCTTGAACCACCTCCGGTGGCAGGCTATTCCAAACCTTGGGGGCTCAGACAGTAAAGAAGTTCTTTCTTATGTCCAGCGTGAAAAGGTCATGGAGGAGTTTGTGACAGTTCGATCTTGTCATCCCTTGGGGCGCTCTGGTGAATAGACATTCCCCCAGATCCTGATGAGCACCCCTGATAAACTTATAGGTAGCCACCAGATCACCCCTGAGGCTGCGCTTTTCCAGGCTAAAGAGCCCCATAGCTCTCAGCCTGTCATTGTAAGGTCTGTTTTCCAGTCCTCTGATCATGCGCGTGGCTCTCCTCTAGACTCTCTCAAGCTTCTCCACATCCTTTTTGAATTGTGGAGCCCAAAACTGGATGCAGTACTCCAGCTGCAGCCTCACCAGGGTGAGTACAAGTGGAGAATGACATCCTGGGATTTGCTTGAGAAGCATCTATGGATGCAAGCCAGCGTTTTGCTCTCAGCATTGCATTGAAGGCTTATGTTTATCTTGTGGTCAATCATGACCCCCAAGTCCTTTTCATCCTAAGTGCTAGCCAGTGTAGCACTGCCAAACCTGTAAGCACGCTGTGGGTTTTTCCTCCCAAGGTGGAGAACCTTGCATTTTTCAGTGTTAAATGCTATCAGGTTCTCGTCTGCCCATTTCTTGAGCCTGTCATGCCCTCCTGTCCTCAGGTGTGGACGCTTTACCCCAAAGTTTGGTGTCATCTGCGAACTTGGCCAGTCCGTTTGTGATACTAATGTCCACATCATTAATGAAGATGTTGAACAATATAGGCCCAAGGACAGAGCCTTGAGGGACTCCACAGGTTACAGGGCAAATGCCCATAGTCGTTCGTGTGTGCGAGAGAGTAATTCACTCTTAGGTACAACCCAGATGGGAGGATCTTCTTCCTTTCTAGCTAAAACTAGTCCGGAGGAGTTCTGCCAAATACTCCAGGTTCTAAATTTCTTTTGCCCCACTAATTTTCGAATTTCAACGTCCCTTTTCTGTCAGCCAATTAAATCAATTGGATTGGGGATGGTGGGCATATTTTTTGAGACGGGGGAGATCTCCATCTCAGGCATGATCCATTCAGGGCCAGATTTAGCTCCCATCTTTACAGCAGCATCTGCCTGATTATTGAAATCGAATTTGGGTCCACCTTTCTGATCTACTTTTCCCAGTCAAACTTGATTGCTGTGCTACAAGGTGCCAGGCGAGCTGCAGTTTCAACAGGTGGGCAATAGGCTTACCATCTGACAATTTGAGTCCTCTTCACTTCCATACTGAGAGCCAGTCTATCAATGCATGAGTGATCCAATCGCTATCTGAAAATATGACTACAACATGGTCAGGTGGTGTATTTTGTAATGCCACAATGATAGCAACAATCTCAGCTGAGTGGGGTGAACAACTCCCACTTACAATCTTTTCCACACTTTGATTAGATGACACTCTTACTGCAGTATGGTAAGATGACCCATCTACAAACCAGGTGATGACATTAGGATCCTGAGGAGGATAGGTTTCTCCTCCTGTATACCAGGCATTTTCTGGTTCAGGATTATCTATGGACGCAGGAAATGGGCATTCATGATTATCACCATCTATACAAAGCCCATACAGGGCCACTGGGGTGATTCCCAGGACATCAGTGTTAATGCCACAATTTGGCAGCTCACTGGTCCACTTTGCAATATGTGGAGAGGACACTCTACGCTTTGATTTTTCCAGATACTATGTACTTGATAGGCATATGTGATGTTTTAAGTGTAATGGGCACCATGCTCAGGAGGTACCTCCAGTGATATACCGTCCACGGAAGTGCCAGAATTTCTTGTTCGCATGAAGAAAATTCTCTTTCAACAGCTGTTGGGGTCCTGGAAGCATAGGCCACTGATATCTTATGGGTGCCATGATCCCGTGAGAGACTAGCTCCAATAGAACGGTTAGTTGCTAATTCAAGAATAAGGGGACTATTTACACGAGGCTATGCCAAGGCTGGGGCCTTTGTGACAGCAGTTTTAAGCTGCTTAATGTCCTCATAATTTTCTGGACCCCACTTACAGGGCTCTCCTTTCTTTAGGAGATGGTACAGGGGTGCTGCATTTTCTGCAAAGTTTTCAATAATCAACAGTCATCAAACACATCCCACATTTGGGTAACAAAACCGTGGCAATATACAGCGGAGTTGTTGAACCCCTGTGGTAGGCATGTGAAAGTGTAGTGTCGTTTGTTAAAAGAAAAGGCAAATTTATACCAACAACTTTCTGCAAGTAGTATTGTGAAGAATGCATTCTCAAAATCCAGGACCAAGAACCACTGAGCACCACTGGAAATTGCAGCCATTACCTCTGAGTATTTCACAGCAATGGGTGCCAAAGGGTGCAGTGTGGCAATTCAACACTCAATAATCCACAGTTAAGTGCCAGATTATTCCATCCGCTTTCCTCACCGGCCAGATCAGTGAATTCCAGGTGCTTCGAATCTCTATGATCATAGTCTATTCTAATAAAGCATCGATGGTGACTTTTGTACTGGACACTGCTTCACTGAGAAATTTATATTGGCACTGGAGTGGAGGGTCAGTTCCTTGAACCCTTACCTCCTGATCACTTCTCCCACAGAAGAGCTTCCACCTACCCCAGACCAATTGGAATTTACTGGCCATTCAAGTATGTTTCCTTGCCATGCAGGCAGGGACAACTCTTCACTTGCTTTTATCATAGCACAGTGGAGACAGGCAGGTACCTCTAGAATCTCTGCCTGTTGTGGCTTCAAATCTCCAATTCGAATTTCCCTATTGGGCAAGTCAATCACCATGCCAAACTTCTGCATGATGTCCATGCCCAATATTCCTATACCACCCAGTTTCAACAAGCCAAATTTAGACACTCCATTTTGGTTTCCGATTCGGAATGGCTTCAGGTCAGTGAACCCCACTGAACTTTCATTCCCATTGAAACCTTCTAACCTTTTACATGTCACAGGTGTCCAGTTTTTGAAGACCCTGCTCTCATTGCTAACCAATGCAAATGTGGCACCTGTGTCCAATAACATGTTTGATCTTATTTCACACCTCAGTGTTTCTTGTTGATCCCTGAAAGTCACTGGGATCAATGACTGTCCCCAGTCATCAAAATTTAATGGTGCCGTGGTCACCTGGGGAGGCCTGAGAACCACTAGGCTGTCTCAGTGATCAGAATCTGAGACTGAGGAAACACTTCTTGGAGGCCCTGCCTCAACCTTTTCTACACTACTAGCATTATATCTAGCTTTCACAACCTTCTTCTCACAAAGATCTGTAAGCCTCTTTAACATATCGTAACATATTCTCATATTGTAACAGTTCCTTCCACACAGTGTACCTTAAGTTAGAAGGACACTTCTATCAATCAAAATACCTTTTTCCTCCTGGGAACCATCAAAATTTCTCCTCGAGTCAAGTTGCTTCTGACTCAGGGTATCCTTAACGAAACACACTTGTGGCTTACATCCTCTAGTATCATTGCCACTCTTAGCACTGGAGTTGCCTCTGCTACTATTCTATTCATTGGGCTTAGGCTTTCATTTCCAATAGCTTTTCCCTTTGCCCTGCTTCCCTTCAGAAGCCTTTGTGCTAACTACTGCAATCTTTCCTTTATGGGAAGGATCTTGCTCTGATTGATTCATTTCATGCCTTCACGGGCCCAGCAAGCCAATTCCTCAAGTTCCAATTCGGCAGCCCCAACTCCCAAGTAGGTTTTCAGCTGCCTGGTTAGCACTTGTAGTAATATTGGCTACAAAAGACCAACTCACAGGATCATCATAAAATTATAGTTTATTAGACGAATACAAAAGTCAGATCATAAACCTTGGGGCTGATCCCTTCAAACACATACACATTCATGCACACTCACACACTCACAGTGGCTAGCTATGAACACTAAGCACCTGTGTCAAGATATACCTATCCCCAAGCACTGGAGTCCACCATCGATGGCCAGTCAAGGCTTCTTTCAGTGCGATGTTGCTTCAGAAGGGGGTCGCCAGCTGGTCCTTCTGGGTGGGCAGGCAGGGTGCTGGTCAGGTCAAAGAGGGCACCATTGGAGGTCATTCTTTGCTGCCTTTTATCCGTCTCTGGCAGACTTTGGTGACTCCCCAATTTTCAGGCTTATCCAATCTGGGGGTCATTGACCTTGTGGGATGTCCCCCGTGGTAGTTGCTGGATGGCAGCTGTCAGTCCCAGGGGTCACTTCATCAACAGACTCCTGAGACTGCACGTACCTGCAGATGTTTGATTAATTCACTGCTGTGATGAATAGGGCTCTGGAGGCAGTTGATCCGGGGGGGGGATTCAGTCCCAAGAGTCAGTCTTCGGTGTTGATTAGTTCAAACCAGGGCTTCTGTACCTTTAACAGTGAAGTTTTAGGGAGTTCCTGGCTCTGTATTGATCCTTTCCTCTCCTTAGCCTGTGGTTTCCTAGGTGTTAATTGACACTCGTTAACTTGTTATCCTGTCTAGCTACTGTGTTATGCAATCAGTCAAGATTTGTTCAGGGACCAGAAGCCAGGGTTCAATTCACGCCCTTGCTAACGTTACATGGTACAACTTACTTTTAAACTTAAAGTACATTTGTTACAAAGTTAAAAAGCGTAGAATATAAAACATAAAAGGATGAAATACTATGGCATATACAACAAATAGACTGAATACAGTGGGGTGGGGTGGGGTTGGGGGGGCATACTGATGCAAAATTCTATTTTATACCCATAAAAGCATCTACAAACTATATTTTTGTTACAAGTACACCTTATATTCTATAAAAGTAATAATAATATAATAAAAGAAGAGGAGGGAGGAAGGAAGAAAAGGCAGAAAAGAGAAAGCATCTAGAAAAGGGGGCAAATACTGCAAAAGGGGCTTTTCGCCATATGGAGGGGCTTCACATTGGAGGTGGGGGGCAGGTAAAAACAAAATTTCTTGCTACATTTACGGCACTTCAAAGGGTCTCACATTGAAGTTGGGGTGTACCCCACCCCTGCCTAGTGTTGTATATGAATTTTGTAGGGTTAAAGCAAGGCTTT
>NW_017728959.1:2086731-2106046 GCF_001723915.1 Gavialis gangeticus
CAGCTGGACAACAGGAGTTAGACCCCTCCTCCATCTCAGGGCTTCCTCTGCTCAATGAAGGCCCTGTGACTGTGCTTCCAAGAAGCCTAGAGTTGCAGCAAATGCACTTGTATCTCTTGACACCCAGTCTGGCACACCAGGGAGACTCTGGCCACGAGAATGTGGCTCTTGGTCTCCACAAGACTCCACCTGTGCTTTGTATGGATTCTGCCCAAGCCCTATCACAGCAGAAATGTATTTCTGACAGGCTGCTCACTCTGACTGGGACCCTGCTCCTCTCCACAGTTCTCCAAGTACTGCCCGGCAACCCAAGTGCTGCCACCAGAATCAACACAGCAGAAGCCACCAGAATCCTCATCCAGAAGCTGCTGGAAGTTCTGCAGAAGCCTGATCCCAGCATGGAAGTCCCCAAAGGCTGAGAGAGACTGGGGTTTCTCTGGAGGTTCTTCTGGAAGGGGGGAGACTCAGAAGGGCCCCAGATGCTGCCATGTTGTTGAGTCTCTCTGCAGATTACATCAGCAGCAGATGGGGCACTGCCAAAGCTTAGGAGTGAACTCACTGGGAGGGAAAAGCATGAGCCCAGAGACTGGGCTGCTGGAGGTGCAGGGACATGTTTTAGATGTGGATCAGGTAGAAGCACAGGTGTGAGGGTAGAGAATGAGAGGACTGTGGGTAACCTCTTTCATAACATTTTATGTCCACAGGGTGAGGTTCAACATCAACATAGAAAGCTGGGAGGAGTGAGCAGAATCTTGTCCAATCTGGAGGGAACATCTGGCACTAGGTGCAGCTCATCATGAAGCAGCTTTGATCCAGGGGATGGAAGTAAAGTGAGAAAGAAGAAAGCAACATGCTGTATTTTTTTTTATTCCAACTCAGATAAAACGTGGATCTGTAAACTTGTAACAAACTGTGTTACCCTTGAATTGAGTTTATTAGTCGCAAATGGATCCATCAGCAGGGATCCTCATTTTCTCTGTTTAAAAATCCAAAATTCTCTGATTAAAACCCCCAAAATCTGTGTTTTTCTGTGATTAAAATGAAAGGCCACTATATATATAAGTATCAGATTAACATAATGTTTTATTGATATATTTACAAATTTGAAGTAATTTGGAAGCCTACCAATGCCTCAATCATTATAATAAAATACATTCTAAATACTGTTGTATATGAATCTTGTAGGGCTAAAGCAAGGCTTAGCCAGTGAGGCCATTTCCTTGTCCTTTCGCCTCCATTTCATTAAAGCGGACATAGCACTTACGAGACGGCTGGCGGAAAAGGGGTACTGTGTAAGGGTTACTGATAAGATATGAAACTAGCTGAATCCGGTCAACAGAGGAGTCTCGTCAACAGAGGAACCTTGGAGGTGGTACAAGGATTATTTTTGTAAGATAAGATTCATCTTAGCAAAAATATATGGGGCATGTAGTCACGAGAGTTAAACTTCAGTGTTCACACTCACAGTGCCACTTAATTGGATAGAATAGTGATTTAGTTAATAGATGATTGGGTATTTTTACAAGCACGAGCTAATCACGAACTAATGCTGACGTATTAACAAAGTATAAAATAGTATTATATCTAGTAGGCGAGGTCCCTCCTCGGAGGCACCTCGCTGCAGCAAATAAAGATTCTGTATCTGACTTTGGATACTTGCTCTGTGTGATCATTGCCCCAGCCTAAAGCGAACTGCATGTGGCTTTAAGAGCGTAAGTCGTAACTATGTATTTTGGTATTTGATTTTGTTTTTTTATCATAGAAAATAAGAGCTCTCCCTGCCCTCGTCGTTCACCAGGACGTGGGTCCAGCTGCGCTGTTCCCACAACTACTTTGTGCTGCTGAGCAGCACTTATATGCCGATGCCCTGCCCCTGCCCATGTCATTGCCTCTCACTCCCAACCCACTGCCACCACAGCCCTGCTTGCCCCCCACTTGCTCCCTCCAGGCACTAACTCCCCCCCAGCTGCACCAAGTCACAGATCCAGCTGTGGATGTCCCACCTGCTGCTTTGTAAAACTGAGCAGTGCCAGCACCTGCTATTCTGCTCCCTGCACGTATCCCCAGGCCCCAGTGGTCCCCATGCCCTTCCAAAGAAACCCTGGGCTGGGGCTCAGGGACTGGGCTGGGCAAGCCCCTTCCCTTCCAGCCCAGCCTTCCCCTACATAGACTGCTTTAGTGAGCAGGCCAAGGGGCTTCAGAACTCAGCCTGGAGGCCACTTCTACCTGGAGCCACCTCCCCCACCTCTCTCTCTTGCACACACACGCACCCCCTGCTGCTACCCCCAGCCCATCTCTCTCTCTCTCATACACACACACACACCACAGACTCTGCTGCCACTTCCACCCCTCCCCCCTGGCCCATCACAATCCCCCTGCGGGGTTACCAGGAGCCCCTTGGGGCAAGCAAGGCTGACAAAGCCCTGTGCCAGGCAGGGCAGCATGTGGGCTAGCCATGCCGCTCCTCTCCTCCCCACACCCTGCCACACAGTGCATCCCCAACTACTGGCTCCAGTGCTAACACCAGCAGCGCTGCCAGCAGGCATCACAGATGCATGCTAGCAGGAAGTTGTGTGGTGGTGTAGGGAGCAGCAGGGCAGCAGCCACTGGCACAGTGGATGGGCAATGCTCGCCCCCAGCACCCTGCCCTGGGCACCACCCCAGCTGGGAAGCGCCCCACCCCAAGGGTGCCTGGCCTGGTGGGCAGGGGCACAACACATGCCCTCCATCCCATGTTGAGCTGCTACCACTGCCACTGCCACCTCAGATGGGCAGTGCCCCCAGTCCCATCCCAACTGGGTTGAGCCACAACAGGACAAGGCAGCCTGAACCTGCCCTAGCCTTGGCCTGCAGTGCAGGACAGGATGATTGTCACCCACACACCCCTGCCCTGCTCCTGCCCACCCTTGAAGATGTCCCTTGCAGCATGACCCTCATCTGGCCCACAGCTGTCCCCCCCCCATCCCTTCTGGAGGGGACCCCCAGCTGCCCTCCACCCTCAGGGCCCAGCCCCCAAAAACCCTACTTACCCCAAAGGCCACTGGAGGGAAAGTGAGTCTGAGCCACCCCTGACTGACTTGGATTTTCAGTCCCTGCTCCTACCCCCTCCCTTAGGGCTTAGGGGTTCCCACCTTTCTGCAAGTAGTTCTTGCAGGCTGGAACTTTACCAGCCTGTAGAGAGAGCTCTTTGCAAGGGGAAAACCTGCATTTTCCTGCTTCAGAGGGGGAAATCTGCATTTTTCTCCTTCAAAGGGGAAAATACATGTTTTTCTGCATTTTTCTGCAGGAAACCGAAAACCCAGATCAATGTCAGGCACCTGACTAGACCTCTTATGTGTACACCATGATCCAGAGGATCAAAGGTACTAATAAACCTAATTGTTATGGTCTTTTCACTTATCTCTTGTTTTTTTTATTTCAATATTAGAGTTGCTGTTAAAATTTATTTGAATCTATTTCCTTAGGTGAACTTTTACAGTGGCAGACTTCTCACACCTTCCTTATTCTCCAGAATCTCTCTGGGGGTCAACAGACTCTAATCTAGCCCTCCCCATAAACAGATTACATTCCAGTGAGATTTAAATAGTCTCCCCTGGCTGCAGCAGCAGGAGACAACAAGATTCAAGTTCACCATGGCTGCACAAAAGGAAATGTCTGCTAATTTCTACTAAATAAGTAATTTGTTAGCATACCTGCTCGTAAAAGACTGTGCCAGGAGCTCTGTATATGCAAGGCTGCTTATGTATCTGTCATTAAACTTTCAAGAACAACTATGAGGCTCCAGACTCCATTTGCCCTAGTGCTATGGCTGAGGGGGAACCCAGGAACCTTGAACAGAAAAAATAATTTAGAAACCTATTTTGTCTCTAAAGTGGCCCTTGTCTAAGGAATTTACATGCTTTTAGAATGGCACAGAGAAGGCCTAGAAAATGAGAGATGTGGGGTTGTTAGGGACATTGTGAGTCAATCCTTATGTGTGAATTAAGTCAACTTAATCCACAGCACAGGTAGGAGCTACTTTCCCCCAAGATCAGTCACTGGCTAGCGATGCAGAAGCAGTAGGAATAGTTCAGTGCAGGCATCTGGGAGAAGTCTGGTCAGTGAGAGGCCATGAAAAGCCCTTTCTGAAGATCCATACTAGCCCTGCTCTAAAGTGATTATGGGTCCTCTTGCTGACACCAGCCTGTCCCTCAGGTCCCAAAGTCCTGCTTTTATATGGAACAAACATTAAGTAGTCCAGCCACTCCCAGAATCTCCTGGGGCAGGCCATTGCCTTCAGACGTCTATATGAACCACACACACCAAAGCTTTTTTCCTGTGTACTACTTTGTTCTCAATAAACCCAACAGTCTTGCTCATGACACAGCTAAGCCAACAGGCACAGAAAGACCTGACAATGCCCCAATACTGGAAATCTAGCCAACCGCATCCCACTTCATCTACCCACCATGCTGACTTCAGATATTCTTGTTCTCTGTAGCTGTTGACCTGTTATTTTGTTACTGTTTACCTGATTCTGGTGACCAGATGTCCTACCCAGCGGTCTGATCTCTACCCTTTCATCTTATTCCTTTTCCTCTCTCCCAGGACAATGAAGCTTACCTCTTCTATCTCTTTATAGGGGAATTTCTTCTCACCCAAAATGATGTCACAAGAGTTTTTTCCTTGGAGTTTAGTTGCATGAACTCTCTGGATTACATCCCTATTGCCCTGTGGACCTAGTGCATCTAGCAAACAGTCTCTCACTTGCCACATGACAGAATTTGCTGTCCCTTGCTGAGCACACTGGGAAACTGCTTCCAGTGGCTAACAGATCCCTGAAGAGGGTGTGGATAGACATATTGATATTGAATAGTACCCATATAAGTTGTTGTAACTGTTACGTCTGCTTGCTTTTATAGCAATACAAGTCTAGCAATACCTTTGCTACTTTAACCCTGTTGCATCCAGGTTAAAGGCACAGGGATTTAGCTCATTTATACTGCTATAGATTTCATAGATTTCAGACATTAGGGCTGGAAAGGACCTTGAAGATCATCAAGTCCAGCCCCCTGCCCCAGGGGCAGGAAGTCAGCTTGGGTCAAAGGAACCCAGCAAGATAAGCATCCAAACGTTTCTTGAATGAGTCCAGAGTAGATGCCTGCACCACTTCTGGAGGGAGTCTATTCCAGGCCTTGGGGGCTCGGACAGTAAAGAAATTTGTCCTTATGTCCAGCCTAAAATGGTCTTGGAGGAGTTTATGACCGTTAGTCCTTGTTATCCCTCAGGGCACTCTGGTGAACAGGCATTCCCCCAGATCCTGATGCACACCCCTTATGTACATATAGGCAGCCACCAGGTCACCCCTGAGCCTGTGCTTCTCCAGGCTGAAGAGTCCAGTGGCTCTTCAGCCACTGTATAGGAACATACAGTTTGAATTTAAACATTCCCATAGCATTTGCAACCCAAATATTACAACATTGTTACAGGACAGGAGGACTTGCCAATGAAGCAAACTATTTCCTCCTCACCGCTGGCTAGAATGAAGTGCAAAACAAAAAGAAACAGCAGGAGAAGGGAGAAATCTTTCACTGAAACTGAAGCAATAAAATCCAGTCATCTTTCCAAAGGCTTATTTATCACACAGACAACAAGGTGATCTCTTACCCAGCACATTACTTTTAATAATCCCAAATGACCATTTTGCCAATCCCCTTTCCCTGGAAAGTAGATGTCTCTAGCCATGGTCTTATGATCTCACAGGTCACCCCTCTAGTTCTATAAAGTTCACAAAAAATATAGGACAAGAAGAGGCCTCCGAGGTCATCCTATCCCAATCCCTACTGTGGCAGGGAAGCACATCATATTACTCTGTTCACACTGACTAAGCTCCTTTGTCCTTCTTGAACCAGGTGAAAATGGTCTGGAATTGTGGGTGTTTAACTTCAAAAATGTGTTACCTACATTGTTTCAGCACTTGGCTTGGCTTTTCACAGGAAGCATCCTTTACCCATTTAGCAGACAATACAATCACTAGCCAGCCCCTAGATGTAAAGAGTTATTACAATGGCCTCTGAGCATTCCACAACTCTACCGCATCTGTCATACGGCTCACGGTCTACAACAAGAGATGTGCTCAGTGGCGTTTATCTGGACTTGCTGCTCTTTGCCTGTGATGGTCAGTGATGTCCAGCAGTTGTTATTGCCATTCACAAGAGTCTGGGAAAGGAGAAGGTAGCAGGGATATAAGGAACTCAACAACAGTGTTGGGTCGAAAGGTAGGCATCAGGTCCAAATTCACTTATGTGAAAGGCTGCTTTGGTTTATGCCTATTCTCTGCCCTTAATGAATAAAGAACCTGTTTCCATGTCAATCCCAATCCTGAGACTGAACAACTGAGAACAGTGTAGGCCATAGCCCCTTCCCTGCCAGTAGATCACCACACAGAGAAAGGTGTGTCTATTCCCAGGAGTGAGGGGCTCTTTCTGCATGGAGATCTATAGCTTTGTGGGTTCCTCTGGGTCAGAGCTTCTGTCAGGAGACCGTGTGTGTTGGATCATGGAGGGTGTGAGCAGCACTATGGGCAGGGAGCTGGTGCCCCGCTCATGCCAACACATATCCACAATGGGGTAGAGTTTCCCCTGGAATTCTGCCTGGAAGGTGTAAATGGGGAGAAGCTCATTGGGGCTGTCCGCATTGTAGAAGGTCAGTTCACCCTTCTCATAGTGTAGGTAAATGCCAATGCGCTGGGGCCGAGTTGTGAGCGGCAGTGTGGTGCGTGCAGTATTGAAGGCCTCATAGACCTTACCTTCCTTCAGGCCAATGAGCCACGCACCATGCTCAGGAGACTTGCTCAGCTTGCCTTTGCGGCTGGTTGTCCCCTTGATGATGCCCAGGCGCCAGTGGCTCTTGATGCCAACAAGCACCTCCCAGTAATGCCTGCCCCAGGAGAAGCCCTTGTTCGTCAGGATGCAGTTGCTGGAGTCAAAGCGCTCAGGATTGCTGTCCCGGCGCTGATAGAGACCACACTGCACAACTGTGTTTCCCTTGGACAGCTCCAGGTGAGGGTGTGCAGTTGCCGGGTCCAGTTTCAGCGTTTCTGGAGCTAAAGAAACACAGGGTAATCAGAAGTGCCTGGGGAAGATCTGAGCATCTGGGATTTCTGGCCCCAGGTAAACCACTCAGCTCGAGTGTGTGAGCAGACAGGCTGGGCTCAAGTTAACCCCAAGCAGTTATCCGGGTTAGACCAAGACCAGGACTTGGGATGCTCTGAGAAGACAGGCAGGCCTGGCCACATGCCAAAGAGCACTGACAGAGTTCAATCAGTTTAATGGGCCAGGCCTGGGTGTGGCACTCCTGCCTGTGAGCTCTCAGGTATGCAGGATTGTGACCATGTCAGATAAAGCTTTACATATGTACCTGACTACACTTTTACGTATTCTGACCCAGGCAATTTGGCACATGCCAGGAGGCTGTGAGCCTGTTTATAGATATCCTACTTCAAGCTGTAGGTGGGTGCACAAGTGGGTATAGGACATGCTACAGGAAGCTTAGTATGGACAGCATGGTACCTGGCAGGACTCTGCGATGCAGACGTTTCCATACAGTCATCTTGATGTCATCTTGATGGAAGCCTGGCTTGAAGGAGACAGCGCTGAAGGTCCCTTCCAGTGGATTCAGCTGGGGAAGCTCTGACCTAAAAGAAAAATAGTGTTGAGAGAAAAACACCACAGAGTCTGATAAGAACATTGCGAGTGTTCATGTGAGGCAAAACTACCAGGATCTTATTGGCTGCTCTAGCTGCCATGTGGGAGCTGCACTTCCCACTCCAGACAGTTGGTGTTGGGTAGCTGGGCCAAAGAGTGGGCACTAAGCATATGTGAGCTGAGCTAATTAAAAGCACCCACACGTCACGTGTATCAGTGGCACAGCGCATCCCCATGCTGAGAAAATGGTGGCAGGGTGCTTTGAACTAGAGCACATCAAATATGTTTTAGATGAAAGTGCACCGCCACCATTTTCTCAGCACGGAGGCACAATGTACCACTGATACACATGACACATGAGGCTGCCAGAGTACAACAATTTACATGCTCCAGCAGACTCGATTAATCAAGTCTGCTTCAATGCTCTGGATCTCTAGCGCATTGCAGCAGGCTCCCCACATGTGTGTAAGTACCCTAAACCATGCCAGATGGAGGGTGTGTAGGTACCATGCCATTCTTATTTAGGAGAATGGAACCTGTGGTGTGAGGGACACAAAGACACTTGCAGCCACAGTATGGCTGTAATCTGGCTCCCTCCAGAGACTGTCCAATCTTTATTACAATCCCCCTAGTACAGCCTGGCTACTGAGTGTGGAGGGCCAGGATTCTGTTATCACTTCACATTTCCCTTTCTTTACAAAGAACAAGATTAGCTTACAACATATTACAAAAGTTTAACAACAAACTGTAATCCTTAAAACTATTTACACTGCTGTCCCAACCAAACAATATGTATACTTAAAACTGTAAATGGATGTTTAAAGGTCAAGTCTCTGCAGAGTTCTGCTTAGTCTTCCAGACCTTGTTCTAACTTTTTTAGAGCTCCCATGTCTAAGTGAACCTTTATGATGACTTCTTTGAGAAGAAGGTTCATTTTCATGCTCTGACCCTGTCTCCTTGGTAGTTGATCTTCTTGAGGTGGAATACATTGAAGATGAACCTTGTATTGCAAAGACAGAGTGCAGTGATTTTTTTTCTCTTTTTTCTAATTTCCCCTTGAACTGGCCACACATTTCTAATGCCGCATTACTTGTTCCTCTGAGAATTTTATCTGACCTTTTTATATCTCTGACCCAGGATGGATCATAATCTTTTGCAGGGATGGCAGTAACTACAGTTTCAGTGTCTATTTTGAGTGGACCATTAAGATTTATATTACTGTACCAAGTTTTGATTCTTCTGTTGAAGATATAGTTCCTAGTAGGAGAGGCTTATTGTTATCTGATGGCACTTCCTTCTCCTGAATGACTTCCGCTTGCCTACATGATCTGCACTCCCTTGCAAAATATTCTCTCTTTATTTATTGATGACTATTGTTGTCACTGGTGGTTTGCCACATCTGCCACACATTTCAGTGCTTCCACAATTCAAGTTTCTTGATTTTTTTGCCTCATTGTTACTCTATTTTTATATTGTATCTTAGATCTTGTCTCTTTATTATGTCAGTGTTACCTGATGAAATTTTAGATATACTATTAGCTTATAAGACGTACTACTGTATTATCATTTCTTGCATCTTAACTGCAGTATTCAGTAAGAGCATGAAATGCAGTAAAAAAGATTCGGCTGTACCCCCTGGGTCCTAGTATCTCAATATGGCTGCACAAGGAGCTTCTGAAATGCCCCAAATGCAAAAGGAAAGCATACAGGCAATGGAAGAATAGGCAGGTCACCAAGGAAACATACCAGGAAACAGCAAGAACCTGCAGGGACAAAATCAGGAAGGCAAAGATAAAGAACGAGCTGCATCTGGCAAAGGAGGTTAAGGACAACAAGAACAGGTTCTATCAGTATGTTGGCCAGAAAAAAAGAACCAAGGAAGCTGTGCGTCCTCTGTTAACAAGTCAGGGAGAACTCCTAACTGAAGGTGCAAAGAAGGTGGAGCTACTCAACCATTACCTTGCCTCGGTCTTTACAAAATAATTAAGCTTCAGCCAGACACCTAATAGGAATTATCTGGATAAGGAAGGGGGCAAGATGAAGGAGGAGATAACAAAAGAGATGGTCAGAGAGTGTTTGATGGGTCTGAATTAATTCAAGTCAGCAGGGCTGTATGAGCTTCATCCCTGGGTCCTGAAGAAACTGGCAGAGGAGATCTCAAAGCCCTTGGCAATGATATTTGTGAAGTCATGGGAGAGGCCAGGTACCAGAGGACTGGAAAAGGGCTAATACAGTGCTTCTCTTTTAAAAAGGCACAAAGGAGGACCTGGGGAACTACTGACCAGTTAGCCTCACCTCAGTACCCAGGAAGTTACTGGAGCATGTCTTGCATAATGCCATTTGCAAGCATTTGGAGAAAGAAGAGCTGATTGCAAGCAACCAGCACAGATTTATGAAAAACAAATTGTGCCAAGCAACCTGTTCTCCTTCTTTGACAAAGTAACTACTTGGGTGGGTGAAGGGAATGCTGTAGATACAGCATATCTGGAGTTCAGCAAGGCTTTTGACAAGGTCCCATACAACCTTCTCAGAAACAAACTGGAGAAAAATGGGTTAGATAAAACTACTATAAGGTGGGTAGATAACTAATTCAATAGCTGCAAGCAAAGGGTAATAATTATTAATGGATCCATGTCAGAATGGCAGGAGATTTTGAGTTGAGTCCCACAGGGGTCTGTCCAAAACCTGGTACTGGTCAATGTATTATTAATGACTTGGACGCTGGCATAGAAAGCTTCTTGAGCATGTATGCAGATGACACAAAACTGGGAAGGACTGTGAACATGTTGGAGGATACAAGCATAATTCAGAAGATGCTCGACATATTGGAAATTGGTCTGAAGCTAATAGGATGAAGTTCAGTGCCGACAAATGCAAAATGCTACACCTTGGAAAGAATATTCAAAAAACATAAAAACAAAAATGGGTGACACCTCACTGGATGGCAGCACTATGGAAAAGGATCTGGGATTCCTAATAGATTACAGACTCAATTTGAGTCTGCAGTATGATGCAGCCAAACAAAAGGCAAATGTAGTTTTGGGATGCATCACTAGAAGCATTAGATACAAGACATGGGAGCAGTGTTTCCTCTAAACTGCGTGGTGTGCACGGCTGCGCAGGCATGCCTGGCAGTGTGACATGAGCGCACCTGCGCAGCCGCGCACACCATGCAGCTTAAAGGGATCGCTGTATGGGAGATGATAGCATCTCTCTACCCAGCACTTGGTTAGGTCTTATCTGGAGTACTGTGTGCAGTTCTGGGCTCTAAATTTTAAAAAGGATGTGGAAAAGTTAGAAAGAGTCCAGAGGTGGGCAACAAAAATTATAAAGGGCTTTGAAAGCAAGTCATACAAGAACAGGCTGAAGGAGCCAGACATGTTCAGCTTGTGGAAAAGGCACATATAGTATATGAGAGTATATGATATTAGTCTTCAAATACTTGAAGGACTGCCATAAATAAAAAGGAAAGCACCTTTTTTCTCTTGCTGAAGGTAAGAGGACACATACCAATGGCTTAAAGTTTCAGCAAAGTAAGTCTAGAATAGATATCCAGAAAAGACTTCTTCACTAGTTGAGGACTCTCCACCACTGGAGGTGTTCAAGAAGAGGCTGAACAGGCACTGGTCGGGGATGATCTAGGCATAGATAGCTATGCCTATGTTCTACTATAGGTATTTCCCATGTTTCTAGGCTTTGCTAGTGGTGTCCATGCCCTCTCTCCGACCCCCTGCCACCCTTTATGTTATATGTGTCAACGTGATTTTAAGTCTTTCCAGAGGCATTGGGTCCCCAGGCTAGGGACTTTGACTGGGGTTTGCCAGTACTCCTGCTGGGATCAAAGAAACAGGTTCCTGGATAGGGGGTCCTGTCCCCCTGCTCAGGTTTAGACTGATCACCATATTTGGGGTCAGGAAGGAATTTTACCCTATGATCAGACTGGTATGGACTGTTGGATTTTTTGCCTTCCTCTGTAGCGAGGGGCATGGCCCTCTCCCCAGGACATCTTGAGCATATATTGACATTTTATAGAAACAGGACATGGTCTGCTATGGTTCCCATGCTTTACCCATGGCAGGTTAGGGTGCTAGGTCTATGTTTTGTCAGGGTTGCTGGTAGTCTTATGTAAAGTTTAGATTATGGTTATATGGGATGGTCTGGATAGGGCTGAACCTGCCTCAGGCAGGGGGTTGAACTAGATGATCTACAGAGGTCACTTGCAGCCCTACTTCTCTATGATTCTATAATTCACACCAGTCCCCTGAATAGGCACAGTCCATAACCATTCTTAGGAAATGTTTCCCTACTTCTGGTTCCAGCTGTCATGACTGCACAGCAGGATCCAAGGAGGGTTTACTGGGAGTGAAATGTTTTGGGTGCACATCACTCACCTGGAGATGACTGAGCCATGTTTCTGTAAAACACAAGATGTACAAAAGTGAAGTTAGTGCTGGCAGAGCCCCAGCCACACATTCAAGAATATGCAGGGTCTTCAGGCATCACGGGGTCTCAAAGCATGGGTATACCCTAGCCTGCCTGCTAGAGCACTCTCGCTCACTCCCAAACCATGCTCCCATCTGACCCAGGTGCCAGAGGATGAATCTTAATGCTTCCTCCCCTTACTGCTAGGCTGGGAGGATCACTGGAAGCTTCACAGACAAGAGAGCAAGAGAACTCAGGGACCAGGATGGGAGTGGGTGGTGTAAGGGAGATGGTGTGAAGAGAAGGCTGGACAGGGTCCAGTGAAACAGAATTGTGCTCAATTATTTATACCACTATGCCCTAGGCAGGCATGGCAAGGTGCCCAGTTCTCCACTCTCCTTGCCAGGATACATGGGGCTACCTAACTCCATCTTTTCCTGTTGTTGACGGGGAGGGGGAAATTGTGGTGAAGTCTGTGGCTCTATTTTCTTCATGGGAGCAGGAGTCGGATACCTCGCTCTCTCCTCTATCAGTGGGATGCCTAGGAGAGTACCTGGGATGCCTGGGAGAGTACCTGGATTTCTACTTCCAGGGAACCTCCATGGGGACAACTCAACTCCATGGGGACAACTCAACTGACTGCTTTCCCAGTGGCATACTTAGGGAAAATGTGCCTGTGAGCTGAGGAGGCTGTCCCCTCTCCAGGCTTTTGCTATATATTCCCTTGACAGGAAGACTTACCCGGATGAAATCCAACTGACTTTCATTGTTGAGTTTCTCTAATGAACTCTCTACTTCCTTTAACTTCTTCAGGGTGTCTGATGTCTGTTTGACGTGGGACTCAATAGAGGCAATGAGGCGAGCAGCCTTTATTTCAGTGCTTTCCAGGAAGCTGGCCTTTTCCTCGTCGATGTAGCGATGCAGCTCCTGAAACTCCTTCCGGATCACCCACTTGAAGACATCTGACTCATTCTGCAGGGACACTGCAAGTTACCAGAGTGGCAGGAAAAACCCTGTGACAGGGGCAGGGTGGATTGGCCTGTTTCTGCTAAGCAGAGCTCAGCAGGATGTTCTTTGTCAGCAGACCCTAAGGCAGACCAAAGGTGAAATGCAGGTCACTGTCTTTTACAAGACAGCCTAACTTCCTAACAAACAAAAGCAACTTATGAATACTACAAACTAGATCCTATTCCACCTGTTGGGCATCTAAGTGGAATTAGACACCTAAATGCATGTCTAGCCAACCCTGTTCAAGTCCCTGAAAATCCTTGCGTTTACTTTTGTGACACACCATCATCTTAGCCTTGAGTGACAAAAAAGCAGTAAGGAGGAAGAGGAATCACCATCTTTTACATTAACAGTTTTTCAGGAACTCAAGCATTTACCTGCCTAATAGGTCTAATAGGATCTGGCCCTACAAGGAACAGCATGTCATTCTCCATTTTATTTGGAATAGCATGCTAGGACCTGTAGCCTGTAGAGGCTGTTTCTGAAATATAGTATATCTGTTCAAAAAAAATCAGACATTGTCAGCCTTCTGGAAGGCCAGAGTCCTGATGTCCTTGCTTGGACGAAGTCTGGCTACCCCTGAATCGCACCTTTCCTGTGAGGGAAACTAAGTCCTTGGCCCAAATGCAAACAAGGCTGGAATGAAAGCTTTTGCTTCACTCACCCAGCTTAGACTCAACTGAGAAGGTAGAGTCTGTGCAAGTGTTCCCTGTGTCATACACTGGATGTCATATGCACCTCTGCTATAGAGGAATACCACATTTTCCAGGGCCAGGAAGTGATGCCCAATATGGAAAAATGCCTTCAAAGGGATTAGCAGATGGAAAATGAGCATCAAGCCAAATCTAGCCCATCTATTGACTCCCCACTTTCCATGTTTTAGCAATATAAACTATCGGTATTGACCTTGTTGGAAAGTCAGCTCTGGCCAGGGTGTTTTCTACCAGTGTTATCTCACCTGCAAGGACATTAAGTCAAACCAGCTTTGAACACTGAATTTTCCAGCCAGCATAAACTCCTGCCAGGAGGCTCTGTGCCACAAGAGACAATCACTAGAAAATAGATATTTTTAATTCAGAGCTTGTGGGAAGAATAACAAATCCCTTCCCCCACAAGGAGCAGGCATGGAGGATTAACTGCCTGCTGCTATTTTGAGGAAGCAAGGTGCTTACTCACCTGCCAAACACCCAGCCAAAGCATATGGAAACAAGGGGAGGCTGGCACTATGTAGACTGGTTTGGTGGGACTTTTGAGACAAAAGGAAGAACTGCTCCCAATGTGAGACACAAGGAACTACAGGATTTACTGTTCATATTGCTAGAGCACCCAAAGACCAATCATGTCAAGCTTCTGATATGCAAGGTGGTGTATGAGTGTGTGGTGGGAAGCCCCTGCCTCTGACAGCTTGCAATCTAAGAGACAAGACATAAGACATACCAAGTAGATGATATAAACAAACAAGCTGGCTAAGATAAAGGTAGCTAGGATAAGAAACTAATAGGATGCACATAATTCTTAACCAGTCAGGAGCAGTGATGACATAGGGGGCTCCCCCGGCTGCAAATGCTGGGAAGCTGACTCCTCCCTGCACTCACCGCAATTCGAATTTTATTGTTAACCAGCTTGCTCATGTGTTCATCCAGGTTCCTTTTTTGCTGCTGGACTTCAGTTAACAGCACAGAGAGCTCCTCCTGCAAAGGAAGTACACGCTTCTGTTAGACAGGAGTTTCTGCCCGAGACCACTCCAACCAAAGGAGTGGCCAGGCTGCTCACATATCCCAGATCTGGTTCTGGAGCCCATTCATGTCTCATTTGTGCAAGCCAGCCTGCCCTGGAAGGGAACTGGCTTCACTTATAGAGAATCATGTTCCATGTTCCTTTGTTCACTGGCTTCCCAGAATGGCTTCACTAATAGGATATAAAGCATTAAGAGATAATATTCTTCTGGGCTAAATGGAGAATGAATTCATGACCTTACATCCCTTCTACCCTAGCCCACCAATAGGCCTTTTTAATATCACATTACTTATATATTCTTAATGCTAGCAATCAGGGCAAACTCTGAACAGGGAAATAATGTTCTGTCCTTTTAAGAATCCTCCTATAGGCTTATTTATGTAAAATATCTTCTTTCTTTTCTTTCCTACATGAATGTATACTGTTAAATAGCTGCTGCATTCCACTCCAGAGGTGGCTGCATTATAGTGGCAACCCAAGAGACAAGTATATGAAATGCAACACTCCCCACCAAAATCCAAATCCTTCAAACCATAAAAAAGCCAAAATACACAAAGATCTTGCAATGTTCAAGTATCGTCAAATCTCTAAGAATCCGCAGATGTGGAAATTAAGGTCCCAAGAGCTAAATTCACTTGGTGACAGAAGATATGCTGCAAGATACAATTTATAACATATGCGTGCAGCAACATACTAAGCTGCACAGTGAAAGGACACCATCAGCCTAATACTGTCAGTTTATAAAAATAAATCAGTAAATGAAAGTTGATAGGACTTTTATACAAATGCTTGTTCCAAGCCCCCATCCAATTTTTGTGGTTGTCAAATCCCATTTCCCTGTTTTAAAGAATACATTTTCACAGCGGGGAGAGGGGTGCTATTAGAGCTGGCCACAGCCATCTGACTGGTTACAGGCAAAAGTCCTTCTCTGCACAGCCTGACTAGACTAGAGCCTTGCTACACTAGGGAGAGCAGGGCCAGAGGTGGACAGTTCTTTTGACAGAAGTTTTGTAGACAGAGAACAGCCACCACAGGGAAGCTACCAGAACGTGTGCGTACCCATGCAGCTCCTGTGGTGCCTCACAGCTTTGGCTGGATCTCAAGGCTCCCCTGTTGTGGCATAACCTCTTCTTTCTGCTGGCAGAGCAATGCCAGTTCTCTGAATGGCAAGCTTCTGCCACCACCTGGCAGCTGACAGAAAGTGTGCATAAACCTGCCCATGCTTTCTCCTAGCTGCCAAAGCAGCTTTAACAGGTGGTGCCTCCTAGGGTGCACTGTGCCTCCTGCTGGCACTGCAGTGGGAGTGGAAATGCATAGCTCCAACTGCAGGGGCTTGAACATTAGGCCTGTGCGAAGCGCCTAGTATTCACTTCAGATTTGGCCAATTCGGGGGACAGTGATTCGATTCAGTGATTCAAATCTCTATCCCAAATCAATTCAGCCAAATCTGATTCGGAGAGTCAGCCACCGCCAAATTGGCCCCATCCCCTGCTTGCTGTCAATGGCTGCCCTGCCCGCGCTCCCAGCTCTTTAAAAAAAAATTTTAAAGTCCCCATTCTCTATGCTGCCAAGCAGGGGGGGCAATCCCCGCTGTCCCCCACTGCCCTGTGCTGCATGGGGGGCTCTGCAACGAGCCCCCTGCCACCTCTCCCAGCCCCCCACCCCATAGCTGCCCTGCCCGCCCCAATTCCCAGCCTTTTAAAAAAAAAAAAAAAAAAGCCCTGAGTCACTGGCTCCTACCAGGTGAAGGGATGATCCCTGCTGCCCCGCATTGCTCCACGCTGCGTGGGGAGCACTGCCACAAGCCCCAGAAGCCCTGAGGCCACTGCAGCAGCCAGTGAGTGGTAGCTTTTTTCTTTTTTTTAAAGGGCTGGGAGCTGGAGCAAACAGGGCAGCCATGGAAGGGGTGGGGCTGGAAGAGCGGGCAGGAGTTGGGGGGCACTCAGCAGGGCTGGGGGAGCAGGCAGGGGATGGGAACTGGCAGGGATCCCTCCATGATCCCCTCCTCCAGCCTCCCCTCCCCCACCCCTACTTACCAACATGGAGTTTGGGTCCAGTTCCCTGCTGCAGCGAGTGGGGACTGCCCAAATCATCGAAGCTCTCTGAATCTTTTCCACATAAGTAACTGGTGCCTCCTGAACCTGGGAGGGGCACCCACAGAAGCCGCTGACCTTGGGGTGGGGAGGGGGCACCAGCCCTACCAACAGCATCAGTATCGGCTGTGAGGGGGGACACCGTCCCCACTGGGGACCATGTGCACCCCGTGCACCCCCTACCAGTCACCTATGCTTTTCCAAATCAATTTGGAGAGCTTCAAATCAATTCAGACCTTTTAACTGGTCTCCTGATTTGATTTGGATTCAGAGATTCAGCCACCAAATCAAGCCGAATCTCCTCCAAATCGAATCAACACCCAAAGCTTCACACAGCCCTAATGAATATGCTTTGGTGGCTTCCCTGTGATGGCTGCTGTCTCCTGGAAGGACTTCTACTGAGAGAAGGCCTGGGATGTGGACAAGCCCTATGTTGTTAAGATCACCTTTTCCCTGGTGGAGCCAAGCCCCTTATCTCTACCCCACAGTGATTTCTTTGTCCTGCCTGCTGTTTGCAAAATTTCCCAATTTGCAATCTATGAATCTGTTTAAAAGGATTATATACCCCCATACCAGGCTTATAGTGAAGGTGTTTTAAACAAGCAGAGCATGGGGCATACACTACCTTTCCCTTAGCTTGACCTATGGACATGGATCACTATCCTTCCTCTGTCATCTGTTCAAGAGGATTTGGGGGTTATGACAAACTGCACAGAGATTGACAGTGCAACACTGACCCTAAAGCCAGTGAGTCTTTCTGCTAAGGGCATCCTGTTTGAAAAGTAACTCCTCCCCTGCAGTCTGGATGGTCATCCTATGTTCCATACATGCTTTCACTGGAGGATTCAGTGAAGTTATTCCTCATTTACAATGATCAGAGAAAACTCTGAATCATGCATTTAACTCTGTTCTTAATCAGGCACATTCTGGTTCCTGAATCATAGCCCATAGCAAAGAGTCAGGCCCCAGGGTTCCAGTCTGGATGGACACAGCCTGGACACAGCTCACTTTGAAGTAGAAGCCAGGACCCAGGCTCTGTGCCTGGTGCAAAGCATGTTTCTTATGCCTTGCATTCTTATCTCTCTGGTGTCAGGAGCTGAAAGGAGCTGGGGCCTGAGGTTGTGCTTTTCCATTCCTGGGTGTTCACATGACTGGCTAGCCATGACCTTGCCTGTTTACCTCAAAAAGCTGAGCTCATTGTGTCCAGCCTGCAGCCTGTGTAACAGGAGCTCTGTCTCCCAGCTGTCCCTGGGGTAGCTTATCTCAGTTCTTATCTTCCGGGTCTTTTTGATGGTGTTTGAACACCCATGATGAAAGGACTCGGAGTAAACAGGGAAGGGCTGGCCACTCCTTCCTGTAACCCAATAAACTTCCTGCACTCCCTGTTATGGTTCAGGTGCAATGCCAACACTCCATCCTCTACTCCAATTTGTTTTGCCAAATATTAACTAATTCATTCTCCCAGTCCCTGAGAACTGTTACAGTATCATTCTCCCCATTTTCCAGAGGGAAAAGTGCACCAGGGAGATTAAAGAACTTGATCCAGGTGACAGAGAGATTAGTGTCAAGACAGAGGAAAAAACAGACACCCATTTTCAGATTGTGTAAGCCCTGTGATCAGATCTCTAGGCCAGAAAGTGAGCACATCTGCTCTAGATTCACTGAGATGGAACTGATACAGTCCCTTATCTGACAAGATCATTTTCTGAGCTGTTTTCTGAGAAGAAGGGATAGCTTCCTGGGATGTTTAGTTTATACTTGAGATAAGCCTGATTTATATTCTGAACCTGGCCTTCCCCAAAGTATGGGGCTGGAATTCAACTCCAAGCCAAAAAGATTCTATTAATGGAGGAACTTAAGCCTCTGGTTTGCAAAAGCTTTTTGTTTGCCTTCCTGACAGCAGATGCAATGGTTGGAGCTATTGCTCTGAGCCTGGATCAGTGCTCACCTGCACCTCAAAGCAGTGTGAGGTCAGTGAAGCACAGAAGATACAAGACCTCAGGATACAAGACCTCAGGTTGAGGATTACTTGGCTGTAGGACAACTACCAGCCAGCTGGGGGCCCTGGTGGATTTCTAGTTCCTATTCATTAAGTTTCAGGAGTCATTCAGCCAGTAGCATAACTAAGTTAGAATGACTGAGGTAGCAGTCTCAGATACTGACTCGGAGGAAAAAATAGCAGCTGTTGCCACAGCCACATAAACACAGCATAATGGCAGCCAGAAGTCACTAATGCCTCTGTGCATTACGGCTGCCCTGGGCGCCTGACTTCTTACACCTCCGCATTCAACTTGCCTGTCAGACACTCGTGTACGTACACACACACACACACACACACACACAATCCCTGTGCTGAAAATTCAACACACA